>NW_024713129.1:39838061-39870561 GCF_018991925.1 Homarus americanus | reverse complement strand
AGTTTCGAAGCTGGATTTGGTAAACGTTACTCTGACCACCTAAGTGATATGGGTAGCCCCATTAGAGGTTCACGGCGCCATAAGCTCGTTGAACAGGCTTTGTGTGAATTATAACAGAGTCTAGGAGTGCTTTTAGTATCCTGGTGGTCTAAGAGGGCGTTCCCCAGACACAGTCGTGGGCTGTGGGTTTGAATCCTGGCAGGTGAGATGTTGATTATATATATATATATATATATATATATATATATATATATATATATATATATATATATATATATATATATATATATATATATATATATATAATATATATATATATATATATATATATATTATATATATATATATATATATATATATATATATATATATATATATATATATATATATATATATATCCTACAATGAAAACGTGGATGATAAATCTTGATGAAATCACACGGGAAAGAAAAGGCACTTGGCTCGTCTTTATTCAAGACATCTGAAGAGGCAACTCTGAAGATGCTGAATAAAGACAGCTGGAGTCTCCGTTGTTCCTTTCCCAGATATATATATATATATATATATATATATATATATATATATATATATATATATATATATATATATATAAATTCAGCTCCCATGCAACAACATCATTTTGATGAATAAATTAACAGTTGATGATTGTCATGGGTTGCGTTAGGCTTACCCACGCAACCAATTTCAAAGTTTGTTTTGCTAGAGATAAGACACCCAGTGAGGCATAACTGGGACATATATTTTCCATTAGTTAGCCAGCCTTTAGGGGGGGGGGGCAGTGAGACAGTGTTGTACTGTTCATCGCTTCACACCCAAAAACCTCATTTTAAGTAGTATCCCATTGGCCATGGGTTAGTCAAGACGCCCACCTCCTCCCTCCTGAAGGGAACGGGACACCACACATGAGTCCTCACCGCCACCCTGTCCTGTGGACCGTCGTCGACACGAGACTAAGCGTGTTAACCTAGGTTGATATCCCCATGGAAACATCACGTGTGGATGCCTGGTTGCAACAAGATCAATCCAGGCTGGCCTATCAAACCTACAGTAAATGGTTAATCATTTCACGCTTAGAGTTCTCCTGCACGACACCCGTCTACAGTGACCGTGATCGACACGAAACTAAGTGTGTTAACCTAGGTTTGTTATCCCCGTGGAAATATCACGTATGGAAGCCTGGTCGCAACAAAAACAATCCAAGCTGGTCTATTGCACCTAAGTGGTTAATTCAAGTCACGCTTACCAGTTCTCCTGGCTGCGACAACCGTCTACAGTGACTGTCAGTGACGAGAGACTAAGTGTGGTAACCCAAGAGTACCTTTTTGTTGTTATTGCCCGTGGAAAGAAGTTATTGTGCGGAAGCCTGGTTGCAACAAAAGCAATCCAGGCTGGCAGTAAATGTATCACTTGAAGAATTAAGGCTCTGTTAAGTCATACCCACAGTAGAGTAATCACATGTGTCCCAAAGTTGAAAATTCACTTTTAGAAGATTAATTTTATTACAGCGTGAACGTGAGTGACTCATATATCCATGCAAATTGTAAATCATTGTATGGAAGCTTGCCAAATAAATGTAAGTGCAATTATCTGACCGTATCTGTGATCATATCTTATTATTACTAAAAGTAATGACTGATTGGTTATGACAAAGTATAACCATTAACTTAGATGGATGTTGGAAATTAATGAATTCATTAAATCATCATTTATCAAGTATAAATCATGGAATGTCGAGTGGTGGAGTGAACTTCTACGTAGATACACCATAATAGGGTGTGTCATACGGAGGCGAATTTTTTTTTTTGAGTTTGAAAAATCGGCCCATGGTATTAATGATGTAGTTCTATGTGGAGAATCATGTGATGTCTTCAGATTTGAAAAGTTTTTATTTTTTGCTAGGTAAATTTTAACTTGAAATCTTATGAAAATTCAGTATTCCCACTCTTTTACCAACACCACTAAATAGCTTATTTAAAGTAAAGTAAATGTATTCAGGTTAATTTATTAGGATGAAAATGATCCAGAATAGTGAAACGAATGATCTTGACACATTTATTAAATTTAATATTCCTTTAGAAAACAAAATCATCAAATACAAAAACCGGTTTTACTACTACGACCGGTGTTGCTGCACACCACATGTCTTTCTTGCTTTGTTTCTACTCATCACCTCCCTGCTGACCACCTGAGCTCGGATGTAGCCTTCCCTCCCTCTCCTGGCTGTACACGTGACTGCTGGCCGCTCACTTGCTGCACACAACGCTCTATACTCTGGTGTGCGAGGGCCAGGCAGGGACATGCATGGGGTTGTCCAGGAAAGCTCTGACTTGAACATTGGTGAGGCTGCAGGTAAGAGGGGCTCACTGCCAGCCTGGATGTTATCCAGATCTATGAGATCAGTGAGGGTCTTGGCACCTAGATTGACTTCAGGAGTCTTCCTGACCCTGAAGGAATCGTCACCAACTGATTCGTCATGCCCAGATCCTCTCATAAGTCTCATATCCAAGATCTTTTTGACTGCCACTCTTCTCTCCTCCTCATTACTGCAGAGCATTGTCTGCAGAACTGCCTCAGGATGAGCATACCAGGAAGATCTCCTCACAGTCTGCTCCACAATCTGAACAACCTTCCTTGGCTGACTCCTCAGGAGCTCAAGCTGGAAGAGAACATGCCTCGGACCTTCGGAGAACGATGACTTGACCTTGGTGTTGAACCAATTTGGCAAGTAGACACTCACGATGAATTGGACAATAAGTCTCAGGTTGTGAAGCTGGTTCCCTTTCAGTTTATGATGAGCGACCCAAATTCTGCAGAACCTGAGAGCCGTTGTGAGCCACCTAGAATGTGAGACTGGACCTATCTGCAGGTAAGCAAGTCTATCAGGCATGACCCCAGTTTTGATGGCACTGCAAATCATGTAACCATAGTACTGGTCAGTACTCAGGTCGTCAATGACAGTATGTGCAAGCTCAACGAGTGGAGGCCAACTGTGATTTTTTCAAAGCTCGGATTTATTTCTAACTCAGTGGCAGAGTCCAGCATCTTGCCAAGAGGACCAGACCATCTGTTGTTTGAAAGAGTCTTGCCATCCAGCTCCTGGATCAGATGTCTGAGTGGCAACTCGTTGGTGTGGAGGTCACAAACAATCCAGACCAGCTTCCTCCCAATCTTCCGCTCTATCCACTGTATGACCCCCCTTGCCACCCTGTGTTCGTGTTGGTGCTGTCCCTCCAATGGCCTGCAGGGTCTGGTCTACGTCTCTCTGAGCCAGTTCACAATGTTATCTGCCACTATCTCAGCTGGTTTCCTGATGTCATCTTTCTCTGGAGTGAAATGCCACAAATACTTCCCTCCTGGTTCACTGCAGCAGGAGTAGTGTTCCTCCTTCACCATGGCAGGGAACAACTTGTCAGAATCTCCAACTTTCATGAACACTTTAGTGTCATCCCTCTCCCATCAAAGAACAAACAATTGATTCCATTTTCTCTTATCCCCTTATCAAACTCCTCTTCTAGGTTACTGACAAGTTTCTCCTGAGCTCTCCTTACTTTGTTATGATCTATCACCAGGTGAACATCATCAGGTGTTATCAAACCACCGTCAATCCAGGCAGCTGTTGCTATCTCTGCAGTTTCTCTGAGAGTGTGGTGTCGCATGCTGGCCAGAGCTATGCTCGATATCTTTCCTATTTCGAATCTTATGCCTGGAAGGTTTGGGATCATTATTTTCTGGGTTAGGGACAAAGTCACCATTCTCCTGGTCAGCACTCGGATCAGCCATGGGAAGTCATTAAACTCTGAATCAGCTTGACTCCAATCATCGGCCTTTTTACCTCACCCTGGGCCTTCTCAAGTCTCTTTTCCTCGGCAACTCTTCTCCTCTTCTGTCTCTCTGTGGCAGCCTCCTGTCTCTTGGACTCCGGAATATCTTGGCTAGAAATCATGAGAGCCCCTATACTGCCAGTCTCTCTCTGTGCTTTGACAAATGCCAGTTCGATCACAGGAATCTTCAGTTCACGCTTGCAAATACAGGAGATGTGGGCCTCGGATTTACAGTCACGATCGCATCCAAACTCAGGACAGAGAACAATTGGGCACTTGCAAGTAATTATGTCAAATAACTGGTCCAGTTGCTTGGCAAAGCTGTCCTTAACTGCAAGTTTTCCTCTCCCAAGAGAGATATCTCTTGCTTTTTCCCAACTGGCTAGCAGTCTCTCACTAATCTTCTTCTGACTTGTTATGACTGGAGGCTTGAACTGAGCGTTAGCCAGAGTGTACTGTGCCAAGACAGCTTTGGTCATATCACTGGCAATGTCTTTGTTTGTGTAAGTTCTTTGTTCTTTTCACTGATTTGCCTGATTAAAACACCGTATCTCAAAGCATCTCTCAATGTAGGCAACTCCGACTTCAGGAGCTCTCTCCCAGACCCAAGATAGTGACTGAGATGGCTGGATTTTTGGTTCCTCGTCCTGACACAAGCAGCCATCGCAAATATTATCAACTTATAAATGCATCAGAATCTGAAACAGAAAAAAATATTGTTAGTTGGGTTGTTAAAGAATGAAGTCAGAAAGCAATGTTCACTATTTAATTGTAATGCACTAATGCAGCTGTACGTTAGATTTTCGATAAATTTCACGCTAAAATTTACCTAGCAAAAGGTTGCAAAATATTTAAACTGAAATTATTTTCTGTTTATATACACTAAAATCTACCAAAAAAGTGATGGGCCATTAGCTTTAGCTGATCTTCCCTCCTATGACACACCCTAAGTGTGAGTGTGTTAGTGAGGCAGGTAGGATGTGTTGAGGGTGTGTGAGTGTGTTAGTGAGGCAGGTAGGATGTGTTGAAGGTGTGTGAGTGTGTTAGTGAGGCAGGTAGGATGTGTTGAGGGTGTGTGAGTGTGTGTGTTAGTGAGGCAGGTAGGATGTGTTGAGGGTGTGTGAGTGTGTGTGTTAGTGAGGCAGGTAGGATGTGTTGAGGGTGTGTGAGTGTGTGAGTGAGACAGGTGGTGAGGTGTGAGGTGTGTGGAGTGTTAGTGAGACGGGTGGTGGTGTGTTGAGGGTGTGGAGTGTGTTAGTGATGCAGGAGGTGAGTGTTGAGGGTGTGTGAGTGTGTGAGGAGACAGGTGGTGAGGTTGAGGGTGTGTGAGTAAGTGAGACGGGTGGTGAGTGTTGAGTGTGGAGTGTGGAGGAGACAGGTGGTGAGTGTTGAGTGTGAGTGTGTGAGGGACAGGTGGTGGGTGAGGGGGTGTGTGTGTGTGTGTGTGTGTTAGTGAGGCATGTAGGATGTGTTGAGGGTGTGTGAGTGTGTGGAGTGAGACAGGTGGTGAAAGTTGAGGGTGGAGTGTTTAGTGAGACAGGTGGTGAGATGGGGTGTGTGTGTGTGGTGGGGAGGTGTGAGTGTGTTAGTGAGACAGGTGGTGAGTGTTGAGGTGTGTGAGTGTGTGAGTTAGGCAGGTAGGATGTGTTGTCGGTGTGTGAGGTGTTAGTGAGACAGGTGGTGTTGAGGGTGTGAGTGTGTAAGGAGACAGGTGGTGGGTGTTGAGGGTGTGTGAGTGTGTGAGTGAGGCAGGTAGGATGTGTTGAGGGTGTGTGAGTGTAAGTGAGGCAGGCAGGATTGTTGAGGTGTGAGGTGTGTGGGGTGAGGCAGGTAGGATGTGTTGAGGGAGGTGTGTGTTAGTGAGGCAGGTAGGAAGTATTGAGGGTGTGGGAGTGTAGGTGGTGAGTGTGTTGGGTGTGTGGGAGGTGTGAGTGAGGCAGGATGTGTTGAGGGTGTGTGAGTGTGTTAGTGAGGCAGGTAGGATGTGTTATGTGTGGAGTGTGTTAGCGAGAGGTGTGGTGTGTGGGTGTGTGTGGTGAGTGTTGTGTGTGTGTGAGGAGGCAGGTAGGATGTTGAGGGTGTGTGGAGTGTGTTGTGGAGGAGGGGATGTGTTGGTGTGGAGTGTGTTAGTGGAGGCATGTGTTGAGTGTGGAGTGGTGTGTTGGAGGCAGGTAGGATGTGTTGTGTGAGTGTGTGTAGTGAGGCAGTGGGTGGTGTTGAGGGTGTGTGAGTGTGTGAGTGAGACAGGTGGTGAGGTTGAGGGTGTGTGAGTGTGTTAGTGAGACGGTGGTGGTGTGTTGAGGTGTGTGTGTGTGTTGTGTGCAGGAGGTGGTGTTGAGGGTGTGTGAGTGTGTGAGTGAGACAGGTGGTGTGTTGAGGGTGTGTGGAGTGTGAGTGAGACGTGGTGTTGAGGGTGTGGAGTGTGTTAGTGATGCAGGAGGTGAGTGTTGAGGTGTGTGGAGTGTGTGAGGGGACAGGTGGTGAGTTGAGGGTGTGTGAGTGTGTGTTAGTGAGACGGGTGGGTGAGTGTTGAGGGTGTGTGAGTGTGTGAGTGAGACAGGTGGTGTGGGTGTGAGGTGGGAGTGTGTTAGGGAGACAGGTGGTGAGTGAGGGTGTGTGAGTTGGAGTGAGGCAGGTGGGATGTTGAGGGTGTGAGTGTGTTGTGAGACAGGTGGTGAGTGTTGAGGGTGTGTGAGTGTGTGAGTGACAGGTGGTGAGTGTTGAGGTGTGTGGAGTGTGGAGGAGGCAGGATGTGTTGAGGTGTGTGAGTGTTAGGAGGCAGGTAGGATGTGAGGGGTGTGTGAGTGTGTTAATGAGACAGGTGGTGAGTGTTGAGGTGTGAGTGTGTTAGTGAGGCAGGTAGGAAGTGTTGAGGGTGTGTGGAGTGTGTGAGAGACAGGTGGTGATTGTTGAGGTGTGAGTGTGTGGTGAGACAGGTGGTGAGTATTGAGTGTGGAGTGAGTGTGTGAGGGGTGTGTGGAGTGTGTGTGTGTTAGTGATGCAGGTAGGATGTGTTGAGGGTGTGAGTGTGTGTGTGAGGTGTGGGGTGTGAGTGTGTTAGTGAGGCAGGTAGGAGTGTTGAGGGTGTGGGAGTGTGTTAGTGAGGCAGGTAGGATGTGTTGAGGGGTGTGTGAGTGTGTGTGTTAGGGAGGCAGGTAGGATGTGTTGAGGTGTGTGTTGAGGCAGGTGGGAGTGTTGAGGTGTGTGTGGAGGTGTGAGTGTGTGTGTGTGTTAGTGAGGTAGGATGTGTTGAGGGTGTGTGAGTGTGTTAGTGAGGCAGGTAGGAAGTGTTGAGGTGTGTGAGTGTGTGAGTGTGTTAGGTGAGGCAGGTAGGATGTGTTGAGGGGTGTGGAGTGTGTGTGTGTGTTAGTGATGCAGGTGGGATGTGTTGAGGGTGTGGAGTGTGTGTGTGTTAGGAGGCAGGTGATGTGGAGGGTGTGTGAGGTAAGTGAGGCAGGTGTTGGGTGTGTGAGTGTGTGAGTGTGTTAGTGAGGCAGGTAGGAAGTGTTGAGGTGTGTGGGAGTGTGTGTGTGTGTGAGGCAGGTAGGAAGTGTTGAGGGTGTGGGTGTGTGAGTGAGACAGTTGGTGAGTGTTGAGGGTGTGTGAGTGTGTTAGTGAGGCAGGTAGGAAGTGTTGAGGGTGTGTGAGTGTATGAGTTGGGTCAGGTGTTGAGTGTTGAGCATATATGAATGTTGCAGGTGATGAGTGTTGAGGAGTTGTGAGTTAGGCAGGTGATGAGTGTTGTGGGTGTGTAATTGACGCGGGTGTTGAGTGTTGAGGGTGTTTGAGTGTGTGAGTGATGCAGGTGGTTAGGTGTTGAGGGTGTGCGAGTGCGGCAGATGATGAGTGTTGATGGTGTGTGAGTGAGGCAGATGATGAATGTTGAGGGTGTGTGAGTGAGGCAGGTGATGAGTGGTGAGGCTGTGTGAGTGAGGCAGGTGTAATGAGGGATTACTCATGTGAAGAACACTAAGAGTAATTAATAATAGGATTGTTAAGTTGAAAAAAGTTGGTAGCGTTGTCGAATAGCTATTTAAGCGTGAATTTATTTTTAGGCCCAATCTTCTAAACAACAATTGTAAGTACAGCTATTTATTAGTTATCTGAATGGGATGGACACATTAATAGATAATTCTATTGATTTTACTAGACAATGACTCCTGGACACAAATGTGAAATAGATACACTTCCCACCATAAGTTACTCACTCTATGGATTCCTCTGACATTGACTCACGTGTAACCTGAGGGAGGCCCAGCAGCTGGGGACTCTGTGTGCAGGGCCTGGTACTACTGGGGCGATTGGTCCTGGCAGTCGCTGGTCTCTGTCTCCTGTTGGGGACTGCCAGTTGGGATCTCGGTGCTGGTATGGGGAGTTCCTCTCCCGACGTCGACTTGTGATGAGTGTGACTCCGTGTGCCTCTGGTTTCTGTCTCTCCCTGTCTCTGACTGATGGAAGGAACTGTAAGCCCCTTACATTGTAGGTGTCAGGCCGGTAGATGTCGTCTCCTAATTATCACTAATCTGGATGGGTCTGGAGTGCTGTGTTTGATCAGATGTACCGGTCATGTCGCTTATCGTGGTATGCTGGTCGGTAACGCTTCCTAATTATTACCACCCTGGGTGTGTCTAGCGAGGTGTGTTTGGTCAGGTATCGGTGACTGGTTGGAGGGCAGTAATCTTGAATTAACAAGGTCATGTTGCCTTCTCTCTCATCACACAGTGGCGAGAACTCATTTACCCTTTGTGACCGTGACATCTGTTGGGTTAGGTTTTAATCTCACTTTCATTACTTTGGGTGGGTCAACTTAAGTGCGTGTACACCCGCTCATCTAGTTACTGCTATATGTGTTGCTCTTCTCTGGGCAGTATGCTTTAGTCTGATAAACAATCATTACATAGGCTTACGAGTGTTGAGGGTGTGTGAGTGGGTCAGGTGATGAGTGGTGAGTGTGTGTGAGTGATGAGTGTTGAGGGTGTATGAGTGAGGCATGAGGTGAGTGTTGAGGGTGTGTGTGTGTGTGTTAGTGAGGCAGGTGGTGAGTTTTGAGGGTGTGTGGGTGTGTGAATGTATGAGTGAGGCAGGTTATGAGTGTTGAGGGTGTATGAATGAGGCAGGTGATGAGTGGTGAGAATGTGTGAGTAAGGGAGGTGATGAGTGTTGAGGGTGTGTGTGTGTGTGAGGAGGTGGTGACTCCTGAGGGTTTGTGAGTGATGCAGGTGATGTGTGTTGAGGGTGTGTGAGTGAGGCAGGTGGTGAGTGTTGAGGGTGTGTGGATGTATGAGGGAGGTACATGATGAGTGTTGAGGGTGTGTGGGTGCATGAGTGAGGCAGGTGGTGAGCGATGTGGGTATGTAAGTGAGGCAGGTGATGAGTGTTGAGGGAGTGTTTGAGAGTTATTATTCAATAAAAAGCTACCGGTGTGCTAGATACTGGATGTTTTACAATTTTGATTAAAAGCGAATTTGTACCTGTTAATCATAAGAGAGGTAGGTTGAGGAAGCTGTTTGATTACCTTGGTGTAGCAAGCTACTTCCCTGAAGTAAGATGTTTTATTCAGAGCAAATTCTTTACCGGTTGGGTAACTGCTATAGCTGCACCCATAAGGTTTGCTGATGTTCTTCTTGGTATGGTTCTTGGAGTTGAGGTTCCGTCGGTTAACTTAGTGGACGAGAAGATTTCACAATTTGGAGAGAATTCGGATCAGTCTGAGACAGGGACTATGTCACACAGGAGAAGATATCAAGAGATATTGTAGGTCATGCCATAAGTGCCAAAAGGCTTCTCCAAAAGGTTCTGTAAGAAAGGTACTCATGGTGTCAATGCCCAACATAGCTGAACTATTTTCCAGAGTTTCCGTAGACTTAGTGGGCCCATAACTCCGTGCTCTAATAACAAGAATAAGTATATATACTCACCTTAATTGACAGTTCAACCCGTTTTCCTGAGGCGGTTCCCTTAAAGAATATAGATACTGCTACCACTGCTGAGAATCTCATTATAATATTTTCAAGAGTTGGCATCCCACGTGAAATTTTGTTTGACAGTGGTGCTCAATTCACCTCAGATTTAATGAGTGAAGATAATCGCTTGTTACCAGTTAAAGCTTTAACTACAACATCTTATCATGCTTGTTGAAATGAGACTGTAGAGAGGTTTCATAGCATCCTTAAGGCCATGTTGAAGAAACTCTGCATAGAAAGACCTCAAGATTTGGACAGGTACATTTCATCAATTCTCTTTGCATATAGGGAGATTCCACGTGATACTTTGCAGTTTCCCTCCTTTGAATTACTTTATGGACGTCAGGTTCGTGGTCCTTTTACTGTTTTACAAGACTTGTGGGCAAAGAAAGATTTGAGGAGGAACTGACAACAACTTACCAGTATGTCCTTGATTTGAGATCACGATTGGAAGATTCTATGAGATTAGTAACTGCAAATGCAGAGTTCAGCAGCAAACAGTAAAATAATTATATTGATAAAAATACTAGAGAGCGCAAGTTGAAGGTTGGAGACGCGGCTCTAATTCTACTCCCTTCTTCTCACAACAAATTGACGATGCAGTGAAAAGGTCCATACCCAGTTGCAAAATGCCATGATAATAGTGTTGATTATTGTATCAAAGTAGGGAACCAAGTATGTTAGATGGGTGGAGGAGGATCCCCCTAAAACGGAAAAAGGACCAAGCTATGCTCTATTTGTGACATTGAGCTCAATGGTGAATCTTCAGACTTTAATTTGAATGTAAATCCGGAGTTAAGTGAGGAAAAGGGAGATGAGCTAACTTATTTAGTGAATGAGTTTACTGATGTTTTCTCAGAGGTTCCAGGCAAAACACAAACTGTTATACATGGTATTAAGTTAACTACTGACATGCCTATACACAAGAAGCCATATCCCATCCCTCATAATTGTTATAAGCCTTTGATGAGGAAGTAAACAGAATGTTAGAATTAGGTATGATAGAAACATCTGACTCTCACGATTGTTCATCAGTTGTTCTCGTTAAAAAGGCAGATAACAGCTTCAGAGTTTGCATTGATTTTGGATGTCAAAATGACGTGACGCTGTTTGATGCAAAGCCTATGCCTACCATTGATGAGTCTTTGGGAAACTTTGCAAATGATAAATATTTCATCGAGATAGCTAGACATGTGTAAAGGTTACTGGCAAGTAGAAATGTCAGAGAACTCTAAAGTCTGTACAACTTTTGCTACTCATCCTGGTCTGATATAATTTGCGAGATCTCAAAGAGTTGTGTGAGAGGTTACACAAACATGGATTGACCGCTGGTCCCAAGAAGGGTTTCTTTGCTTATTCAAAAATTAATTATTTGGGATTTTCCCTTGAGAAAAATCAACTCTGCCTGCGAGAGGATAAAATAAATGGTGTAATTCATATGCCTTTACCAAGCTGCAAGAAGCAGCTTAGATCATTCCTTGGTTCAGCATCATGTTATAGAAAATTTATTCTAAATTCTGCAGATATAGTACCACCAATGAATAGTATGCTAAAAAATTTAGTAGTAATGTACTAGATTGGGTAGAACAGATTGATAGTTTTTGTTCTAAAAGACAAACTGTCGGATAAACCAATTTTATCTTTGCCTGATTATATTAAAGATTTCTACCTCGGTACAGATGCTAAATACAGGTTTAGGTGCTGTATGACAGTTATCATACAGCAGATCTCAGGACTGGGAAAAGAGATATGTCGTAATTGAGAGAGAGTGTCTCAGCATTGTCTGGGCAATTGATAAGTATAAAAACTACTTGTATGCAAGAGAATTTGTCCTACAGACTGATCAACAACCTCTAACATATTTGAGAAACTTGAAAAACCACAATGGGAGATTTATGAGATGGTCTTTAGCTTCACAAGCTTACTCCATCAGAATTGAGTATATAAAAGGCAATGATAACATTGGTGCTGATTTTTTTAGTCGATGTTTATTACCTTCCTAGGACAAACCACATACAACTTTCTAAAATTCCTATGATTTTAGCTGATTCGGGGAGCATTGTAAGGGGGTTTATATTCCAGTCCAGTGATTGTTGGAACTGAGTTGTTCATTACTGGGTGTGTTCGCTGTATCTGAAGCAGGTGTTGCTCATGGGTAGTTCGAACCATGGAGGTATAAAGGGTTGAGGGCATCAGCCAGACATATTGAAGCCAGTGACCTGACTGGCGGCCATCTCGCTGTGAGCTGCTGCTCTCAGGTCAGGTTAAGCTTCCTCTCCTGAGTACTAAGTCAGCAGTGAGTGTTAGAGGTTGTGACTGCGATGTCTACCCAGCAGTGATCGGGTATTCTGCAATGCCTACCAGTTGTATTGCATTTGGGTGCAATGAAAGGGCTAACAAGAAGTCTGATCCGTCTATTATATTTCACCAACAAGTTAAATTTTAACTTTGATTTTAGTTTGCTTCCCAGAACGAATGTGCTTGATAGTAAAGTGGAAGGTCTTTCTTATATACACATATGGGATGAAAGAGGATTAATATTACATCTCGATATTAATTTTTTCTGGGCTGCCGAAGGACCCGTGCAGAAGCGAAATGGGTTTTCGCTCTACGAAGAGACAAGTACACACCAGGCAAGCACGTCTCTGCTCTAAGCATATTGTCTTGCGTCAGATTGCGAGAAAATGCTGATCCTAGTATATTTGAGGCATTCCCTGCTCATGTACTGAAAAGAACAAATAACAGGAAGCCCCCCAAGACTCGGACTGTTTTTGGTGTAACAGTTTATTTAGCCAGAAAAACACAGATACAGAGTGGATAATAATAACAATATTAACATGGCTGAGCCAGTTGAGAACCTGAGCTCTCTTTGAGGCACCTGATATATACTATACATTTATCTCAAGGAAGTATTATGTAACATTTAGTATCATCTGGAATAGTACAATAGCATAGTAGTAATAAGTACATCTCAAAGTGTTCAATTTATCACTTCAATATTTATTGATATTATTATTCTATTTATTATTTTTATTTATTTTTATTTATTTTTTATTATTTTATTTATATATATATATATATATATATATATATATATATATATATATAATATATATATATATATATATATATATATACACACACATACATTCACATACACATATACATATAAATTAGAATTTGATTTAAAAAAAATTATAATGGGGGAGAGTACAACCTGGGATGTACAGTAGAATAAGGTTGAACAAGAGGACAGAGCTTTCAGGATTATGTCTAGTTGGCAATTATGTTTATTGCAATGGTAATTACTTATTTATTTCATGGTAATTTTCGATAAACGAGTTTTGATACAGGTAAAGCGAGTTACTGTAAATATAGTAAGTGTTACAAGAGTATTAATAACTTCGACAATAGATATTTTTTAGAGATGATTTAGGAAAGGAAGGAGTAGTCTTTGCTCGGATGTGGGGAGTTTTGTTCCACACCCACCATGATATTTATGGAGGTCTGGAACTTGGGTGCATGGGGTGGTCTTAGTAGCTCTGGGTGTCCTAAGTTGTATCTCTGATTATTCGGAACTAGATGTATTTTCAAACTTTAGAGTGAATTTAGATTTAGTAAAGAGGGGCAGTAAGTGTTAATATCCTCGAATTTTAAAAATTTCAATATAGCAAATTTTTTCGTTTGTGTGATCTGTTTTTTCAAGTAGGTCATTGTCCGTACAACTCTTTGTGCAGTAACCAGAGATTGTGTTTGAAGTGCCAGAGGCCCCCCATAGTGTGTGACAGTGTATCGTGTTGGTAAACAAGATCATGATAGATTTTTCTATTGCTGTGAGGGTGAGGATCTGTGAGTGTGATACATGATACTGCACTGTTTATTGATTTTACTGTGAATGGCTTGTATGTGGTTTCTCCAGTTAAGTTTCTTCAACAATAACTCAGAGGAATTTAGTATTTTGTTCACGTTTGAGGACTATATTACCAAGGTACAGGGGTTCAAGTCTGGTGGTAAGTTTTTCTTCTGTGAAAGATCGTGTAGTGGGTTTTCAAGGTTTAAGGTCAGTTTATTACGTATACCTGAGGTCCCGACATTAGCTAATTCAGTGTTTATAGTTCTCATCATGAATGGAGGTCTGAGTTGCTGGCATAGAGATTACTATAGTCTGCAAATAAGTTGTATTTTTATGAGTGAGCTGGCTGGACTATGTTGTTTATGTACAACAAAAACAGTACTGGACCGAGAATTGAACCTTGGGGGACTCCATACAGGATTGGCGAGGAGTGGATTAGGGTTATTATAACAGACATACTGCATCCTTCTGGACAGATATGAGGTAAACCAATTGTGGGACAGGCCCCTAATGCCGTAATGTTCAAGCTTTGTGAGCCTTCTTCATCTGAAGCTGCAGCTTTCACTCTTACTGTAGCAGAAAATCACTTAGAAGCTAATTTAACAAATCCTCCATCGAAAGTGATGAAGAGGAAATTTATGTTAAAACTTGTGAAGTCTAGGAAAAAAAATTAACTTTTCAACAGAAAACACGACGACTGAAAAAGAAAAATGCCGACTTGTGTTCTGTGATTCGTGTACTAAAAAAAAAAAAAAACTGGTGAGTGGGAGGGTGCAACAACAATCCCACGGCTCGGCAATTCTCAGCAGCCTACAAAATGGTGTTAACTTATAATGTCAATGCTCCATCGAGCGATTTAATTAACCCTTTCTTGATAAAAGCAGGATCTTTGAGCATTATAACATTTATCAAAATGAGAAGTCTGATGTGCTCTCAGAAGAAGGAAATGCTAACTAGTTTCATCTAGTGGTCTCTCCTTGTACTGAGAAAATAGTTGCATATATAGCTGGTTATGTTTCTGTGAAACTTAATAAATCTTTGAAGTGTGAAGCATGTTGTAGTGTACCATTTACCCAAAATGTTGATAAAACTCATGCATTAATCAACACGAAAACCAAGGGAAAGCTATACTTCCAACTAAAAATGTCATTGCTATATGTTGCTTATGCAAAAAGATATTCAGAGAAAAAATATTGCTTGCCAGTAAAATACACCCCGACGCAAAACTGTCAGCATATGATTTCACAAAATTATAATTTATGTATTGTCGGAGTTCCTGAACAAAACTATATTCCCAGGCTTGGCAATACACATGTCAGAAAGTGATCCTCTCAACAATCATCTTGTATTGCTAATCAAAGCAATAGCTGAGACCCATCTACAGGTGAGATACACATATGCAGGCAAACAGTTCACAGCACGAAACGTATCTCTCAAAGCTGTCAAAAGTAAAACTAGCATGACTAAGTTAATGTTGTTCAGCGGAATCTAATGCTCAACCTGCAAGGTAAAAATGCACAGAAATCCCGCTGTGCTCAGGGTACCAGGTTCGTGCCATGATAAGCATAATTGATACTAATGATTAGTGTTGTTCACTGAAATGTAGTTTTATTGTACTATATTATATAATAAATGGTTGAAAATATAATAATAGTTTCACTTAATCACACAGGGATGCTATTTATGAGTATAAACAATGCAAACCAGTGTCAATGAGGGTCACTCAGTCTCCTGGCACGCGACCAGCCCATACAATGATGGCGGACGCCGGGGAGGATTGGCTTCGCCTGACAGTACTGGGAGTGCGCTGCATGCCGCCTTCACCCTTTATACCTCCATGGTTCGAACCCAGTCATAGTGCGTGGAGAAACCTATGACTAGTCACTTGGTCTCCCTTCCTCTGACCGAGTTGGTCACCTGCTACCTGTGAGTATTCCATATAATTTACTATCGGGTTGGTTTATGGTTCCTAAGGTGTTTTTTGTGTTTTAGGGTGTTTTGTGTACACTGTTTGTGAATTACTATGTATGTACAACTTAGTGTGTATAAATTGTACAAATATAATAGTATGTTGACCGTCACAGACAAACAGACAGACTTTTTTGTTTTATATAGATATGGATCATCACAACATAAAACACCACCCATCATCACTACATATAACATCATTCATCATCACTACATATAACACTATCCATCATCACTACATATAACACTATTCATCATCACTACATATAACACCACCCATCATCACTACATATAACAACATCCATCATCACATCAATCATCACCAGGACTCGAACCCACGATCTTATGTGTGTGACCGGGGAACGTTACCTCTAGACCACTAGGACACTAAAAGCAGTCCTAGACTTTGTTATATTTCACACAAAGCCTGTTCATCGACCTTCTGGTGCCGTTAACCTCCAGAAGGACTACCCGTGCCTAGTAAAGGATCAGAGTAACGTTTTACCAAATCCGCCATAAGCTAGATGAACAGCCTTTGTGTGAAATATAACAAAGTCTAGGACTGCTTTTAGTGTCCTGGTGGTCTTGAGGTAACGTTTCCCGGTCACACACATAAGATCGTGGGTTCGAGTACTGGCGGGGTGAGTTTGTTGATTATATGTAGAAGTCCGAGGCTTTTTATGAGCTAATGAAATATATATACATATATATATATATATATATATATATATATATAATATATATATATTATATATATATATATATATATATATATATATATATATATATATATATATATATATATATATATATATATATATATATATATATATAGTTTCTCTTCGTTCCTAGAGGAATACTGCTCTACAGTACCTTCTCCATTCGGTGTAGTCGAGGCATTAGAACAACACTCACCACCTGCATCACTCACACACCCTCAACACTCACCACCTGCATCACTCCAGACACCCTCAACACCGTCACCTGCATCACTCACACACCTCAACACTCACCACCTGCCTCACTCACACACCATTAACACCACCACCTGCATCACACACACACCCTCAACACCCGTCACCTGTATCACCCACACACCCTCACTCACCACCTGCATCACTACATACCCTCAACACCACCACGCATCACCACACACCCTCAACACCCGTCACCTGCCCCCACTCACACACCTTCAACACCCGTCACCTGCATCACCACACACCATCAACACTCACCACCTGCATCACTACACACCTCAACACTCACCACCTGCATCACCACACACCCTCAACACCCGTAACCTGCCCCCACCACACACCCTCAACACCCTTCACCTGCACCACCACACACCCTCAACACCCGTCACCTGCATCACCACACACCCTCAACACCCGTCACCTGCATCACCACACACCCTCAACACTCATCATCTGCCTCACTCACACACCTCAACACCTGCAACTGCCCCACTCACACACCCTCACCACCCTTCACCTGCATCACCACACACCCTCACACCACCATCTGCCCCACCACACACCTCAGCACTCATCACCTGCCTCACTCACACACCCCCAGCACATCACCTGCACCACCACACACCCTCAGCACTCATCACCTGCACCACACACCCCAACACTCATCACCTGCATCACCACACACCCCAACACTCATCATCTGCCTCACTCACACACCCTCAGCACTCATCATCTGCACCACCACACACCCTCAGCACTCATCACCTGCATCACTCACACCTCAACACTCATCATCTGCCTCACTCACACACCCCCAGCACTCATCACCTGCATCACTCACACACACCCTCAGCACTCATCACCTGCATCACCACACACCTCAGCACTCATCACCTGCATCACCACACACCAACACTCATCACCTGCATCACTCACACACCCTCAACACTCATCATCTGCCTCACTCACACCCTAACACTCATCACCTGCATCACTCACACACCCTTAGCACTCATCACCTGCATCACCACACACCCTCAACACTCATCACCTGCCCCACTCACACACCCCAACACCCGTCACCTGTATCACTCACACACCCCAGCACTCATCACCTGCATCACCACACCCCAACACTCATCACCTGCCTCACCACACACCCCAGCACTCATCACCTCATCACTCCACACACCCTCAGCACTCATCACCTGCCCCACTCCACACACCTCAGCACTCATCACCTGCTCCCCACCCACACACCCTCAACACCTCATCACCTGCCCCACTCACACACCCTCAGCACTCATCACCTGCCTCACACACACCCTCAACACCCGTCACCTGTATCACTCACACACCTCAGCACTCATCACCTGCATCACCACACCCCAACACTCATCACCTGCCCCACCACACACCTCACCCGTCACCTGTATCACCACACCCTCAGCACCCACCTGCATCACTCACACACCCTCAACACTCATCACCTGCCTCACCACACCTTAGCACTCATCACCTGCCTCACTCACACACCTCAGCACTCATCACCTGCATCACTCACACACCCCAGCACTCATCACCTGCCCACCACACACCCTCAACACTCACACCTGCCCCACCACACACCCTCAGCACTCGTCACCTGCATCACTCACACACCCTAGCACTCATCACCTGCACCACACACCCTCAACACTCATCACCTGCATCACTCACACACCTTAGCACTCATCACCTGCATCACTCACACACCCCTCAACACCCGTCACCTGCCTCACTCACACATCCTCAACACCCGTCACCTGTATCTCTCACACACCTTAGCACTCATCACCTGCCTCACTCACACCCTCAACACTCATCACCTGCCCCACTCACACACCCCTCAACACCCTGCATCACCACACACCCTCAACACCGTCACCTGCATCACCACCACACCTCAACACTTACCACGCATCACTCACACACCAACACTCACCACGTGCATCACCACACACCAACACTCACCACCTGCATCACTCACACCCTCAACACCATCACCTGCATTACTCACACACCATCAACACTCACCACCTGCATCACTCACACATCCTCAACACTCATCACCTGCATCACTTACACTCCCTCAACGCTCACCACTTGCATCAGTCACACACCCTCAACACTCACCACGCATCACTCACACACCCTCAACACTCACCACCTGCATCACTCACACACCCCTCAACAGTCACCACCTGCATCACTCACACACCAACACTCACCACGCACATCACTCACCCTCAACACCCGTCACCTGCCCCACTCACACACCATGAACACTCATCACCTGCATCACCACACACCCTCAACACCCGTCACCTGCATCACTCACACACCCTCAACACCCGTCACTTGCCCCACCACACACCCTCAACACCATCACCTGTATCTCTCCACACACCCTCAACACCCGTCACCTGCCTCACCTCACACACCATCAACACTCATCACCTGTATCTCTCACACACCATCAACACTCATCACCTGCCTCACTCACACACCCTCAACACCCGTCACCTGCTTCACTCACACACCCTCAACACCCGTCACCTGCCTCACTCACACACCCTCAACACTCATCACCTGCCTCACTCACACACCCTCAACACCCGTCACCTGCTTCACTCACACACCCTCAACACCCGTCACCTGCCTCACTCACACACCCTCAACACTCATCACCTGCCTCACTCACACACCCTCCACACTCATCACCTGTATCTCTCACACACCTTTAGCACTCATCACCTGCATCACTCACACACCCTCAGCACCCGTCACCTGCCTCACTCACACACCATCAACACTTACCACCTGCATCACTCACACACCCTCAACACCCGTCACCTGCCTCACTCACACACCCTTAACACTCATCACCTGCCTCACTCACACACCCTCAACACTCACCACCTGCATCACTCACACACCGTCAACACTCATCACCTGCATCACTCACGCACCCTAAACACTCACCACTCTTCTCGAATTATTCATTGACTCGGACTCATGTATTTCGTTAACTTTTAACTTAGGTGTGTGGTTGTTCCGTTGGCGACAGTTTCTACATCTTAAACAAACTCACATAACCATAATATGCATGTATGTATGTATGTATGTATGTCTGTATGTATGTATGTATGTATGTATGTATTTACTTCTATGTATGTGTTATGATTCAAACTTTACAAACTAGGGGCCTATTTTGATAAAATATTTCAGACTTATAGAAAAACTTTCTGCGTCGATTGGTACATAAACATAATCAACATATTTTTTCTGTGAACTATACGACGATTTCGACGAACTCGTAATAATTGCGACTCATCCTAGAGGTGTCAATTACCCTGCAGCACATGAAAGTGTCTCTCTGTAGTCTCTGATAGTACTCCTATAAATTGTTATAATCAACTGTTGAAAGTGAATCTTGCAGTTGTTTCTAGTATTTTTTGAGAAAAGTGATATATTCTTTTATAATTAGTTAGCATTTAAGGTTACACCATCTTTTGTTTTTCTACTAACAACTCTTCCCCATCGAGCACACGTCCATAAACTTTAAATTATACGTAACTTGCGTAATGCATGAATGAATTCAATTATTTTTATGTTTCTTCTCTTTGTTATTTCGTATATATTTATTATTATTAGGTAAGGTTTGCGAACAAGACTCTTTTGAAACCAATAGAAGTACGACACAACTGATATGAATCCCATCCTTGTAGAGGTTAGTTCAGGGCAGCAGCATCCGGAGACCTTTTTATTCCAGCGACGACATTTTTAGAGTGGTCCAATTTAATTCTGGTAACACCAAGTCTCCCCTCAAGGCGGCGCCTGGAGGGGCTGCACCTAACTATTCTCGGTTACCATGGACCTGCCCACGTCCAGACCACACACAGGCGGTACATACCCTCGACCCAAAAGAGAGTAATTTATGGCAAGATATACCCATCTTCCTATATAATTATAATGTACCCTGGGGTAATATCGAGGTCTGGATGAAAATTGCGTACAGTACAGTACAGTATATACATTATATACATTAAAATCACACAATAAAATCACACAAAAATGTATCCCAGGTTTTGCATCTCTTACAATCTTTATTTATTATTTTTGCCGGTTATGAACTGTGATCTTTACTTAGTGCAGATACAGTAAAAACATCCTTTACGGATATTAATGTAGCTACATTATTTTAGCTTATTAAGAAACAGTTAATCTTATGTATATTATTTCGTGGTAAGCGACTTATGAGAACACTGATCTGGCCCTTGGTATAATATAATTGATTGGGTTTAGTGTTTTTTTAATTACTTTCAAGATAAATCAGGTATTTCTGAAGACAAAATGATGAGAGGTAAAAACTTTTTTTTTTACAATTTCGTTTAGATTTTTTTCACCAACGCTATTATCAGTTAAGGGAGGCTTAGATAACAATGAAAACATACTGCATCATTACATGTGATGATCTTCGCACGAATGGTAGCCAAGACTTACTGACTAGCTTCTCAATGGACTGATAATCATTACACATAGTGTGTATGCTGGTAATATGATGGACATGTAGGCTCATAACGCACCAAATACAAGTACTGATGTGGCCTGTAATTTGTGTCAGCCGTTGTGCGTTTAGCGTGTGTCATGGCGCTGGACCTACACCACAAATCTACCGAGCTACCACCTTCCTCCCGATTCCAGGAAAAAATGTTACAAGAAAAACAGTCACATAAAATAAGGCACGGAAAAAATCTAACCTAACCTAACCTAATCTAGCCTAACCAAACCTAACTTAACCTAACCTACGTGCAATGCCATAATATATATATTGTGTTGTCAATGTGTACAAGTCATGTGACTATTTTTCCTGTGACTCTATTTCCGTTCACCTACCTCCCCATCCAATCTTACGCTCTCTTTTTAGCTTTTACCTGTGACCTGATAATGATGTAGTTGGAACCCCTGTCACGAAGCAAAAGAGTATGTTAGAAGGTATATGAGGCTATACTTTAAAGACCCACGACAGCAGGGGAAATAAATGGTGGAGTGTATGGTTTAAGTGTTGCATCTGCAATGTATGGAGAGCCGATCATTGTGGCGCGGGACTGGTTAATATTGTCAGGGATGGCGCGTCTCTTATGGACATGTCCTGGTTGCAGGAGAAGCTCTAGGGGTCACACGGGCTGCACCAATTACTCCACTGAATGACAAGGAAGTTTAAGTTCTATATATTGATGATTACGTGTCAATATTGCTTCTCCTGGGACACAGTGATGGCTCGAGGTCTTTATACAGCGTGTGTGTAATTGCCATGTTGTGTGTGTAGCAGCAGCTCGTAAAGTGAAACCAGAGGTCACCAATTAACTGGTTGACTAGGGTGGAGGATTCGGTGTGTTATTGCTTAATGTTTATGGAACAGTACCGTGGCTAATACTCTGGTTACACACACTTGACCACCTTTATGAATCGCCTCTGAAATGGTAATGTTGTTTTAACAGACGCTCTTAACAGGAAACTGCATGGGGCTAGAATCTAATGATACTTTGATAGATTTTATATATATTACAAGTATAATGTCAAACGTTTTCGTGTCATCACTATCAATTTCAAACTTAACAGAAATGGAAGAGGTTAATATCAGTCATCAAATAGTTATCACATGATGTGACTCACACTAAGCCACAAACGGAGACACATGAAGCTGTTACACCAGACATGCAAACAGGTGAAATCGGAAATGGTCATACCTGGTTAAAATGGAGGGAGAGTGAGTGGTTGGCGCCACATTAGTACCACCCGACTGCCTGCACGTCGGCAGCTGTGGCCTTCCCTGCTGCACCCTCCTCCTTCACCCTCACCCATTCGCCCTCTCCTTTACTCCCATGACCTATGCCTCCCTAAACGCAGGAAAACAACAATGTAGCCACATTTGACATTCCTGACATGTTTCAGGGAGACGACGTCCCGCACAGCATCACTCTACCACATGACAAAGCCGTAAACGTCCATTTGATGAAGACCCCTGGGAAACGTAGGGAGGAGTGAGAACCTTCACCCGAGCATTAAGATTCATGGAAACACTTGACGTCAAATGGTCTTACTCTGAGTCGCTGAGGACGAAACAGCAGATAAATCAATCTACCATAACCGAAATTCGTCTTGCTTCTAATAAACGAAGTTACACGTACGAGTTTCGTCAACATTTCTAACGTTCACTTTGCATAGACCTTATCAATATGCAATTCATCTACTCAGATCTAATCTGATCTGACAGAAGAATTTGCATCATGTTCGTAATAGCCTCAAGATGTCGGCTGTCAAGTGTCCGTGTCTTAGGGTCGTGTCATGGATAGAATTAATGTCTTCTTTTGCACGAGGAGAACCCGGTCATTGGGTGGCTATGGGTGATCATCATCACCACTCACTCGACTCCTGGCACAACCACTGACTCTCCTGTTCCCGTGTCGTCCCCAGAGTACACAGGCGCCTCAAACACTGATCACTCACACCACAAAAGTGAATGAATATAACAAGAATATAGAAGACAAACTATTAAATTTCTTAAAGTATACAATACTATTATTTAAATTAGGTAAATTTTAAAAGTAGGCTACAGACTTTAAAATATATATTCAAACTGATACAAGTGTCAGAAATATAAGTTGAGATAATTATACTGCGGTAAAAGGGAGACCTGCAGACTTTAACAATCATTTACTAGTTTGTGTTCTTTGTTCACTGTTAGTTGTCACTTTTTTAGGCAACTGGGGCCAGATACTGAAAAGTATTTACAATACTGTATCTCCCAACTCACCCTGTAAGTCGGATCTCGGGGTTGTAATTCCTGTCTGTAGTGATACTCAAATCAATATATCCGCCAACTTGTGACGTCACATTTTATCGGAGGCGGTAACTTTACAGGACCTTCGGAGCTCCTGTAACGGTATTGACCCGGACATAGCGTACTATATTTCCAGTATATACAGTTGTACAGTTGCGAAAATGTGTTCTTACACCCAGTGTGGTAACCCGTGGCTCCAAACGGCCAACCTACTGTACAGTATATGACCAAGCAAACCTATCCACCAATCACGTCCGTCGTTACACGACCAATACCCATTGATTCCTAAATATCGATACTACTACTGTGACGATGCCATTTACGGTTTGGAGAAGGGGGGGGGGCTGTAAGAACACATTTCCCCTACTGTACATTCCAGGCTATGATAAACCCCATTAAAGCTGTTGATCATAATAGTGCAGATAGTAGGTTTCATATAATAATTTTTTCAAAGGAATATTGTATTAAAAGATAAATTCTAATCACTTAAAAATGATCTTATAAACAACAGTTGTGTTTGTTTATGTTTAGCAGCAGATGGAGCTGAATGAATTATATTAAAAGATCGAGCTTATGATGTGAACGGAGGCACGGAGACCTGTTAAAGTGACGAACAATTGTTAAGGTTTTACATATTTCCTCAATGTAAATTTTTAAAACTGCGGAGAACGAAGAGTTCACAGGCTGTACCGATTCACACCCAATTGTTACTATTATTTGTTCTTTTCATAATATTTTTATAATAAACTGTTCTACTAGTTCTTGAATCGTTAGGGAGCAAATATGAAGTTTTTACTAAATTTCTTTAATATAATTTCTATTTTGAATTTAGTTGTAATCTCTGTATGAAATATACAGTAACATTTTTGTTTAGTTTGTGGATAATACGTAAAAATTGGAAGTAAAATCCTTGAGTTGCTTTTTTTTTCTGGACAGACGTCCTTAAAATAGTGAACTTTCTCCTAATTCGAGTCATAAAATTCATCGCACTTAAAACTGAGCCCCAAGCGTCTTTTTTCACTTTGGCCGGGGAGTTTTTATCCAATTTTCCCAAGAAAACATCCTTCCACCATTTTACCTCTTCCATCATAGCTATACGTTAACTTGTTTATAGATCCCACGGTTACAGCCAGTTGGTATCCTTAGCTTGTGATTGGTCGTTATGTTTTGAAAGCGTAACTGTGATTGGCCGACTGGATCGCAGAAAGACTCGCTCTATAGTATAGTGTTCACATTTAAGTTACGACATTTCTGAGTGTGTAACTTACGAGGTGTTTTGAGTATCCAGGTCTTTGATAACTTTAACTCCTGCAGGGCCACACATACCATCCAGGGAGGTATATTAATACTCTTCACTTCAGGAAATTTCAGTTATTTATCGGCTCAGTGAGTTTGATGATAAGACTACAGACACTACTAGTAAAACGACGAGGTGAGACACGAGATGGGTAAAAGCTGGAATAAGAGAGAGAGAGAGAGAGAGAGAGTCACGCCTACCCACTCTCTCTCACACCCATCATCATCAATTTGTTTCATGGGTATTGTACTTTAAACAACCGGTATCCGCTGCCCACTGATAATGATGATGGTGGCGGTGATGGTCGAAGTGTTGCTCTTGTTATTGTTGGTGGGTGGTGGTTGTTGTGGTAGTGTGAGGGGTAAAGGTGGTGGTTGTGGTGGTAGTGTGAGTGGTGACAGTGTTAGTTGTGGTGGTCGTATGAGTGGTGAAGGTGGTGATTTTGGAGGTAGCGTGAGTGGTGAAGGTGGTGAAGGTGGTGGTAGTGTGGGGGTGAAGGTGGTGGTTGTGGTGGTAGTGTGAGGGATGACGGTGGTGGTTGTGTTGGTAATGTGAGTGGTGACAGTGTTAGTTGTGGTGGTCGTATGAGTGGTGAAGGTGGTGGTTGTATTAATGGTGGTTGTTGTGGTAGTAGTAGTGGTGAAGATAGTGTTAATGGTGGTAGTTGTGGTAGTAGTAGTGGTGATGGTGGGAGCTGTGGTGGTAGTGAGTATCATGAAAATACTGTTAGTGGTATTTGTGGTGGCGGTGGTGGTAGCTGTGATTGTGATGACTGCCATGGACTTGGTAGTGGTGATAAAGATGATGGTAATAGTCGTAATGTCGGTGGTGGCGGCAGTGGTGCATTTGTGTGTTAGTAGTGACACTGATGAGTATTTATGTTAGCTAGTGGTGATAATGGTGTGGTTGTAGTGGGCGTTTTGTGGTGATGGTAATGTTGGTAACTATGGTGGTGGAGGTGATGATGATGGTAGCAACTATGGTGGTGGAGGTGATGGTGATGGTGGTAACTATGGTTGGTGGAGGTGATGATGATGGTGGCAACTATGTTGGTGAAGGCGATGGTAGTAACCAAGGTAGTGGAGTTGATGGTGGTGGTAAATATGGTGGTGGAGGTGATAGTGATGGTGGTAATTATGATGGTGGAAGTGATGGTGGTAGTTATTGTGGTGAAGGTGATGTTGGTAACTATAGTGGTGGGGGTGATGGTGGGAACTATGGTGGTGGTGATGGCAGTAACTGATGTTGGAGGTGATGGTGGTAACTATAATGGTGAAGGTGATGGTGATGGTAGTAACTATGATGGTGGAAGTGATGGTTGGTAATTATGGTGATGAAGGTGATGATGGTAACTATAGTGGTGGAAGTGATGGTGGTAACTATGGTGGTGGAGGTGATGGTGATGGTGGTAACTATAGTGGTGGAGGTGATGGTGGTAACTATGGTGGTGGAGGTAATGGTGGTAAATATGGTGGTGGAGGTGATGGTGATGGTAGTAACTATGATGGTGGAAGTGATGGTTGGTAATTATGGTGATGAAGGTGATGATGGTAACTATAGTGGTGGAAGTGATGGTGGTAACTATGGTGGTGGAGGTGATGGTGATGATGGTAACTATGATGGTGGAAGTGATGGTGGTAACTATAGTGGTGGAGGTGATGGTGGAAACTATAGTGGTGGAGGAAATGGTGGTAACTATGGTGGTGGAGGTAATGGTGGTAACTATGGTGGTGGAGGTGATGGTGATGGTGGTAACTATGATGGTGGAAGTGATGGTGGTAACTATAGTGGTGGAGGTGATGTTGGTAACTATAGTGGTAGAGGTAATGGTGGTAATTGTGGTGGTGGAAGTGATGGTGATGGTGGTAACTATGGTGGTGGAAGTGATGGTGATGGTGGTAACTATGGTTGGGGAGGTGAAGGTGATGTTGGTAACTATAGTGGTGGAGGTGATGGTGGTAACTATAGTGGTAGAGGTAATGGTGGTAATTGTGGTGGTGGAAGTGATGGTGATGGAGGTAACTATGGTGGTATAGGTGATGATGGTAACTATGGTGGTGTAAGTGATGGTTATGGTAGTTTGATGGCATGTGGTGTAATGGAATGGTCAGCATTCTCGCCTCGCAAACGAACGGAACCGGGTTTATTCCCCGGCAGGGTGAAACTATGGGCAAGTTTCTTTACGCCATTTGCCTTTTTCTAACCAGCAGTAATTGGGAACCTGAATGTTAATCGATTTGCGGATCGTGTTCCGGGGTAATGGTTAGTCAGTGCAGTTGGCGAGTTGTCCGGTCTTCTCGGACTATTCCTTGACTCTGGGTTATGCAACTCGTTAACTCAGGGTGTGGTTGTTGTGTTGGCGACAGCTTCTACACCTTAAACAAATTCATGCCTAGGTGGCCCTTGAGCCGGACATCCTCGTTACACGAAGGGCAGTCATCATTTATTCATAAGTATGCTGGTGGAAGTGAGGGCGATGTTGGTAACTATGGTGGTGGAGGTAATGGTGATGATGGTAACTATGATGGTGGAGGTGATGGTGATGTCGGTAATATTGTGGTGGCGGTATGGCAATTTAAGGTGGTCGTGGTGATTGTCATGATGAAATTGGCGGTTGTAGTATGTGTGGTGGTGTTGAGGGTGGGCGTTGTGTTGGTCAACTTTGCAGTGGTTTGTGAGTGTGTGTGTGTGTGTGTGTGTGTGTGTAGCTACCTATAGTTGCACTTCGATATATGTATGAATTCATGCATATATTTACAAACTTAGAAACAATCCATGGGTCGATTTAACAAAAATATTTATAAGTGAAGTTCTCAGTAAATTCTCTCCTCCTTACATTTTACCTTGCTTTGAGCCTTTCTTGTTTCCCAGCAATCACGGGCGGGAGTGTGTTTGTCGAGCACTCAAGGGAGCCTCGCCAGTACAGGGCCCTCGTTCATGTCTTCCCGGCTGCCCTTCACCCTTGTGACACTGGGGCGACGGACCTTGAACCCTTTCCTTTCCGCACCATCTCCTCCCTTTTCAGTTCTGTATTGATTCCTCGTCCTGAAAAAGATAATATAATGTTTTTGCTGTTGTTGTTGTTCATGCTTTCTGAAAATATATTGCACTTCCTTGAAAATTAATGTCAGTAAGTCAGTGTCATTTATGGTATTTTTACACAAAGCACATTCAACTTCTCTCTCTCTGCAGCCAATTCTTATGTTGAACAGTTCGTCCTCTACTCCATCCCCCCTCTTCAGGATGTCAGAGTCGAGTTGTTCCATTCAGGAATGAACTGAAGAACAAACATGAGACAATTTCACAAGTAGATTCTCACAAGATAATGTCTCTGTCAGGCCCACCACTGGTCCTCTACTGAGTGTAATGACTCATATTTGAGACTTTATCACAGAGGAGGAGTGGTATGTAGTTAACTGAACTCTTTTCTTCGGTCAGGATTACAGAGGTTAATAATTACAAAGAAGACGACATATCTTGCTATGGATGTTGTGTCACCGTGGACAGCGTTTTGTGCTTTATCAATAAAAATTCAAAAGAATTGTCCAATAAATCACGTTTTGAAAATATTTATGTGAAACACGTATGGATGAATTTGTTTCTATATAAAATACAGATATAAATCAATGTTTTGTTTTGTCGTTATCTTGAAGGCTAAGACTATTATTCGTGATGTGTAATTTTATCCTCGCCTGAAGGACAAGAGCTCATTTGAATCATTGTATCAGAATGTGCACCTGCTTCGCTTGAAAACAGAAAAGACTCTTTCCTGAATTTGATGAAACTTGGTAGGTGAGCATAATGTTGATTAATTTACTTTCAACGTTAATGTTTAATACGACGTAGAATTAATGATTTGAAACTGGTCAAGTTCCTGTGATAAGTGTATACAAAGTAGTTACAATGGTGCATGTTGTGTTCAATGAGGTGGAGATGGTTCCAGGTCGGTGACTGTGTTGTGTAGCGTACCACACTGGTATGTTTGTCTTACCCATTATGACAAAAAATCTACACAATTTCCTTTGTTTTTTTTTTTTAGCTTAATTTGGGTTTAATTAACCCCTACTACGCAACAATAATATTTGTATTAGACGTTCTCAACCATGACAAATATTTGGCATTGCCTTCTGCACACACCACCTGATCACTCAGTCAAGCATGGTGGTTTCTAAGTATTGCTCAAAACTAGGAATACAAATTACTGTTTTTACGTGGAGACATTGCAACCTGACAGACCTTTAATATCGATTAGAATTTAATTGACATTCACGATAAAGTTTTTTTTATTTCGGTAAAATACTTCAAGACACATTTTGCGTCAGTTACTTCTTCAGCAGTTGCTGGTATACTGAACCATCTACTGCTTTTGAAAGGGAAAGTAGATCTCATATACCAGACAGCCCATTAGGTACACTGTAGACAGCACTTGATAGCCTTCACTTCACCAACTATAGTTAAACGGTCACAGCTAGGTGGGCTGGGGGGAAACTAGTCATTTTTAGGACAGAAGACGAGCTTTATTTCCACTCGGCTGCCGCACCCCTTTTGTGCTAATAACCTTCAGAGAACACACCAAACATCTGACAAATACAAGACATCTGCATGAGCATCCTTCCTAACATAAGCTTCCAGTTAACGTCGTTCCTAATGACCTTCCATATGTTGCTGTTCGTTAAACAACATTAATAGCTGACGTAGAAATCGGTCCATTGGACCCTACTTACTCCTCCTTATATAACTTCATTACGGTTATCTTCTTTCTCTGTTCTCTTATTAATTACAGTTCTTGTCACTCATATATAAAAACACTAATATTATTTACTCATATTATTTCCATCTTGATGTAACTGATTCCCAGGTACGTGTAAGCGGCTCTTGAACTCTCCTCTGGCTCCCGTATAGTGTTTATGGTGTTGATGGTTATTGAGTTTCATTCCATTAGAACTTTAGAATAGAAATAATACTCGGGGTGAGTCATATTTATTACAGACTAGCAAAAAAGCCCGCCTTCGCTTGAGTTAGGAATATGCTGTTTAACCTTGACTGTCACAATTTACCCTCCCTGACACGGGCAACCCCTGTAATCACCGTGACGATATCTCAGTTGGGGAAATTTGGGGTTCTTGTTCAGACCACTCGAGGGTCCGAGGTCAATAGCAATACCAAGGTGCACATCCTTAGGACCCATTGTAATGTGTGTGTGTAAAGTTTCAGGTCTCTAACTTCTTCCGTTTTGGAACTATGGCTGAAACAGACAGAGAAAGAAACTCACAGACAGACACTTAATTTTATTATTATTGCTTTCAATGCAGGCAAAGCAAGATTAGGACTTCTTGGAAAAATTATATAGCTGAATAAGACAGGCTGATAGCCATACGCGAGGAGAGAAGTGTTTTCGCCCGAGAATGAGTTGACCTGGATTTCTTTAGACCTTGACCTTGAATAAGCTCAAGGTTAAGGGATCCTTAACAATGTTGCAATAACTATGAAGCTTCAAGCTTGTTATAGACTCTGAAACTCACTTTATTCTGGAGGTATAGTTGAGTCTCCCGAGCAAGTAGCCGTACTTGTGGTACTACTACTACTACTACTACTACTATATATATATATATATATTTTTTTTTTAATGGCCTCCAGCCTCCTCAAATAGCCATACCTTCGCCACCATTTCAATACCTAAATATTAAATATCCTAATACATAAGTAGCTATCCTAGCTGTGTTGAGTTAATTGAGCCGCAGATCTATGCAGCATTCAGAGACTGTAGCCTCATAGTCAATATCTCCAACTGTTGTCGGCTTTGGGTCCGATGCTCTCGTTCCCCTGAGGCAGAGCAAAGCCGACCTAAGGAGAGAGGGGGACAGTCGACATCTCATCCAGGCTGTAACATAACTTCTGGGCTGCTGCTTCTGTTCGGATATCACCTACGAGAGTCTGGCGTAGAAGCATCTTGCACTTGGTTCCATCCCACCAGAGGTTGTGAACACTAGAGGAGTGAAGCTGCCTTGATCAACATTCTGAATTCTCTCCCCATATGCCCTTATCTTGTCGTTATCATTCCTCCTGTCTGCAGCATCGAGAGCTAAGTTACGGTGACATGTGGTCATGGGATAAAAAATCCTGATGCGGAAGAAGGCTCGCTGTTCCCGTGTCCAGAATCCTCGAGCACTGACGTCAACACGGGCTTCTTCCGATGTGTTTGAAGTCCTATGTTGGAAAATCTCACCGTCCACTGGAAGGAGAATCGGTTCTACCCTGACATCACGGCAGATTTCCTTCAACATATTTGCTGTGAGATCCTTTACTTCGTCATGCCTCACGCATATGAAGCCCCCTTTCTTGCATACCATGGCGTGATCGACGTCATAGGAAGAGCCACACACGCATTGGGAAGGCAAACCTTCTACTGGCCTACCGTACCTTAGAGTAATGGCATCTGTAAATTCTTGTTTATTGAGACTGAAACCATTTGCCCTTATCGGTAACGTAGTTAACCAGTTCGAGGCGCCCACCTCCTGGGCGATAGCTACTTTTTTTCTTCAAATTCTCAGGTACTTGCAGCATCTGTTACTGCAACTAATCACTTTGGCCGTGCAGTCGTTCTGTCGAAATGGACCGTCGAATCTTGTTTACTTCGCTGGTATCCACCTCACCTGTTGCATTCTGAGCTATTATGTGGTCAGTGAGGGCTACCGTGAGCTTAACTGAGTTTTGATGTTCGGTGGCAGTAATCTCCTCTGGATTGGTCAATCCCATTCCTCCCAGTCTCGGTGGTAGTGCAAGGAGTGATCTTTCTGCTTGGGTTAAGTGAAGATGTTTGACTAATTTGGGAATGAAATTGACGCTGATAGCTTCTTCCAGAGGGAGGAGGAGGGGTCCGATATCAGGATAGTGCACATCAGGTAGTTCCAGCGATGCTTGACTCCATGGGTGAATGCCGCAAAAGCCACATGTGGCTCTGTGTTAGCAATATCAGACAGAGCTTGGATTTCCCTAGCCCACTCATTCACCTTTCCCGTTATGTACTCGTACTCGGTCTTGAAGTCCGTCTTGCCGATTACTGCGCCTAGGTGTCTTTGGCAATCCTTTGTTATTTTGACCTCACTTCCACCGAACACCTCCAGTGCCCGTATATAATGTTCGGGCTTCACAATGAGGAAGGACTTGCTGGCATTTGGGTGGTACCCTATTTGTGGACCTCGTCATGTTACCAGGTCCCACCACTTTTTAATGTCCTCCAATTTTCCTGCTCCTGCACGGTCGCAAGCATACGCCACTTGCTTGACCTCGGTTATTTCAAATTTTATTGTGTGTTGGAGCACGGATAGGCGTATCGCGTAAATTGCCATTGAAACAGGGTCCCCCTGCGATGTTCCCTCAGTTGATTGTATGATGGTATCACCTCTTAGAGCCTTGATGTTTACTATATAGAGGTCTGACGGATTCCTATAGGTGTTTTCAACATACATTGCAAAGCTTGGACACTTGATCTTGAGGTTGTGCATGTGCAGTGCACCCTTGCGGTTAAGTATGTTGAATGCGTTGGAAGCATCAACCAGAAGAACTGCTTCACAATCACGCTGCTCAAATATCTTTCTCATGGCGTGAATGGCAGCTTCCCCTCCAGCTTGGTGGCCAGCACAAACTTGCAGGTTTCCTGCTGCTGCCCTGACATCATCCTTTACCACCTCCATTATGCATTTTCCGTTGATCC
>NW_024713129.1:39725572-39835461 GCF_018991925.1 Homarus americanus | reverse complement strand
TCTCTCTCTCTCTTTCTCTCTCTGCCACTCGAAAACTTGAAGTATCCATCATTAAATAAAATTAATGTTTCTGATATTTCATTACATTCTTCATAATAATTTCTAATCTCCTGCAGAATATATATTTTTTAAATCAGATACGACTCAAAACAGCAGAAAAAAAAATACCAAAAAAATGCACCCACGAGGTGATCAATATACTTACCAGAGATAAACAAGTATAGAACAAAAACAGAACTGTAAACTGTATTTATACAATCAAGACTGCCAAACAAGCAATAATGAAACTCCACTGCATATCATCATTATAAGTTATCTAAGAAGATCTATCTCTTATAACAATTCCAGTCACATCCGTTAACTATGAGTGTAATAATGTGCTGATTTGTGTGTGTGTGTGTGTGTGTGTGTGTGTGTGTGAGTGTGAGTGTGTGTGTGTGTGTACCTGGTTTATCTGGCGGCTAACCCAACTAGAGTTCGTTACGCCAAGAAAGGGAGGTCAACGGCATATGTAGGATCCCTCCAGTGTTTTTTCTAGTTTCGTCTTGGGCCATTTTGAATACCAGTTATCTGTTCCCTGTTCCATGGCTTCAACCGGTAGACTGTTCCTCTGCGTGAGGAAGTATTTTTGTATGTTCGTTTTGCGTAACACCTTGGCGAGTTTTAATTTTTTTCCTCGTGTTGGTGGCCCATGACTTCACCAATAAATTTTACTAGGTGTACAAGTTTCAATTCTTTCAAGGTTTTGAATGTCTCAATGAGATCCGAATTATTGTCTTTTCTGAAGCGTTGGTAATTCCAAGACGCTCAGTCTACTTGGATAATCGAGCTGGTTTAGTCCAGGAATAATCTTAGTCGCTCTGTGTTGAAACCTTTTCTTGGCAATGTTGTGTCTTTTTGGATGTATGGTTTCCATAGCTGTATACTGTAGTCCAAATGGGGATGTACGAAAAGGTTTATAAAATTGATGGATTTTTTTTTTTTTTAACGGGAATTAGCCCACCCGGGCACAGGTCAAACGACCCACAACGGAGACTGGGGGGAGAGAAAAACAAAAAAAGAACAGAAAGAAATTGTAAATATAGAAAAAGAAGGTTATGCTGTATCAATCTACACCACGAAGATGCCGGAAAACCAGCTTTTTAAAGTGAGACAGATTGTAAGAGCATGGAAACACAGAAGGAAGCAGAGCATTCCACAGCTTGGATGTGTGAGGAAAGAAGGAGGTACTATAACGGGTTATTCTCGTGTGACCGACATCCACAGAGAAACGGTGGGCACCGCGGGCAAGACGTGTGTTACGAACCCACAGCCTTGCCGGTGGTACACAGGATGCCAAATCCACCGAACATTGCCCGTTAAAGTACATGTAGAAGAGAGAGAGCTAAGCAACATTGCCGCGAAGAGAAAGGGAAGAGAGATTGTCGACTAAAGGAGGAGAGTGAAACAGACGAAATGCCTTTGATTCCACCCTATCTAATAGTTGGACAGAAGAAGAGCCACCCCAGATATGAGAGCAGTACTCCAAGTTAGGACGAATGAATCCCTTATATACTTGGAGCAACTGCTCAGTAGTGAAGTAGCTGCGGCATCTGTACAGCATTCCCAACTTTCGGGAGGCAGCTTTAGTTATACTAAGGATGTGTGATTTCCAGGACATATTGGAGGAAATGGTGAGGCCGAACATATTTATTTCAGAATTTGGGAGGATGATAGCGTCCTGAAATGTAATTGGTGGGAGATCGTTTAATTTACAAAGTGTAATTGGTAAATATTGAGTTTTATTGCTGTTGAACTTAACCAAGTTTGTACAGTCGTGAACAGAAGTCCTGTCGCCCCTTCTGCTGCTCCACTAACCCTGAGATTTAGACTCATGAATCCGAAGCATTTATGGGCAGAATAATGCACCAGTGTCTGCTGCTTCGGGTTCATGAGTCTGAATCTCTTGGTTCGCGGAACAGCAGAAGGGGCGACAGGACTTCTGTTCACGACTGTACCTCCCCATTCAGAGATGCTGCACAGATCCGCGTTGACAGAAGTAATGATGTCAGTTCTAGAAACAGATCTAGTTTGAGAGTTAGGAGGAAGGGGAAAATGTGAGGAAGAGTGAAAAGTAGAATCATCAGCGTAAGAATGGATAGAATTAGTTGTAGTGTGGAGTATATCATTGATGAAAAGAAGGAAGAGAGTTGGTGAAAGAACAGAACCCTGTGGGACGCCACTACTGTTAGAGAAAGAGCGAGAAATCGATCCCTCGACAACAACTGCCATGGATCGGTTCTCAAGGAAACTAGAGATGAGAAAACAAAGTGGGGGAGAAAACCAAAAGAGGGAAGATTAGATAGCAAAGACTTGTGCCATACCCTGTCAAATGCTTTGGAAATGTCGAGAGCCACGACAAAAGTTTCCCCATAATCCTTAAGAGAGGATGACCAAAGATGGGTGCAATTGGAGAGCAGATCACCAGTAGATCTCGCCTGGCGAAAGCCATACTGGTGATCTGACGAAAGAGAAAGGCGTTCAAGGTGACAGAGAAAATGGGAGTTCAAGATAGTTTCGAAAATCTTAGAGAGGGATGAAGTTAGGGCAATGGGGCGATAGTTAGAGGGATTAGAATGGTCACCCTTCTTCGGGATGGGCTGAACCAAGGCATGCTTCCAAGAAGAAGGAAAAGCTTGGGTTTTGAGGCAGAGACGAAAGAGGCGAGCAAGCACAGGTGCCAGAACTTCAGCACAGTCCCTCAGAACACGAGGGGGTATTCCGTCCGGTCCATGCGCCTTACTCACATCCAACCTGGATAACAAACCGGCAACCCTGAGAGTGGAGATTATAGGAAAGTGCATAGGTTCAGTAGGAGGTGCAGGGGTAGGAGGGATAGAGTGGGAATCGCCTAAGGTGGAATTAGAGGAGAATAAGGTGCCAAAGAGGTTGGCTTTGTCAGGGGGAGAGTTGGCTATAGAGTTATTGGGACGGAAGAGGGGAGGAAAAGAAGGCGTGCAGAAGTTGTTACAGATTTTTTTAGTTAAGGACCAGAAGGATTTACTAGAGGAAGAATTAGTCAGGACAGCGGTCTTTCTTTTAATAAAATTCAGTTAGGCTCTACGACGAATAGCCTTACAACGATTCCTAGAAGTAAAGAAAGAGGTGTGGGTAATAGGAGAAGGAGATAGTTTCATATCTCGATATACCCTATCTCTCACCCTGCAAGCAAGAGAGCAGGAGCGGTCAAACCATGATTGTAATATGAAAGTTTTGGTAGAAGATGGGATAAATGCACTCATACCACCCTGTATAACCCCAGCAATGCTGTCAGCACATACCGAGGCATCCCGAGTGGAAAAGCAACATTCATCTCACTTGACTTGGTGTTTTTTAAATATTATTAGATGGTAATTGCAGTGGAAGCGCCCCTTGGAGAAAAACCCGAACCAGCACAAGAACTTAAATTTACTAACAAAATGAATTCTCCGTGACCCGTGGAAGGATATCAACTGTGATTGGGATGAATGAGACACACTGTAAAATTTAGACACTTGTATTCCCTCCAACACTACAGACACAATCAAATAATGGTACACCAATATGCGCACCTCTTAACCTGAACTTAAAACACTACTCTCGACAATAAAAGTTATACATGATATTGCAATTATTAGAAAACTCAGACAATGCTTCATTAGACAACAATAAATTCAAAGTATTAAGAAGTGTTGCTTGCACACATGAAACAGGCCTAACGGGCTTTCAACAAAATAATATCCACCACTGCGGAAATGGTATAAAACTAAGAAATTATTAATTCCACCATGAATAGGCCTAAAGAGCCCTCAATAGAATTATGTTACACCAACAGATGCAGGCCTTAAGGGTCTTCAACAAAATAATATCAATCACTGAGAAAATGGTATAAAAAAAAATTAATAACTCTACAATGAATAGGCCTTAAGGGCCCTCAACAAAATTATATCAAGCACTGAGAAAATGGTATAATAAAATAAGAACTTATTAACTCCACCCTGAATAGGCCTTCAGGGCACTCAACAAAATTATATTACTCCAACAGATGCACACCTCCTAACCTAACTTAAACACTACTCTGGGGAAGTTAAGACTTATAATTCCTAAAGTTTGATCGGCATTTTTTCACTGCTGTTCCCTCTTGTTATGATGCCTTCAGTAAATTGGTTTATGACGACGCTTATAAATCTTTTCTTTATCCACAGTTTTTAAGAAAATTTTGTTCATAGATTAGTTGTGTTTTGTGTTGTTGTGTTGCATGCAGTCTTACATTTTACTATATGAAAAAGCATTCACCAGTCGTGAGACTATTTGAAAAGCCCGCTCAGATATTTTTGTATGTTTACGGCATCTTCATTTGTCACCTTCTCATTTGTCTTTGTGTAGTATGCAAACTGGATTATGTGGCTCTATTAATTTCCATCAAAATCGGTAGTGTATATAACAAACAGTGTAGTCAAAAAATAGACCCTCGTGGTACTCTAATAATTATTTTGTTTTCCCATTCTAAACGTACTTTGTATATGGCCACTCTTAAATGCCTGTCTGTTATACCAATGTGCCTGGATATTAGAGGCTAGCCACGCATGTGGAACTTTGTCAAACGCCCTAGAGAAATTCAAATATAACATCCATTGGTAGACTTTGGTCCACGTAATCTGTTATTGTTTCAAGGATTGCGATTGAGTTTGTCAGACAAGATTTTCTTTTCATGAAACCATGTTGTGATGTTAGGCAGATAGGCCTATAGTTTCTATTGAACCTTTTCTACCCCTCTTGTATATTGAAGTGACATGGTTGACTTGCAGAGTCTAGGTGCTTTTCCTTGACCCGGGGATTTTTTAATAGTAGTCTCAGTGGTGCGCAAATCTCGTTTGCTACTTACTTTATCACCTTAGCATGTACCCTGTCCACTCCAAGAGGTTTAAATTCCTTCATGTTGTTTATTCCTTTCTGACGATGTCATCTCTTATTGCTATCGCTCACAGTTCATTTTCAGTCTCTGGGATATGCATCCTCTTAGATCCACGTGTCTTTTGTGTGAACAGTGTCACGGGTTAGAATCTATGGTTGACTAATTAATTACATGAAAAGGAAAATGCCGATCTCTTAACTCACATAAAAACTAAAATGAAGCAAGAACGTTAACCATGAACAAATAAAGTTGTGATCGACATGAATTAATGAAATAAAAGAATGTAATACAGATCCCTCCTAAGATGTCCCCACACACAACGCTTCCGTGACGCCTGCTGGACCACCACTCCACGACCCCCTGACGGAGACATGATCCGCCCCATGCTGGCCAGATATTATGTAAATAACATTGATTATGTGTTAAAGGAATATCCTTTCTTCCTTAGGCTTCAGTAAGCCCCTTTACAATATTTATACTGTATATACTTGTCACACTTGCCAGATACTTCTGGTATCATTGTACAGGGGTACCTAGTGACAGCACTAGGATCCCGCTTCCTCTATCAAGGAATAAACAATTGAAATTGAATTTGAATTGAATGTAATAAAAGTACTAGGCTTAGAATAAACCACTTACGTGGGGATAGTCAAACTTATAGAAATTTTCTTAAACTATACTTAATATTAATAAAAAAAACACAAATAAGAAGTTACACAAAAGGATAAAAAAATCTTTGTACACGAGAGAAAATGAATAACAACACTGCGTTGCCTTCAATTGAAGTAACGCAGGTAACACTTAGTATGATCACTACTGGCCATGAAAAGTGTCGTGTCCTAGTATAAATAATCACTGGGAAAGTAGACAAGGTGGAACACGCAATTATTACAATAGCTGACACGTCCCAAGACCAGAGAGAATAAATACACATAACATAAGAGGACTTTGCGAAAGTTAGCTGGCTGAGACAGGAACCACCACAGGTCGACATGTGGGAGAGAGAAGAAAAACCAAGGAAAACTGCAGAAATTCTCTAAGATCCCGAGCCATGCAACTGCTTTTATGACTTCGTATTGGGCAGAGCCTATGGAGGTGGGACTTAGGATACTAAGCGGTGATTGGCTCCCGTAGAAGCACCAGCTGAGGTTTCTGGAAACAAGTCGAAGCGAGGGGGAAATAGTGGGAGGAACTGGCTGGCGCTTCTGTCGCGCCAATGGGTTCTAAAGATTTCTTCGCTGGCAGACAGCGCAGTACCTCCTTCTTTCCTCTCAGCCAAACTGTGGAATGCTCTGCCTTCGTCTGTGTTTCCATACTTATACAATCTGTCTCACTTTAAAAAGCTGGTTTTCCGGCATCTTCATGGTGTAGTAGTTTAACATGGTATAACCTTTTTCTTCTCTATTTTCAATTTCTTTCTGTTTTTTTTCGCCCTCCAGGCCCCGTTGTGGGTCGTTTGACCTATGCCCGGGTGGGCTAATAGCCGTAAAAAAAAAAAACGAGCAAGGGGAATGTGCTACAACACTGATGCAATGCGTTCATTTAGGGCATTTATCGTCCTCTAGGCTCAAGTAATTTTCATTCTTTAGGGTCCAACACTACTTTTCGTTTGTATTTTGCTACTGGTATATGTATAAAAGGACCTGGAGTTTGTGAGTCGACCATCGTCTCGGAGCCAAAACTTGCTAATGGCTGCTATGTCTATGTTGTACCTAAACAGCTCTTTTACCACAAGGACATTTCTTCTTTAAGGACGATAATTTGTGCCAGTATCTAGAAGGCTCCTGACTTTCCATGCAGCTACCATAAGAGGGTGTATAATTTGTTTTTCTTTGACCATTATGTTTTCGACTGCATTGGGATGACCTTAATGGGTGCGGTTATCCAGTCAGGTTGATTTTTAGGCAGGCTATGTTTAGGGTACCTTTTCTAGTCCCCTCCCCATGTGGAGTGAGCAGAGTAGCTCCTTGATAGGGCTACTCAGTCGCACAGAAAGGATCGGATTGCACTGCTGCCTAAATCCCAGTGTCTAAACGACCATCTTATCTATGCCGTCCATATGACGAGTTTTGACTATGGACTCCCGGCAGTCATCTCTGCCTGTCCCCACTACCACTCGTCTGTTGCCATAGGAATTTTGGGGCTTTAGGGATTCTGATGATGATGATGGAAAGTATTATGAGCTGGATGGTGGCTGTGCATGAGTTGTTTTATGTGGTGATCCAGTGGTGCAGGGTCTACCAGGAGGTGGATCCTGATTCGTGTCCTGATGTCGGTGGTCAATGAAGAAGCAACGATGCCCAGCTGTTGGTGGTCACATGATAGAGTGGCCGCAACACTACTGTTTTTCCAACACATAAGTTGTGCAATAAATTATTCAAGAACAACACGAGTTCTAACATGTCTAGTTAAATTTTTACTGCGCGATTGCATCATGCTGGTTCTGCGGACTAGCTGTTAGTAGGACACAGTTCGTCAAAATGTTAATTCCAGTTCACAAAATAATCAGATTTTTGTAAGAAATCCAAATTATGTAAATCAGGTGAAATAGAGGAAAATAAATTTCCCTGATTTATTTTTATTTTTTCTAATAAAACAAATCATAATTTAGTATGACTATAAATTATTAGTTGTTGTGTGGAAAACTCTCAAAAACCGTTGACGAAAGAAAAAGTTGACCTCTAAGCATACGATCGAATTGTTTAAACGTCACTACGAGAAGAAGGAAAATTGGGATTGTTCAGAATAACAACTTCTCTGAAAGTCAAACACAATCTATGACTACAAGTGTTACAAAGATCTGTCAATTTTAACTTTGTTGTTAACTTCCCATAAAGTGTTAACGTCTTTATTCAGGAAGTTTGTCACATAACTATCAAGACCATAACAAAAATCTCCTTATTATATTTTCAGGTTTGTCTGTCGGCTACACAGACAAGTTTTTATTTAGCCTCTTTTTTTTAATTATAATGTGAGAAATTCTTATGACTAACAAGACAAAATATGCATTAAGAAAAATCTAAATCAGTAGGAGGTTTTTTATCTTCTTTACATAAGAACATAAGAACATAAGAAAATAAGGAGTCTGCAATAGGCCGGTTGGCCTGTGCATGGCAGCTCCTGTCGAGAGTTACTACCACTCTCTATCATCCATGAATCTATCTAGCCTCCTTTTGAAACTTTCCAGAGTTCCCGCACTTACTACAAAGTTGCTAAGCTTGTTCCACCTGTCCACCAATCTTATTATTTGTAGAACCACACAGTTTCTTCCTCATCTCCTCCTAAACCCAAACTTATCCAACTTGAACTGTTGTCTGAAGTCCCATCCTGCTCGGATATTATAAGAACTTTTATCTATATCCCCTTATTGGCCTCTTTTCACCCACTTAAATACTTCTATCATATTCCCCGCACTCTTTCGTCTTTTCTAGGAATGCACGTTAAGTTTCTTTAACCTATCCTGATATGGAAGGTTTCTAAGTCCCTGAATCATTTTTGTCATTCTTCGCTGCACCGACTCTAGTGAATTTATATCCATTCTATAATAGGGGCACCAGAACTGAACGGCATAATCGAGGTGCGGCCTAACTAGCGCAAGATATAGTTGCAATAAGACCTCTGCACTCTTGTTACTTACACTTCTAGATATAAAACCCAATACTCTGTTTGCCTTATTTCGAACATTAACTCACTGTTTTCTAGGCCGTAGGTCGGGGCTTACAAGTACCCCTAGGTCTCTTTCACAAGTCGACTTCTCTAGGTTGATGTTGTTCAGGCTGTATACATTATAAGTATTTGTTCTTCCAATATTAAGTACGCTGCACTTGCTGGTGTTGAATTTCATTTGCCATTTTTCAGACCACCCTGCAGTTTATTTAGATCCTCCTGTAATGCATTTGCATCCTGCCCTGAATTAATTTGCCGCCCTATTTTGGTGTCATCCGCAAACTTGCTTATGTCACTGCTGATCCCAGTATCTAAATCGTTTATGTAGATTATGAACAAGAGTGGGCCTATTACTGACCCCTGGGGAACCCCACTGGTTACACGGCCCCACTCAGATTTAACACCATCTACGCTGACCCTCTGCGTTCTATCAGTGAGCCATGATTTTATCCAATTTAAAACTTTCCCCTCGATACCATGAGCCTTAATTTTTCTCAGAAGCCTCTGATGCGGTACTCTGTCAAATGCTTTGCTAAAGTCTAAGTAAATAACATCGTAATTTTCGTCATTATCTACTACCTCGAAGACTTTCCTATAAAACGTTAGCAGATTTGTTAGACAAGATTTTCCCTTTGTAAACCCATGTTGAGAGTCGTAGATTAATTTGCTTTTTTCTAGATGCGATCGGATGCTATCTGCTATAATTGGTTGAAGAAATTTCCCCACTACTGACGTCAAACTGATAGGCCGGTAATTTGACGCTGATGCTCTGTCTCCCTTTTTAAATATGGGTACTACATTCGCCTGTTTCCACAACTCTGGCACAACTCCAGTGTCTAATGATTTTGTAAATAAATTTACGAGGGGTCCGCTAATCTGTTCCCTACACTCTTTTAAGACTCGAGGAAAAATTTCATCCGGCCCAGGGGATTTTGTGTTCTTTAGTTTATTTATCTTCTTAAGAACATCCTCTTTTCTGATGGTGATATTCTTTAATTTCTCTTCTTCCTTTCCCTTAAATATCAGTTCCACCTCCGGAATTTCATCGCAAATTTCTTCTGTGAAAACTGATAAGAAGTAGCTGTTCAATGCTTTGCTCATGTCTTCACTGCCATTTATCATTTCTCCCCTCCCTGACTTAAAAGGCCCAACTTTGTCCTTGACCTTTGTCCTATATACCTGGAAAAATCCCTTGGGATTCGCCTTGGATTCTCTTGCCATTTTGATTTCATAGTCTCTCTTTGCTTTCCTTACATTTTTCTTAACATTCCTAGATAGTTCATTATACCTGTTTCTGAGCTGCTCCTCCCCTCCCTTTAATTTCTTATATATTCCTTTCTTTATTCCTATGTCATGTTTAAGTTTTCTGGTCATCCACCTTGGCTCATTCTTATTTGACCTAATTTTTCTGTATTGTATATTTTGTCCTTGTGCTTCATGTAGTATACTGGTGAATATATTATTGTCATGATCAATTGTTGTGTCATCTATGACCTCACCACTTCCTACTGGGAACTGACGTGACTGTTCCCAGGTGACCTCACCTAGGTACCTTCTTAACCCCTGATAATCCGTCAACCGAAAGTTTGGGACTCTGACCATATTGTCATTTTTTTCATTTCCCAATTTAGGGTGAACCTGATTTCTCTGTGATCACTGTTACCTAGTTCTTCCCCTACTGTGATATCTCTGATAATATTTTCTTTATTTGTTAATACTAGGTCTAATATATTGTCACCTCTAGTAGGTTCTGTAATTAGTTGTTTCAAAAAATTGTCCTGTACTGCGTCTAGGAAGTCTTCAGATTCATAGTCGCCTACAATGTTGTCCCAGTCAATATTTCTGAAGTTGAAATCCCCCATAATGCATAGGTTGTTATATTTTGCTGCCCTACTCATTTCCTGCCATATGGGCTGAGCTGCTTCTTTGCTAAGACTTGGGGGCCTGTAAATCACTCCCATAATTAGTTTTTCTCTTCCTTCCGTGATTTCTACCCACACAGACTCGGTTCCTATTTCACCCTTTATTGAATTATTAGTACAACATTTTAATGTATCCTTGACGAAGAGTGCGACCCCTCCCCCTTCCTACCTTCCCTGTCCTTGTGAAAAAGGTTGTACCCTTCTATGTGGTACTCTGATAAAAAAATTTTGCTCGCCAGATTCATCCAAGTTTCGGTGATTGCTATGACGTCTACATTCTCGGTACATACAACCGCTCTCAGCAAGTCTATTTTATTTCTAACGCTCCTACTGTTTGTATAGTATACATTTAAACCTACTCTTCCCTGGTCCTTTTTTACCCCTTGTCCTGAGCAACTAATTTTACTTCCCAGGACCTGCTTGTTTTTTGATTCCCACTTTCCCCGACCCCTCTCTACTGGCGAAATCTCCCCTTCGGAGTGACAATTTCACGCTCCAGGGATGCAGACAACGTCTTTACCCCCTCACGAGACAAGTGTACTCCGTCGCGACAGTACAGGTAGTCGTTGCCATAGAATCGTTGCCAGTTATCAATGAATGCCCAACCATTGTTTGCACAATGTTTTTCCAGTCGGCAATTAATAGCAATTGCCCTGGACAGCCATTCACGACCAACCCCTCTTCTAGGCAAGACACAACATACTATCGGGATCCCTCCCCTATCTCTAATCTTCCCCAGCGCCTCCTACTATCATATTATTTATAAATATCTCATATACAATTAAGATATTTTTCTGAACATCATTAAAACGTTTACATGGCGTGATAATCACGCTCGACATATACATTTATCTGATATTATTTTCTATTATTTTGTCCCAGTTGTTTGTTATTGACTAAAATTTCAAACAAGATTTCAGCCAACATTAAGAAATGCAATTATTTATGATAAATATTTTGAAATATAATATTTATGGGTTCATAAACATAACAGGAAAAACTACCCACATCTGTAACAAGAGAACGTCCTTTGAAACAAAGATCCGAGATGGCAAGCATTTCCCAGGAGCAGCCACAACCTCACATGTCAACACCTGTCTGCCATATACTTTAAAGTCTAGACGGTAGCACCTTCGTCACCATCTGTTAGGTCACAACAACAACTGTCAGGGTTTCTCACACCATCACTGTCTAGCTTGTAACTTGGCAGCTTTCTTCCATTTTAATCACCGCCAGCCTTTGACCCTCCGGGACGAGAGAGACTGAGGTTCGTTAGTGGAGACGTGATGGACTGTGTACTTTTGTTTGTTTGTGTCGTTTTAAACTTGTTTGTGAACACTTTTTGGTGTTACATGTAATACTCTGGATATCAACTTCCTCTTATCTCAATCTATGAATGCAGTTAGCATTTAAATCCTCATAATATACATGTAGCGTAGTGTTTTATTTTAATGTGTTCTTTTTTCGTGTTACAGCACAAAACAAACAAAAAATGGCCAATTTTTTTGGCACGGTTTCATCCCGGAATAGAATAATCCTTACTGCGTCTCGGAATGAATACAAGGCTGGTTCCTGAGACTTCATGCTCTTCCACACACAAAATTTACAGACTGCATATTGGTATATCAAGTACATATTTGATATGTTTTGGAAGTATAAAATATTTTCACTATATTAAGAGTGGACACATGTCCATCTGTTGAATTTGGACAAAATGACGATATCAGGTTATTTTTAAAGCAAAATTAGAGAAGAAAATCTATTCCGTTTTATTTTGTGCATGTTTCGTTTACCTGTTTCCTGCTCCACATTACTCTGATATTTGAAAAGTGACAAATAGAATTCTTATTTCATTTACCGATTCTGAAAAAGGTCGTAAGAGCTTTGTTATCTGGCTATTTTCAACACTTTTTCACAAATGGAAGACACGTTCAGTATATGTTCATACGTAACCTCATTATAAAAGTATGTTGCCTCTCTTGTGCCGAGATAAGTTTGTTGGCGAAAATCATTGAATTTCCATATCATAAGTCTTCGTATTTTTTGAAATATTTATGTTGAATGATTAAAACTATCCACCGATTACTTAACATAAAACTAATATTATTAGAAAGAGTGACAAGACAGCAGCAGAGATCTTCAGTGCAGGCGTGTTCTTGTTGACAGAATTTAGGGACTCAAAGCGAGGACAATATGTGGTCGTCATTTCATTCCGTGTTTACAACGACGATCTACAGTAGAGAGGAGTGATGTATGCCTGAGGTGTTTCTGGTGTCTCTTCGTCTATAGTGTGAACGTAGTTAATCTCGTAGATAATCATTCCATCTTCTGCTTACCCCTAGCTTACGGTCTATAAGGATGCTTTTTGTGTGCTGCTAGAAACATCCCTCCCAGCAGCTGCGGGACCGGGGTAGGTGGAGCTGGTCCAAGTGGAATGTACCGTAATCAACACAGTGGTTTCAACATCTTGTCCTGAAAGATCAAATCCTAACACCACCCCCATTACCTTGTAGCCACCACCATCATCATCACTACTGTGGCCATCATTACCACCATCACCAGTGTGGCCACCAATACCATCACCACCAGTATGGCCCCCCACGACCACTACCAGTATGACCACCACGACCACAACCAGTATGACCACTAACACCACCACCACCACCACCACCACCACCACCACCACCACTACCAGTTTGGCCACATCTACCACAAGTATGACCACCAACACCAGCACCAGCACCACCACCAGCATCACTAATACCAGTTTGGCCAACACCACCAGTATGACCACTATCAAAATCATCAACACCATCGCTCCCACTGCTACCAGTTTGGCCAACACTACCACTACTACGTGTTTGGTCACCACAACCACCACTACCAGTATGGCCTCCACCACCACCAGTATGGTCACCAACACCACCACCAGTACGGCCACTAACATCGCCACCAATACCACCACCACAACCACCACTACAAGTTTGGCCACCACCACCACCAGTATGGCCATCAACACCAACACCGCCAATCCACTATCACCAATTTGATCACGAACATAACCACCAGCACTACTACCAGTTTGGCCACTACCACTACCACTACCACCACCACCACCACCACCACTACTACTAGTTTGGCCACCACTACCAACACTACTACCTGTTTGACCACCACTTCCAGCACTACTACCAGTTTGGCCACTACCACCACCACTACTATTAGTTTGGCCACCACTACCAGCACTTTTTTTTTTTATCGTGGCCTGCAGCCTCCCCCAATAGCCACACCTTCGCCACCATTTTATTACCTTAATATTAAATATCCTAATACATAAGTAGCTATCCTATCTGTGTTGAATTAGTTGAGCAGCAGATCTTTGCGGCATTCAGTGACTGTAGCCTCATAGTCAATATCTGCAGCAGTTGTCGGGATTGGGGCAGAAACTCTAGTTCCCCTGAGGCAGAGCAAAGCCAACAGAAGGAGAGAGAAAGACAATCGACATCTCATCCAGGCTGTAACGTAACTTCTGGGCTGCTGCTTCTGTTCGGAGATCACCACCGCGAGTCTGGCGTAGAAACATCTTGCACTTGGTCCAATCCCACCAGAGGTAGTGAACACTAGAGGAGTGAAGCTGCCTTGATCAACGTTTAGAATTCTCTCCCCATATGCCCTTCTCTTGTCGTTCTCGTTCCTCCTATGTGCAGCATCGAGAGCTAGGTTACGGTGACATGCGGCCATGGGATCAAAAATCCTGATGTCGAAGAAAGCTTGCTGTCCCCGCGTCCAGATTCCTCGACCACTGACGTCCACACGGGCTTCGTTAGATGTGTTTGAAGTCCTGTGTTGGAAGATCTCACCATTAATGGAAGGAGGGTCGGTTCTACCATGACATCCCGGCAGATTTCCTTCAACATATTTGCGGTGAGGTCCCTTACCTCGTCTTGCCTCATGCATATGAAGCCCCCTTTCTTGCACACCATGGCGTGATCACCATCATAGGAAGAGCCACACACGCATTGGGAGGGCAAACCTTCTACTGACCGACCGTACCTTAGAGCAATAGCATCTGTAAATTCTTGTTTGTTAAGACTGAAACCATTTGCCCTTATCCGTAACGTAGTTAACCAGTTCGAGGCGCCCACCTCCTGCGCTATAGCTACTTTTTTTTTCAAATTTTCTGGTACTTGCAGCAACAGTTGCTGCAACTTATCATTTTGGCAGTGCTGTCGATCTGTCGTAATGGACCTACGAATCTTATTTACTTCACTGGTATCCACCTCCCCTGTTGCAATCTGGGCTATTATGTGGTCCGTGAGGGCTGCCGTGAGCTTAAGTGAATTTTAATGTTCGGTGGCAGCAATCTCCTCTGGATTGGTTAGCGCCATCCCTCCCAGTCTTGGTGGAAGTGCAAGAAGTGCTCTTTCTGCTGGGGTTAAGTCAGGGTGTTTCACTACTTTAGGAATGAAATTGACACTGATAACTTCTTCCAGAGGGTGGAGGAGGGGTCAGATATCAGGGATAGTACGCATCAGGTAGTTCCAACGATGCTTGACTCCATGGGTGAATGCAGCAAAGGCAGCATGTGGCTCTGTGTTAGCAATCTCAGACAGAGCTTGGATTTCACTAACCCACTCATTCACCTTTCCCGCTACGTACTCGGTCTTGAAGTTCGTAGTACCAATTACTGCACCTAGATGTCTTTGGCCGTCCTTAGTTATTTTGACCTCACTTCCGCCAAAAATCTCCATTGCCCGTTCATAATGTTCTGGCTTCACGATGAGGAAGGACTTGCTGGCGTTTGGGTGGTACCCTATTTGTGGACCTCGCGATGTTACCAAGTCCCACCACTTTTTGATGCCCTCCACTTTTCCTGCTCCTGTAAGGTCATCAGCATATGCCACTTGTTTGACCCCAGTTGTTTCAAATTTTATTTCTTGTTGGAGCACTGATAGGCCAATTGCATACATTGCCATTGCAACAGGGTCCCCCTGTGTTGTTCCCTCGGTTGACTGTAAGATGGTATCACCTCTTAGAGCCTTGTTGTTTACTATGTAGAGGTCTGATGGATTCCTATACGAATTTTCAACATACATCGCAAAGCTTGGACACTTGATCTTGATGTTGTGCATTGCGGCCTTGCGGTTAAGTATGTTGAATGCGTTTGAAGCATCCACCAGGAGAACGGCCTCACAATCACGCTCCTCAAATATCAATCTCATGGCGTGATTGGCGGCCTCCCAGCCAGCCTGGTGGCCAGCACACACTTGTAGGTTCCCTGCTGCTGCCCTGACATCATCCATTACCACCTCCATTATGCATTTTCCGATGAACCGCCTCAGCACTTCCCCCACCCCTATAGGTCTACATCCTGGTTTCTTTTCCAGAGGAATAAGGCGGCAGGCCGTCAGGGCCTGGAGGTGATAGCAGCAAGAGGAGCAAGCTTTCTTGCAAGGGCGGCAATGGCAGTGCAGAGATCGCTTGCTACAAGGCCAAACTTGTTTGTGCTGAGGATGACTCTCCAACCGTTTGCATCCAGACCTGAAGGGCCGGCTCCTCCTCGAGTCTTCAGTGCCTTTTTCCACACCATCTCTCCTGTTATTTTCTCGAACAGGACAGCATTTGGTGGGATATAGTCACCCTGGAACCTGATGCCTTCGTCTTCGCTTGCAGGGGGATGTTTCTCTTTCAGTAGTTTTAATGTCTCTCTGTTTATTGGCATCACCCCACCGGAGGATTCCTCTGTGAGAGATCTTTCCGCAAGAGACACTTTTCCCACACGTATTTTGTTTCCAAGTTTTCTTGCCACATCATCGGTGTTTTGCTTTCCGTCACCCGTAATTTTTAGTCTCTCCTGCAGTGTTCTTGCTTCACATAGGAGATCATCAAGGGCCCCAGTCTGCCACATTGCCATTCTTCTCTTCAATGCTGCCACATTTTCTTTGTGCTTAGTCTTTGTGTGTGTCCTATGACAAAATAGATGTGGTATTAATGCCAGTATTTGAAGAGCAAAAGGGTCGAGGAAGCGGTCCTGAGTGTAATCAGTCATGAGGCGAGTCATCTCCCGAATCATTTGTTTGGTGGCCGCACACTTGGGTGGTTCAAATAAGTTAGCGGGCGACCACTTGACAATTTCTGAGTAGGTTTCTTTGACCCATATGTCTGCATTTTCCATCGACATGCCATTTCACTGAGGTGGCTGTCTCTCATTCTCCTCGTGGACACCTGCTACTAAGGGATCAGCATTTATTAGTACTACATTTTCAGGTTGAGTAGACTCACTGCTATCATTTCGGATATCATCGGGTGGTTGGGTCCCGGCGATATCCACTGTGGCCACCTGTGTCGGCTCCCTGCGACGTGGGTTCCGACACTACCAGCACTACCACCACTACTACTATTTTGGCCACCACCACCACCAATTTGGTCACCAACACTGCCACATTCACCACTACCACCAGTGTGGTTACCAGTAATACTTACTTCATCACTATCATTAACATAAGTGTGGCTACCAGCACCACCTACCTCACTCATACCAGTAACAACATCGCTGCTGTCACTCCCACCATTAACACCACTATCATTATCACAACCAACACCGCCACTACTACCACCAATGTAACCGTCAGCACCACAACCAATAACACCACCGCTACTACTTCAGCTACTACTACTACTATTATCAGCATCACCAGCATCATCGCCGCCGCCACCATTATCATTACCGCGATATGCCTTCTCATGCATACACTACCAGAATAATAATTTCTAGAAAATATAGGTAACCACTTTATTACAGTTTGAAGAAAGACAAACTTGGATTGATCAAATAAATAGATAATATACTCATAGAGCAGGGGTTTAACCCTTTAGAGGGTAGGGGGTTTCTCTCAGTCGAATAAAATCGTCTGGCGTTAGCCAGAATAATATACCTCCATGCTGCATTGCACTCTAATGGGTTTAATATTATTTGCAGACTAGAGACTACGAAAGAGACAATTTCCAAGATAGGAATCAGATTATCATTATCCCATATTATCCCATATTATGTTCTTAAATACAGACGACGCAGTGCACAAGAGCAAATGTGAAACAGGTAGATTATGTTGGACCAACGATATTAAACAAAGATACCTGGCATTAGCAGAGTCAGCAGGACAAGAAACAAGACCTGACAATGTAGACAGGTCACACAAAAGAACCTGATGTTGGCAGGGTCAGTAGGACAAGAAACAAGACTTGACAGGGTAGACCAGAACCTGATAGTGGCAAGGAATACACAGCAAAACAAGAACACTGACCTTGTTAAATACACCAAACAACAAGCAACAGCCAAAACTGGACGTGGGTAGTACAATCAAGTCCTCCAACAGGCCTGAAATTGTTAAGACAAACAGATCACACAAGAACATGTGATCGTACTTAACACCAGTACACGATAGATCACACAGCATAGAGATAACACTGGGTGATGTGGACAGCTTAAACAAGATCAAGAGCACGAGAACGGATGCGGACGGTGGAGAGGCTAAACAACAGCAGAGAAGCAGGCGCGGGCTGGGAAGGGCAAGAGGTACTACTGGTGTATGCAGCATTACAGCTGTGGACGTGCCGCTGTGCACGACGACACCGGCCCTGACTGCAGGGGTGCCTACATTATTACCAGTAGCGCCGCGTTGGGCATGCAAGTAGTGGATACACATATATATTGCATTGACATGTACGAGCTAACGCTTGACCTCTAGATCTTTTGAACTGGCGGTGGCTAATTAAAAGTAGAAAATATAAATAGAAAGAGCAGCGTGATGACAGGGGATAGTGCCTACGTTGCTAATGCATAATGAAAGAACGTCCTTAGAAAGAAACTGAGAAAAATCTATTGTGATTCATCCAGTAAAAGTCTTCAATTGAAAGCTGCAGTATCTTTATAGCCAAGCAGTTGTCAACTCAGTTTCAGGTGGAGGTTTCACTGAGTCTGTTTTCATGATCTTACTGACCTTCATGACCGACACAGCCTCAGCCAACCTGGCAAGATAACCTTTGACCCGTCACTTTCGTCGGTCTTTGACTGGTCTTTATCAACACCAGCCATGAATATATTCTGGAAGTTGGAAATCAACAGCTTGAGGAGTTCGGGAGACAGAGTGCTAATCTACCAAAGTGAAGCTTTCACCTCTTATGAAAATATTGTTAAAGAATGAATCTCCTTAATGGGCAGCAGTGCATAACTAGCACTTGGTTCTCGAGACAATGACGTTTAAATGGCGCTGATCTTTGTCATATTTCACCTAAAAGTCATTAGTACCTAATATGACGCTGTATAGCACATTAGTTCAAAGTTTTCGGCTCCTACAGACATCAAAGCGGTATTCTGTTTCCCTCCATACATTTTATAACATATCACACGGAATATTTCTAATAACCTCATGTATCCTTCTTTCAGATAAGATAAAGTTGGCCTGCTCATTCGCCCGATCAAAGCCCCTTTGACTGTTAACTCTGGGGTTAAGTCAAGAGATAAGTGTTTGTTCCATCAATGTCTGCAAGTTTGAATATGAAAAGATACGTGAGGTTGTTGAAAAATTTCAGTATGATACGCTATAAATAAATATGGAGGGAAACAGATTACAACTTTGATGTCTGCAGAACGACAAAAGGAACTCATACTTAACTTCATAGGATGAAAATGAAACTATTTGACTTCTTTATTAGAATAAATTGCCTTTCGTTGTGATCATAAAGTATATATATATATATATATATATATATATATATATATATATATATATATATATATATATATATATATATATATATATATATATATTTTATATATATATATATATATATATATATATATATATATATATATATATATTTATATTATATATATATATATATATATATATATATATATATATATATATATATATATATATATATATATATATATATATATATATATATATATATATATATATATATATATAACAATTTACGAGAAACATTAATACACACAAATACGTTGAGAACATTACGTGGTAACGAATCATTGGTTATTAACATAAAGAAAAAACTTTGTTATATTTGTGGCGAACACATTAAATCTCTCATTAAGATTCATGAAGGTTGCGACCTGCGACTCAACACTTCCTTATGGCCGGGGAGGAGCATCAAACAGGTCATGCCACTTTTAGTCTTATATCACCACTGTGTCCGTATTGTTTTAGATCACTTTGAAAAGACTGGTTAGTGTTGGTAAAATCCTTAAATTTTGAAGGACACAACGGTTCTCCTGAGCACAAAGTTAAAGGCCAATTTAGAGATTTGATACTATACTCTGCAAGACAATTTATTTCTATATATTACCTCTTAAAAATTTCAAGATTTAGCCGCTATTTAAGAATGTGTGTGTGTGTGTGTGTGTGTGTGATACACACGCACATATACATATAGATACAAACATGAAAAAGAAAAATGAAGAAAACGCAGACTGTATAAACAGATCAAGCAGCAAGCAAACACACAGGCACCGATGAATTACACATGCATAACTTATTACGAAAATCTCAATGTTAAATCATCAGTCTGCCCCACCGTGTATGTATATCGTACATATTAATCTCCCGGAGCGTGTCGTCTAGCAAATAGTTTATTATGTACTGTAAGTGTACGTGGCTCTCAGTAAGAACAGACCAGCAGACTCGGGTCACTCGTCGGATAACTCCCTTCAATAACTTCGAGTTATGTTGAACGTTGCATTCGGTTTTCTTCTGCACGATTGTAGTTTACTCATCCTAATATTATGCAATCAACAGTTGTAGGTCCTTAACACTTCATGAAACTCACATCTATTTCTGAAGTAATTGGATGGTTTAGTTTTAGCATGTATACTCACCTCATTTCCTTGGTAATCAGATGAATAGCTCAGTTAATGCAAAATTCTAGTTTATCAGTATCAACGAGTGCGTTCCACTCATGGAAGTCAGTAATCAGGTAATGGAAAGTGAAGTAAGTCTTTTCGTTCTGTTGACTATTTTCACCCGTTGTGTTTAGGTAATTTACTCATGAATCAGTTCAAGACGATGTGATTGTTGCATTCTACCTGGCTTCATGTTATGCTGGACAGGCAGTATTCACAGAGGTGGTAATCTATTTTAGGAGTGAGTGTGCATACAGATGGTGACCGGAGCTTGGCCATGTTTGGATGCAAGTAGATACATGGACTCACTAAGCTGTGCATAGTTATTAATATGTGAATTCATCAGTGTGGGTCTATGCATGAGGGTGGTGAAGAAGGCAGTTGTATTTGCATATGACGTGTGGTATATGAGTTTAAGCAATCGTTCATCTACACTTACACATACTAGAGAAATCTTAACACCAGTGGCGATGGAGATCAAACTTTATAAATATTATTCTCTATCATTATAACTTCTCATTATATTATCATTTACAAATAATACTTTAGAAGATACAGGGGGAGAGGAAGGTGTATGGGTGGGGGTCCCTGAAGTAGGTCCGACGCAGGAGCTACAGGATGTCACGCGTAGCTCGCCCCGTTACCAATTGCCGCAGACCATCATAACCGCTAGTATCGGCCACACCTCATTACCTGAGGCAGCACTTAACGCACTTTTGCGACACCCGCTAATTTACTCTGATATGAACGTTGCCTACAATGAACATCATCGTGATACGAAGAGAGTTTGTGACCATTACATTTTGATTAGTGGCCTCGATAGCTCCAAGTTATCAAAGAGCGTTACCGGATTATGACCCATTAAACTCTATGTAACGGAACTGTGTGACTGTAGCTCCTTAAGACAAATGGGTTGGGTCAGTAATGCGCCTCCAGACAGAGAGAAGATGGTATCTCGTGTTTCTTTGTTCATAGGTGTGACGAAGCCTCACATTATACTGATATACACCATTATGATATGCCACCCAAGTTGGTTGTATAATGATGCAGTAGCTTGGGAGAGTGAAACTACATACAGCCTAAGAGGAACAAAGAATAGTGTGCAGATGGTAGTTCTCGATGGAAGCACATTCAACTGATGTCTCGACGTTGCCATTATTCTGATTCATTCAACAAATGTACTTTCTTGGGTTTGATTAGACTGCATTAAATATATACACGAGGAGGTAACTGACAAATGTTTATCTAACTAAATACAGTGTAATTCGACACTGTCTCTTCAAAATAACCTGAACAAGAATCATTTGAAATGTTACATAGAATTTAGCATTCTAAATTAGTTGGGCGTAGATCTGGAAAAAGCATATAGAAAGAGCAACCATTCAGAGATGTTAAATAGCTATATATGTCAACATTTCTTTTTGTCACACCTGACTGTCCAACAGGAAAGAAATTTATATGAATTTGATCTAGGTGTCTAGTTTGATTGTCCTTCACTGACTGAACTCATTCACGGTAGATGAACTTAGAATTTTGGATAATGCTTTACTTAGTTCCCCACCTAGGGGTAGGGGGAAGAGAATTCGATAGCATCTGAACTATAAATACAAGAACTGTGCACAAACGGAGCTAAGAAAAATCGCCATTTTGGAACCAAAGCTGTATGCTGTGTGTCCCTATGTATTGACTCTTTGGGATGCCAGTGAAAAGTATCATTCAGGCAACTGGCTTCGTCTGTCCAACTGAGGATCACACCTACTGTTACATAGTGTATCTGAGGAAAACCGCAGTGTAGTGTATATCAGTACCTGTGAGTTACTTAGAGGTCTGCTTTGTAGTTGTCCAGAGCATATCGTGTGTTGCACTGTATGGCGTGCAGAGGCAATAAAAGCACGTCTATTGGGTGTATGTTGGGCATGCTCTCTATCTAGATTCTATAGCTTCTCAAGATTTTCCAGGAAGATATAAGATCACACTTTTATGTTTTCGTCTTTCTTCAGCCATTTACTATGCTTGAATTTAAAGTCTCGAGATTGCGATTCATTTGTTTCTGGAAAGACTCACCATAAAAGGAAACAATCAGATCAAAAATAGATACTTATACTCAAGACAGTTATACCGCTCAGTATTTTAAATTGTTGTTGGACACTAGTATAACCTTGTTATGCTCTTAAAAACCTTTGTTGTTGAAGCTCAGAAATAACATTCTAACAACAACTTTAAAACTATTTATTATACAAGCATATTTATCATAACATGATTTTGTTTTTCTGATATAATCCTACAAATCTTGTTTAAAGTCAAAAGTTGCCGATGATTGAGGAAGAAAATAAGAGAACGGAGTGAATTAATTACATTTTATGACAACAAGGAGGTGATAAGCCATCTATATATCTATACAAGGGCGATTATTGCATATGCTGGTGTTCATAACAACATTATAGTACATGGGGCATCAATTTTCGCATGAATTGGTTATATATGCCATCGGATCAAAGAGAAGAGTACGTTAACGTATATCATAAGTTATACCAATACGAACAAATATAGTAGATTTAGTGGAAACGAGAATTTTCTAACAGTAAGCAAGCGAAACATTATCAAAACGAAGACGTGGTTACGCCGTGATGTATTGATAAGAATTTAGCGGCAGGTAAGTTGTCACCGAGAAGACAAGTGTGTGTGCATGTACAGGAAGTGCGCATACAACGGATGTTGAGAAATTTGTGTGCGTGTAGTGTGTGCCTGTATTTACTATACTTGTACAGTATATGGCCGCGCTCCTATACACTTTCAATGCACTAAACAATCAGTATGAATGATCGCCTTTCATGCAAATTCAGCATGAAGGTCGATCCCTTATATTGATATATTTTTGTGGTTTTCAGAGGGTTTTAAAATATCTTAGAAATTATAATGATTGGAAAAAAACTCGAAAGTTGATTACCGTGTTACAAAAGTTTTGTTTTTTATAGATTTTATTAACCGGTTCGCTCATTCATGTCGACGCAGCATATTTTTACCAGACTTTACATTAAACTGAGGCGGGCTGTATCAAGAACACCGTTAAAATTGCATGCCATAGTGTAAAGGCCTGGGACTTAGAGATAAAAATCCCTTACCAGCCTAATCAGGATCTTATAAAAGGAAAGTCAAGGACCATGGTTTTCTGAGGAATAACAAACAACCGTTTGAGATTGGCATCTCTTTACTATAAAAATATAACACAAAACTCTGACACCAACCAACAAACATGAAAACAATTACGGGAGTCAAACAATTAATGCAGTCAACAGTTTAGGGAAGTCCAACAATTAATGAAATTCAACAATTAATGGAATCAAGCAATTAATGGGAGTCAACAACTGATAGAATCAAACAATAAAAGGGAATCGGCAATTAATGGAATCAAACAACAATAGAATCAAACAATAAACAGATATTTCCTACGGCAGCGGCCCTGGGGAAGGTTCTGGAACACAGTGATCCACTCTCAGGGGGAAAGGGCCATTCAGCTCAAGCGACAGTGGCCGATGTCTTGATACAGCAGGAGAAACACCGGGACACAGACGGAGGAGATGAACTGACGGTCATGGCAGCCGAGGTAGTGGTATGGGGTCCAGAGATTGACCGTCAATAGGTGAAGGTCTGGGGACAGCCCACAGTCCAGAGCCTTTGGCGAGATTACAGCCAGAATTTGACGAACAGCGGGGAGGTAGTGACTGTAATGACGGCTGGGTAGAATCTGAACCGCTGATACAAGTAGCAGCGACGTTCTCACCTCCGTCCAACCCCCCCGTAAGTGGGGGTCGCGCCATCAGACGAGAAAGTGAGCAACGGTAACGAGCAGGAAGATCGTTTCCGTCCTTACACATAGATATGTCTAGTTACTGGTTTGAGGTGACCATGAGGTATAGCATGTTCTTTAAAACATTAGCAGGAGACAAATTGTGAACTCCTTACACCGATTTATAATTATTTATAATTTCTTTTGCACATTTATTATCACTTCTCTTCTCTGAAATGACATAAATAAATGTAAAGAACGAATGTTAGCCACGGTCGTGGCTAGTTTTCTAACAAGGGCTATTTTGATGTCAGTAACTTTGACGAGAACATTGCCAGGCACAACCCAAGAGCCTTTATGAATGATTTTGGTCTCCCTCTTGCCAAGACAATCGACTGTTTTATCGAGTGAATAACATGAACAGGGATGGCCAGTTAAACACATGTTAACAGTAGTAATTTATGCCCAGTATGCAATTATTACGTTTTACAGTTCGTCTCCAGTCCGTACAGTAGTAGATGAGTATTGAGGTTAAAATCATTTAACTTTTCTTTGTATTCTGAGATTTTATTTTAATATCTTTATTGTTTATAATACAAATTAGGTTCTACACACTTAGCTATGAACATTGTACTAAGCCTTGAGGTAAAATACAGAATATGAGTATACCACACAAATTTTCGTAAACCTCCAATTGAGGATCACCCATGCCACTTATGTGGTCGAGTAGCATTTTACAGAATCCAGCATGTTCCGGTCATAAGGCAGTGACCCAACCCTTATTAATCTTCTTAATCAGAAAATACACCATGCCATCTCTAAGCACAGCAGCTGTCCGTAGTCAGGTCATAGGGTAAGATGACCCAACCCTCTCACCTGGTTACAAATCTTCTTAATCAAAAAATTATCCAGTTTGTACACACCATTACTCAAATTCATGTTGACAGATTAGGTATGCTTAATGAGACTGGATTCCATAATGTTCCTACTGACAATTGAATTACAAGGTAATATTGAGGAGGCATTATCCCAGTCAATGCAATGCTTATTATCTCTCATATGAATGAACAGAGCATTGGATTCCTGACCTGTCCTAACACTATATTTATGCTATTTAAGTCTAGATATAAGATCTTTACCCGTCTGGCCTAAGAAGAACATATTACATTCCGTGCAAGGAAACCTTGTAAATGCAGCCGCCTGCATTGATGGGGTAGTTCTTAATTAACATTTGTTTTACAGTGCATGAGTTTTTAAATGTCACATTAACGTTCCAGGTTTTCAGTTGTATTGGAATTTGAGATAAATTTTTGTTAAATGGTAACACTAAGAGATTTTTATTGTCATGGCTTGGCTTAGGATCAGTTCTATAAAAAGAATTCTTGGTAATGTTAAGGCATTTGTCTATAAAAGAGCGAGGAAACTTAAGCTTAAGCCAATATTATAAATATATTTATATTCCTCATCAATGAATTCCGGACTGTCTATTTTTTGAGCACGTAAAAACATTGATTAAGTTACTGACTGTTTGACTCTATTATGGTGGGCAGAATAATAATGAATGTATGAACACACATTAGTAGGTTTCCTATAAATACTGAACTTAAAGGTGTTACCTATTCTGTGGATAAGACAGTCTAGGAATGGCAATTTGCAGTCATTCCCAAATTCCACAGTGAATTTGATTGAGGGGGCTAAGTTGTTAAGTTGTGGTAGAAAAGCTTTTAGGTCCTCATTACTTGGCCAGAGACATAATACATCATCTACGTATCCAAACCAGACTTCTGAAGGTGGTAAAATATTACTTAATAGTTTCTTCTCAAAGATTTCCATATATAAGTTGTTTAATACTGGCGAAAGCGGATTACCCATTGCCATACCAATTTTTTAGCATAATATTCTCCATTGAATTCAAATTTACAATCCTTAATACATACTTTGATAAGTTCGATGAAATCATCTTTCGAGACGGGCAATAAAATATTATCCAGGGAATTTGGATCACGCACACCTACAGTGATTTACTTGCACATATATATATATATATATATATATATATATATATATATATATATATATATATATATATATATATATATATATATATATATATATATATATATATATATATATATATAAATATAAAACAAAGAAGTAAGTCTGTGTGTTTGTTTGTTTGTGTGTCCGCACGAGAATCTCGGAAACTACTTTACCGATCTGTAGTGATGATGGGTGGTGTTATATGTAGTGATGATGGATGGTGTTATATGTAGTGATGATGGATGTTGTTATATGTAGTGATGATGGGTGGTATTATATGTAGTGATGATGGATGGTGTTATATGTAGTGATGATGGATGGTGTTATATGTAGTGATGATGGATGATGTTATATGTAGTGATGATGGGTGGTGTTATATGTAGTGATGATGGGTGGTGTTATATGTAGTGATGATTAGACAATAAAATAATAACAGTTTTATGCTAAAAAATAAACTTTGCTGTACCGTTGCAGTGGAACTTGCATACATCGTTAATGAACTATTGATGGAAGAAGAAGTTTTGGGGACTGAACAGTAGTTGCAAACAGGGAGTTGCTCAGAGAGACAGACTACTCAGTTGAAGTTCTGGTGAATTTTCTGGAAGAAAATGAGCCTCACCTGGTGCCTGATCAAGCAAATGCTTATGAACAGATCTTGCGAGAGATACAAGCGGAGCAGGGAGGTATGATCTTTCTCGATGCACCTGGCGGGACAGGAAAAACATTCCTGATCAACCTTCTGTTGGCCAAAGTACGTCATCAGGGGAAAATTGCTGTGGCATCTTCAGGCATTGCTGCAACACTACTAGAAGGAGGACGTACTGCACACTCAACATTTAAACTGCCTCTCAACCTCGCTCACAATAAGAATCCAGTGTGCAACTCTTAGAAAAATGCAGCCTCATATTCTGGGATGAATGCACTATGTCTCACAAGTTAGCGTTTGAAGTATTGGACAGGACCTTGCAAGACTTCCGAGAAAATGACCATCTCATGGGTGGCATTACAATGGTCAATGATAGAGACTTTCGCCAGACCCTACCTGTCATTCCTCGAAGCACTCCAGCTGATGAACTGAAAGCGTGCCTCAAGGCATCATACCTTTGGAGAAGTGTTCAGACACTCACCCTATCCACAAACATGAGAGTACATCTACAAGGAGATCAGGATGCTGGACAGTTTCCAAACCTTCTACTACAGATGGGGAATGGAACTTTCCCTGTTGATTCAGAAGGACAAATAATCATTCCTCAAGGATGGGGAAATGTTGTAAAGTCCTCAACTGAGCTCACTAACATGGTCTACCCAAACATTATCCAGCACTACAAGGATCACAATTGGCTGCGTGAACATGCAATTCTGGCACCAAAGAATGAAACAGTGGCTGAAATCAACATGACTCTACTCACACAGCGTCCAGGCAGTGAGACCTCATTCAAGTCTGTTAATACAGTAATCGACCAGGACGAAGAAGTCCAGTACCCTGCAGAATTCGTTAATTCTTTGGAGCCCGCTGGAATGCCTCCTCACCACCTCACTCTCAAGATTGGAACTCCTATAATGCTCTTAAGAAATCTTGAACCACCAATCCTCTGCAATGGCACAAGACTGGTGGTGAAGAACATGATGCCACATGTACTGGAAGCTACAATACTGACAGGAAAAGCTAAAAGGGGAGGACGTGTTTATACCAAGGATACCTCTCATCACCACTGACCTGCCATTTGAGTTCAAGAGACTTCAGTTCCCGGTTAAAGTGAGCTTTGCCATGACCATCTACAAAAGCCAGGGACAGTCCCTAAAGATGGTTGGCCTAAACCTGGTGTTTCCTTGCTTCTCTCATGGACAGTTCTATGTTGGCTGCTCCAGAGTGGGAACTGGCAAAAATCTGTACATACTTGCACCTAATGGCAAAACCAAAAATGTGGTCTACCTTAATGCACTACAGTGAGACAATGTGGAGCTTCCCGGAGGGTGGCGTCCTACCGTGGCCTAGCGAAAGAGCCGCCTGGAGGGCGGCGATTCCGCTAGCATATATATAAAACAAAGAAGTATGTCTGTGTGTTTGTTTGTTTGTGTGTCCGCACGAGAATCTAGGAAAGTACTTTACCGATCTGTAGATGGATGGTGTTATATGTAGTGATGATGATGGATGGTGTTATATGTAATGATGGATGATGTTATATGTAGTGATGATGGATGATGTTATATGTAGTGACGATGGGTGGTGTTATATGTAGTGATGATGGATGGTGTTATATTCCCTCCTATGATTTACAGATATTTTGATCCTTAGGTTCTTTTTCATTATGGCTTACTTTACTTTGGATTTAACCTCCATCCGTTACACCACACAGAGGTTGAAAAGTCGTATCCCATCCCACGTATCATAGCGAATTCTATCCTTAAGCTCTCTCTCATTACAGCTTACTTTTCTTTGATCTCTAACTTTTCTAGGCTGTCTATTCTAACAAGGTAGGTAGGTAGGTAGTCCATTCTAAAGAGGTATGCCAAACGTACGATATTTCACACCGTGGCCTAGAGAAAGAGCCGCCCAGAGGGCGGCGTTTCTGCTGTCTATATATATAAAACAAAGAAGTGTGTGTGTGTGTGTGTGTGTGTCCGCACGAGAATCTCGGAAACTACTTTACCGATCTGTGGTGATGATGGATGGTGTTATATGTAGTGGTGATGGATGGTGTTATATGTAGTGATGATGGATGCTGTTATATATAGAATATGAAAAGTATCCCTCAGTTGTCATTGGCAACATAAATAAGAAATGTGAATACTGCGGTGCAAAGAAGTACAAAGGAGAATCTGCTGGACTGTGCTGCTCTCATGGGAAAGTACGACTGCCAAATTTGGAAAACCCACCACAACCATTGAAGACTCTCATGCTGGGAACAACACCAGAGTCAAAACACTTCTTGGAAAATATACGGAAGTACAATTCATGCTTCCAGATGACATCCTTTGGAGCTACCATAGTAGTTCGTGAGCACAGATACATACCAACATTCAAAGTCCAGGGTCAAGTCTATCACAAAGCAGGATCCCTCTTACCACTCTAAGATGAGCAGGCAAAGTTTCTCCAAATCTACTTCATGAGAGATCATGAAAAGCAGACTACTATCAAGTATGGCAACATTCAAGGTGTCAGACATGACATTGTCCTATTTCTCCAAGAAATGCTGCATGAGAGCAACACGTATGTACAGTCATTTAAAAATGCCCTGGAAATCATGCCTTCTGACGAGTACAAAGTCAGGATCAAAGCAGACACCTTAATGCACTACAGTGAGACAATGTGGAGCCTCCCGGAGGGTGGCGTCCTACCGTGGCCTAGCGAAAGAGCCGCCCGAGGGAGCCGATTCCGCTAGTGTATATATATATATATATATATATATATATATATATATATATATATATATATATATATATATATATATATATATATAGGCTATATATATAAATATAAATATATATATATATATATATATATATATATATATATATATATATATATATATATATATATATATATATATATATATATATATATATATATATATATATATATATATATATATTATATATATATATATTATATATATATATATATATATATATATATATATATATATATATATATATAGAGAGAGAGAGAGAGAGAGAGAGAGAGAGAGAGAGAGAGAGAGAGAGAGAGAGAGAGAGAGAGAGAGAGAGAGAGAGAGAGAGAGAGAGAGAGAGAGAGAGAGAGAGAGAGAGAGAGGGAGAGAGTTTTATTGTTCTATGTGCCTTTATCGCTTTCATTAAGATTGTGACCTTTCGAGACAATACTGGCATGGCCAGCACAAACACACTCACCTCCTCGCTTCTACACCACCTGGAACTTGTTTTGTCTAAGCCTATGCTATTATTCATGCAATGAGGGTAAGAAAAATGGTTAGAAATCTTTGATGTTATCAATATCAAATATGCTTTAATATCAGATGTGCAACAGGTGAATATTATCTTCAGCTTTACAAATGGCTACACAAGTTGTTGGATAAGTGGAAATTTTATTTTTTTGTTTATCTGGTAAGGCTGGCTGGTGTTAACGTCAGATAAAGAGCCTCCGCTGCTGCACAAACATTACTATGCTCCATTTCATGGTTTGACTTTTATTCTGCCTCAAGAAAGCAAGGACAGTTGATTAAATGCGCCCTTTTGCTAGTTGAATTGGCCTATTAAAGACAGATTTTGTATTCATGTTGTATGAACCGCCTTCATCCTCTTAAGGTTTATGCAGATTAGATACCATTTGTTTACTGATGAAGCGATAAGGATGAGTGGACTATTGATCGACAACCTTGTCTTCTGATGAAGCACTAGGGATCAGTGAACTATTGTCGACAGCCTTGTCTACTGATGAAGTAGTAGGGATCAGTGAACCATTGTCGGCAGCCTCGGTTCCTGACAAAGCACTTGTAATCAATGAACGACAGCTTGGACTACTGCAGAAGCACTAGAAATCAGTGAAATATTATCGACAGCCTTGTCTACTAATAAAGCACTAGGTATAAGTGAACTATTGTCGACAGACTTGCCTACTGATGAAGCACTAGGATTCAGTGTACTATTGATAGCGGATTCTATTGATGAAACACTAGGGATCAGTGAACTATTGATCGACAGCATTGTCATATTGATGAAGCACTAGGGGTCAATGCACTTTTATCGACAGTGTTGTATACTGATGAAGCACTAGGGATCAGTGAACTATTGTCGACAGCCCTGTCTACTGATGAAGCACAAGTAATCAGTAATCTATTGTTGCCAGCCCTCTCTACTGATAAAGCACTAGGGATCAGTACCAGTCAAATTCGATGAAAGTATACACTAGTTTCCTGCAATGCTTTCTCTTTAAACTCCTTTGTGTTGTAATTGGTGTGAATGAGCAGTCTGGCTTCACTATTAAGTAAAGGTTTATCTCCATTCTAAATAACTTAATTCTTTTACCAACAAAAGAAAAGTAAATGAACACCGGGAAATACAAATAGCACGCGGACTTCCATATACAAACAATACCTCACTAGTCGGGAGTCGAACCCTAGACCTCTGGGTGTGATCATGGATCACTACCACCGCGCCACATAGTTGGCACGGGCAATACCCCATGGATGTTCTCGATACTTAAAAAAAGATGAACAGGATTTGTGTGAATTAAAACAAAGCCCAGGCTTGCTTTGGATGTTCTTGTGCGATCCCTGTTCACATGCCGAAGTCCAGGGTTCGACTCCAGACAAGTGATATATATATATATATATATATATATATATATATATATATATATATATATATATATATATATATATATATATATATATATATATATATACACAGCATATATGTATCTATATATATAAAACAAAGAAGTATGTCTGTGTGTGTGTGTGTGTGGGTGGTGATATATGTAGTGATGATGGATGGTGTTATATGTGTTATATGTAGTGATGATGGATGGTGTTATATGTAGTGATGATGGATGATGTTATATGTAGTGATGATGGGTGGTATTATATGTAGTGACGATTAGACAATAAAATAATAACAGTATAATGCTAAAAAAATATACTTTGCCTGTACCGTTGCAGTGGAACTTGCATACACCGTTAATGAAATATTTATGGAAAAAGAAGTTTTGGGGACTGAACATTGAGACAATGTTGAGCTTCCCGGAGGGCGGCGTCCTACCGTGGCCTAGCGAATGAGCCGCCCGGACCAAACTTGGCATGGATAGCAAGTCTTTCCTTGCTTCTCTCATGGACACTTCTATGTTGGATGCTCCAGAGCGGGAACTGGCAAAAATCTGTACACACTTGCTGCTAATGGCAAAACCAAAAATGTGGTCAACCCTAATGCACTACAATGAGACAATGTGGAGCCTCCCGGAGGGTGGCGTCCTACCTTGTGTGTCCGCACGAGAATCTCGGAAACTACTTTACCGATCTGTAGTGATGATGGATGGTGTTATATGTAGTGATGATGGATGGTGTTATATGTCGTGATGATGGATGATGTTATATGTAGTGATGATGGATATTGTTATATGTAGTGATGATGGGTGGTGTTATATGTAGTGATGATGGATGGTGTTATATGTAGTGATGATGGATGGTGTTATATGTAGTGATGATGGATGATGTTATATGTAGTGAAGATGGGTGGTGTTATATGTAGTGATGATGGATGGTGTTATATGTAGTGATGATGGATGATGTTATATGTAGTGATGATGGGTGGTGTTATATGTAGTGATGATGGATGGTGTTATATGTAGTGATGATGGATGATGATGATGGATGATGTTATATGTAGTGATGATGGGTGGTGTTATATGTAGTGATGATCAGAAAATAAAATAATAACAGTTTAATGCTAAAAAAAATATACTTTTCTGTACCGTTGTAGTGAAAAACATGGTGGAACTGACATACACCGTTCATGAACTATTGATGGAAGAAGAAGTTTTGGGACTGAACATTGAGACAATGTGGAGCCTCCCGAGGTCGCGTCCCCCGTTGCTTAGTGGACGAGCCGCCCGGAAGACGGCGATTTTGCTAGTATATATATATATATATATATATATATATATATATATATATATATATAATATTTATTTATATATATATATATATACATATATATATATATATATGTATGAGTAAGATAATTATACAAGTACAACACATAAATATTCAAGTGAAGATAAATTGTCCCAAACATATAGAAAGTTTCTCACCACATCATAAGTATTAAGTTATTGTGAACTGTAAACTGATCATCCACTAGATGTAAAACAGTCTCCACTTTGCCTATTACCATGATCACGTTTGGGACTCCCAGTTTTTCCTACAGTTCTCAGATGCCACGGTCATCTTCGAGCTGGACCTACTGACAACCATAAACAAAGAAAATTATAGATTTTCTGCTCTCAGGTTTGTTGTGATCGGAGACAATTTTACACAACTATATAAACAATTGTTATATAATTACGTAACATGAAGAAGTGTTTAACATCCTATTTTGCGTAAGGTTCTTCTTTGAATTATTAAAACACTATTGTCGTGGAGCTGGTACACGTTAAAGTACCATGGCAGGTTTCCTCCAACCATCACCTGCTGACGGGATGAAAGAGGGTCATATTTACACAGAGATGTCACAGGAAATCCATTTCCGAACTCGGTAGTGTTGTTTATGATTATTTGGGGAGGAACTTATACCATATATATATATATATATATATATATATATATATATATATATATATATATATATATATATATATATATATATATATATATATATATATATAGCCTCGTGTATAGTCTCTACAACTCACTCAGGATTAGTGATGACAGGTGGTTGTCAGAGTCACAGTATATAAGCTACAGGTGGTCAGTGATGACAGGTGGATGTTGGAGTCACAACATACACGCTACAGGTGGACGTTGATGACATGTGGATGTCAGAGAAACAGTATACAAGCTACAGGTGGGTTTGGCGAGTGATCATGTTGATGCGGGTATCATGAATTTTGGAAAGGTCATCTTGACAAGAGAATAATATTTACAGATGCAGGAAGTTTGTTGAAAGAATTTTAACCTTAAGATTCCTTAGACCTTTGTTCTTAACTTTTGCCGTAAGCCCTTATAATGTACTGTACTGTACCTGGTTTGACTAAAAAACAAAATAGTCAAGTCACGATTGCCTTGGATTTGACAGAGGGGCTGCTTCACACGCCAACAAACCGTGACACTTGCTCGTCGAAAAATGCCTTCGTGTATATATATATATATATATATATATATATATATATATATATATATATATATATATATATATATATACACATATATATATATATATATATATATATATATATATATATATATATATATATTATATATATATATATATATATATATATATATATATATATATATATATATATATATATATAAAAGATGAAAAGTTAGACGTTTTTTCTTTGTTTCAGAAGTAGGAGTTTCAGAGCCAGTTCCCTGAACAAGAGTCTCAACACTTGGGTCGAGAGCAAACAGCAGACCGGAAAAACTTGATCACAAGAAAAATCTCTCCCACGAAGAGCAAACACAAGCATAACCAGTCCAAAAGCTACAACACACTTCAGGTCAGCGAATAAACATTAAGATGTCGTCAGCTGAAAAAATCCAAGAAAAGTATTTTAAAATCAACTTGCGGTTTTTCTTATGTACAGTAAATTCATTCTAAAATTCTTCAAGGTTAAGGTTCGATTCATCATCCTATGAGTGAGACTTTTTCTGATGAAATAAATTGGTAAGATGATCAAACAGTACCATAAGAAAATTGGAATTCATTCGCCGAAATCTTAAGGAACGAGGTACAGGTATTAATTCCAAACACCGATACAAATCCTTGCATAAATACCGACACTAATTTGAATGTTAATTTCCCATGAATAGCATTCCCGGGTGTCCTAAAAATTAATAAAAACAGTTAACATAAAGAGATTCCTTTGATATTTAGGGTAAGTTAGGTTAGGTGCGGTTGGGAACAGTTAGTGGCAACTCATCGGTTCCAGGTTCGAATTCTTATTAAGGAAACAATATGTGCTTGATTTTCGATATGGTCCAGTGCTAATAGTATAGCCATATCTCCACCGTCATCTTATAAAATCTCAACTGGTTGATAAACCAAAAGGGGGAGATATACCAGGTGGTAGGTAGTAAGCAGCTATCAAACACAACATACATACAGGTATATCGTTTCACACTATTGAGCTTTTTTTTAAATTCTTCTTCTTCTTATCATTATCATTATCATTATCATCATTATTATTATTATTATTATTATTATTATTATTGTTATATTTTCGTCCCCAGTCCCTGTGGGTCATTGACCTGTGCCTTAGTGGGCTAATCCCATAAAAGAAAAAAACAAAAAATCCCATCCTAACTCGCGTGTGATACACGACCCGGGCCCACTTGTATCGCGCCTTGGTTTGACTCGTAAATGTTTCATGGTATAGATCATATTGTCATAATACTCGCTCATGTTTACCTTCCTAGTCCTAACAAAAACAGAAACAAATTTTGCCTGAGGCGTACAGGGAGAAACAGGCGCTAACAACACTGGAATGAGGGGAGATTTTTTCTACAAGTATATTCTCGTCAATTTCTGGACGTAAACTGAGGTGCAGTGTTCACCTTTCACTTACAAAATGCATGTCAAGATGTATTTCAGTTTTACAAACAGTATTACAAATTTATGTCTGTAATTCTGATAATCGAAGTTTTAAGACTGACGTGAAAAGAGAAGCTGTGTGTCACGGGTGTTCTCACTTTATAAATAATGGATGTAAAGGATGTCCACGTGCGGTTGATGTCAGTCTCCTGATATTTTCTCAGTACTTGTAAAAATACAGAAATTAATTGTTGGGAGTCAGGTTCCTCGCCTGCCTTATGGCTGCTAGGTGAATATTTTAAAACCAGACAGAGTGGCTCGTGTGTCGGGTCAGTTCAACACACCCACCTCATCTCTCCCGGGCATCTTGAAGGGCGTATATAACACACACGATGGCAACATGGTAGCCAGTAAAGGTGTAAAGTTTTATTGTTCTACATTCTCCAATTTTCTACCAATTATCTCCCTTCTATAGAAAAAGTAAACCTCTTACACCCAATCAAGTACGGAGAGTTATCCCTCTCCCTCTACCTCCGGGTATTCATAAACTTGGGTAGACACGTGACATTCATGACAGTTGTACGGTGTTGCGGTTGATGACGTCTCACTAAATAGACATAGAGGCTGGTCAATTCATGCTCCGACTGACGCTGAAGTACTAAAAGACCTCAAATTTTGTATATTCATTTGAACGTCAAGAACTCCTTTTCTATATTAGACATTAATAATATTCACATATAGAACCAATAACTATGTGCGATAATGAAAATTATTGCTTTACATACAAAAATTTTTTGATCTGTTTATATTAGTCATTATTATTATAAATCTTGATAAATCACTGATTTAATATCTTGTAAAATATATTTTAAGACATACAAATTCTAGCAGTTTGTTCTCTTTATTTGATAAATTAATATTGCTTACCGACTGACAGCTGTGTGTACAGTACATGGTTCTGCGCCCAAGGTGAGTTTTTTATCTCCTTAGCATGTGAAATTTTAAAACGAAGAACAGTCTGAGTTGGACATTGAGAATGATCTTTTGTTTATAATACTTAAGAAATCATAGTGATATATATTTAGTAATTTACTAACCAATTCATTGAAATGATCTTTATGTACTTTCCCTAAATGCAATACTTATATTTGTGATTCTTTTTCAACACTACGTGTGTTTATTTAATATTGTTAAAAAGATTTATAACTCATCAATATGAAAGGTGACTGATACTAATGCACCAAGTGTGAATTAAAGCTTAGAAAATTATATGTGCTATATTTTAGACGCGGAAATTATTCCTTGATGCAACATTCGGTAGTGAGTAGCAAACTTCTCAACTTTTAATGCACAATTCACTCTTAAAACTACTGTCATATAATCTCTCATCTCCTTCACCTATAGTCCTACACCATCAAGGACTCTGTCATTAACACTTTGTAGCGCTCTAACTCCAAACAAATTAGTACATATTTGGTAACATTGATTTTTTTATTTAGTGAATATTTTATTCTTTTTAGACGATATTTACAACCTTAAAGTAAACAATCTATATTTAAAGTAAGTTATGTAAGGTTAAGGTAGAATACATTAAGGTTGTAACAAATTATGTAACAATTACTGTACTAAATTAACTGTGTTTGATCCTTTTCAATTTTTTTATATTTCTTAGTTATATTTCTATTTTATTTACTTTTTTATTCTTTACTCTATTATCTCATTCTCTTTTCTTCTCTGTTCATTAAACTCGTAAGACTAGTGAGATGGGGAAGGTTGAGGGCTGGAATGGAGCAGGTTAGGGAATTAAGATACAATATTTTAGAAGGGAAACATTAAATACTTATTATATAGAATTCACTGTATCACTGCATAATACTGTTCTAGGCTGGTTAACTGCTGACTCTGCCTAGGATAACGAGGCTTGGAACATTTATATTATAGTATAGGGTTTTTAGTAGCGAACTCAATTGTCTGTTATCCATTTATTCAGGAACTATCTAGGAAACAGTTCCAAATGTAGATCACAGTAACTTATCACTGTAACTATGAGTGCTAAGGTTAGGACAGAGGCTATGTAAATAGACCTGCTAAATATGTCGGATCTGTGTGAGGGGTTGAGTTACAATGACGGTGGGCGCCGGCCTTTTAAATGCTGACCTAAACAGTCACTGGGCCGCGCCTCAAGGAACCTGCCCATCACGTGATATTATCATGTCACTTCATAGCCAGTGGAAAGTTACAGGGGGTGATATGATTATATAAAGACAATGTATTGCCCTAACATTTATATAAAGACTAAAAGGGGCTGATACATCCCTCGGTCACCACCTTCCGAGCTTCCACGAGAAATACGCTATTCTCGCAGAATACATCCTATACATAAACCTAACCATGTTACAAACATATGTGTAGACACTAAGATGGGGACTCTGAAACTGTAGGTTTTTCATCAACTACTGGGGTCCTAGACTTAAGTGGCTTATGGGCTAGTATTTTATGTACAATGTTTAACTTGGAAGACACTGACTTATAATAGCAAAACAGAAACATCACTGCCAGAATTAACACTATCATGGGAATGGTTAAACTAGATATTGCAAATCCCCGTGAAAAATAAAATGGCAGTTGATAATTCAAATCAGCAAATTGTGACTCTTTCAAGTAGGAAATAACTGTCAATTTCTCTGAGACAATATTAAGTTCACTCATAGTGAAGTTCATTATTTGAAACAAGGGAATCAAATCCGAAGTAAGATTTAAATTCAATGCAAAGCGCTGATGAGCAAGTAAGGTCTTTAACGAACTACAAGTTATTTCACAGTAATCCAGAGCCTTATAATAACCTTTCACAACTAACTGCTTACCACCACTGTGGCATTTTAAAATGACAGTAGTCTCATTAGGAAAAAAAAGTACTGCACATTATGTAGATGAGCATGAAACACAGTTTTTCCATTAACTGATCTATAGCTATATTGTGTGAGCGCTGTGCATACGTTAGTTTGCATGACTGCCAATTCACATATCCCATCTGTAGCAGGAATAAATGCGAAGACAGAGGCTGGACATAAGTGTAAATGTAAATATGATGACTTACACCGCGATAATACCCTAGGATCATCTAATGCTTGCAAAGAATATTCTTCATCTATAAGCAAAAGTTCTTTCGTCTTATCCAGAGTATACAGTGTGTCATTTACATACCAAGGGAAGGGTTCCAAATGCCATGCATTAAATTTATCAGCATAGGTATGTGGATAAGGATAGCATTGTGTGTGAGAGTTGACTCCAACAGAGGGTAATAGTATTCCACCTCATGATCTGCGAAGATTGGAGTTAAATGATATGTCAACTTGGCTATCTGTAATGCTTCAAGAAGAATCTTCACAGGCACAAGCTTTGCATCCACACGACCTAACCTTGCATCCACGATGCTTGTGATTAGTTCATTTTTATTAGTAATTATATCTTGAACAGAATCTTCCGCAGCATGCAAATACTCAGAGAAATAAAGGAGCCACTCCAACGTAGGGACTGAATTCATTAACTTATACACAACCCTAGATATATGGTTAGACTCCGAAATGATCGCATTAACTTTCGATTCTAAGGCACTAATTGTATGAAACGTTTGAGATATAACACGAATTTGTTTAGATACAGCTTGATCGACAATGTTCATACGTTCCCCTAACTTAGCTACATCATCAGCAGTCGCTGTGCCAAACAGAGTGCTTAGGATAAGACCCACAAAATTAAGCTGTGGAAAGTTTTTCTAACACTTCACGCAGTTTAATCAGATGGGTTTCGACATCCTTACTGACTACTATGAGATCATCCAAATAAGCGCAGACTGTGGTACCTATCAATCCGGCAAAAAGGGTGTTGATCACCCTTTGAAACGTCAGTGGGGCATTTCTAAGACCAAAAGGCATTCGCAGAACTTCAAAATGGCCCAAAGGAGTACTAAAAGCAGTAACTTCTCGGGATTTCTCATCGAGTGGTATTTGTCAATACCCGCTAAGCAAATCTAAGTTGCTAAACACAGCATTACCTTCCCTAAGGAATGCAATATATCACTCAAGACAGGCATAGGGTATCTATCCGGGATCATATTTTCATTGACGCACCTAAAGTCAATAACTGGGCGCCAACCGCCATCCGTCTTTGGGACTAAGAACAAAGGAGATTTAGAATGTGTGATAACCTTCTCATCCAACATATCTTGGACCATACCCTGAAGTACAGCGCACTGCTATGTGGTAGTCGGTAAGCTGGTATGTAGATTGGATTCGTGCCTCTTTTGAAGATATGTGATGTGAAGTTAAATCTTTGTGTCCTAACTGTTCCTCTAGCAAAGCTACAATGTTTCTGTAGTCGGCAAGCAGCTCTAAGAGTCTTGTCTTGCCTTGAGGATGATCAATCACCTTAACATGGTGTGCTATTATATCAATCCTCTCCTGCATAGTTTGTTGAGATTGAGAAACAATACTACCATCCGGGAATTGCGTAGGCTGTGATACAACATTGCTGTAATAAACCAGAAAATCACACAAATAACATCCTTCCTTCAATATCCTAAGAGCGCCTGTTCCGTTAAGAACTAGAAAGTCAGTTAAACCACCAGGTCTAATCGTGCTCAACGTTGATTTTCATGACATAACTTAACCTTGTACGTTTCTGGTAGACATACTACATCAGTCCCCCTGTACACGTCAGGTAAAACTACAGTGGCCTTGGTGAATTCCTCATTCTGATAATGGAGAGTACTCATTAATACTGCAGGTACAATCTTCCAACTCTTGCTGCTATAATCCCGCTGGGAAAGAGAGTGTGTGAGGTCTTCAGCTCGCTTCGACACGTTCTCCGCCTTCCTCCGAATGGGAATGGTGAACAACACTTTCGACCATGCGGAGAGCAATGGTGCAGAATTACGCATAGCGTTGTAGGAAACACCCTTAAACGTAATAGTATTATTACGTGGACGAACATCTATACAATTCGTTTTAAGTGTTGGTAGACCTATCAACCCGTCAGCTGGCAAATTAAATTGCTGGACTACATAAAAGTCTGCATAGAAGGGAATACCACGTCTTGAGAATCGTAATAGTAAAGTCACCATTCCTGCAATGTTCAGCTGCGTGCCGGATATTCCTTCAAGATCGGCTTCAGTAGGTCTCCATGAGAAGTCTCGGTGAGGGAATCTACGTTGTAACCCCTGATAGGATGCCAAAGCTAATACATTTGCGCATACACCCGTATCAAAATCCAGAGCCAATCTGATAGATCCAACTCTCACTGGAATGGACAACACTTCCGCTTTATTGAGCGCCGCTATTAACGAGGCTGCCACAAAAGTGCTGTTGGTCCTTGGTACTGATGTACCTAACCGTCTCTGTTCTTTGACATGCGCCGGTCTTCCCCCGATTTCTTATAAGGATTAACGATGCGCATTACGCTGCTGTGTTACCTGGGGCAGTGGGGCACTCCTGCGTCCACGCTCCTAGCCCTGAGCATCATATCACACTCATCCGTGTTGTGAGTTGTTGATTTATAGAACTCACACCACATACCTGCTGCCGGCCCAGGCAGAGAACTAGTCTTTCCCGCCGCTGAGTATGTCTTGGGTGCTCCATGTTTTTGCTGAGAGCCAGTGGGGGAATGTTTCTTCTCCTTAACTCTAACACCACCACCCTGGAGCTGGTAACAATCATCAACTGTATGACCCCTCTTTTTATAATGGGTACACAGTAAAGCCCGTCGATGTTTGGTACCTGGGTCGTAATGAACTTGGTGCTGAACAAGTGGCTGCTTTGGTGCAGGTGTCGTAGATTGGTAAGTATGTGCCATTAGAGGTCGAGCCGACTTGGGCGCAAGTTTATTTGCGTAATCTATAATCAAGGCAGACAGTACATACTCCACTTCCTGCTCACGAAAAATATTGGGTGACGAACAACCACCAGAAAACTAATGAGTTTTATCAAGTTTTCCACATTGTCCTGTGACATCTTGCCATCGTCATCATACCATGATAATCCCCGGAAAGTAGCTTGCATATCCTGTTTGACCTCACCATCAATGGAGACAGCCCACATCGGTGTTTCTGCGCGAGCCACAGGTGTTAAAATAAAAAGCCACCGAAAAACCCAATGTAACTGGCCTAAGTGGGACCCAGACTCAAAAATACCAATGAGATCCCGTTTGAATTTATTATATTTAGGGTCCGCCAGTCCATTCGCATTTAGATGCAGACTCGCAAAGCTTTCCTGCGGGATATGAGAGCGAACAAACGCTTTCTTGTCATGATCTTCAGTAATATGGACATTGCGCATAGTATCCTCACATGCCCTCAAGAATTGCGTTATCCTGTAATCGTCTTGTCCCGTAAAATCACGAATCTGATCCCCACGCGGTATCACGTGAACAACATTAGCAGGATTAGTAGACATGTTATTGTTAGAAGCAGCCATGCAAACAAACTTACTCCTAACAGAAGGATCTTTTAATGGGGGAGGAGATTATGGTGTATCACTACGTAGAATTTCACTCTGTTTCCGGCATTCAATGCGTTGTGTACTTGATAAATGATGATTTAATGAATTCCATTAATTTCCACCATCCAGCTAATTTATTGGTTATGCTTTATCATAACCAAACAGTCATTATCTTTGGTAATAATAATAATAGAGGGATCACAGATACGGGCAGATCATTGCACTTACGCTTATTTGACACAATTCCATATACTGGACTTATAATTTGCATGGATAGGTCAGTCACTCACATTCACGCCACAGTACCGTAAGTTATAAGGGAGAGTTTGTCAACCTGGAGAATTAATCGTTTAGATCTATTAGGCCGGCCTGGAGTGCTCTTGTAGCAAACAGGCCCTCACCATTGATCACTTCCTTTACAGGATGTGTTAACTTGTCGCTGGACTTAACAACACTCTCGGGGATTTGCACACACAGACTCGCAGCACTGGTAGGACAGCATGGCCCATGTTCTAAATCCGCGGAGCAGGAGGTCTTCTATAATCCAAGGTCTAAAGCCCACTGGCTAAAATGTGGTTTTGAGGCGTGAAATGACCCCTATCGGATGGCCAGGTACCTCATCTCTACCTAAACAAACATTTGGGATGGGTTGTGCGGGAGGCCCAGTGCAACCCATGACAATCGCCCTTACTAAGAAAAAAATTTTCTTTGGAGAATAAATTTTTAGCACCTGTATACAATCAAGAGAATGCCTAACCCAGACACACAATTCGACATTCACACTGTGGTGTGTGTGTAACACTAACACTGCAACGGAATGTAGACGCCAATTGCCACTGAGGGAAAACGTCAACATTTACTTTAGTTTTTCTGGCTGGAGGAAAACTCCGCGGCGAGGGTGACAATTCCCGAGCAAGAGTTTATGCTAAACGTAAGCACGCTATATTTACTTTACAGCAACGTGTTGTGTGGTGTAGGGTATGTAGACATTGTTTAAGTGGCACAGGAGGTCAGCCCCCACATTCAGGCTGCCCTTGATGTACCGGAGGACGAAGTTGAACTGCTGGAGATACAGTGCCCACCGCATCAGACGAGCATTTGCATTCTTAGATGGTCGGAGACTGGTGAGCGGCATGTGATCTCTCTCCAACACAAACTCACCTCTGTAGAGATAGTAGTAGTACTTCTTGATGCCTTCCACCACTGCCAAAAGTTTCTTCTCAACCGTGCTGTAATTCCTCTCAGCAGGTTTCAACTTCCGACTGTGATACGCAAATGGAAAAACCTCGCCGTCTGCCTCTTGTAGCAGCACTGCACCAATCCCATCCTGTGAAGCATCGGTCCGGAGGATGAAAGGCTCTTCCTTCCTCACCAGTTGAAGGATGGGTTGCTTGCATAGCAGGTTCTTGAGGGCACTGAAAGAGTCCTCTTGTTCAGGTCCCTATTGCACCTTGTTAGATGCATGTTTCTTGAGTAGGTCGGATAAAGGGAGAGCCACCACGGCAAAGTTTGGGACGAAGTTCCGGTAGTACCCTACGAGGCCCAGAAATGACCTCACTTGTTTTTTTGTAGTGGGCCGTGGTGCATCTTGGACCCTTTTGATCTTCTCATTCTGACAGGTGCAGCGTCCTCCGCCGACAGTGTGCGCGAGGAACTGCACTGCAGCCTGACCGATCTCGCACTTGCTTGGTTTCACGGTCATGTTTTTTTGTTGGAACCTCCGGAACACCTCCTCTAAGAGTTCCAGGTGTTCCTCAATTGTTGCTGAATGGATTAACACATCGTCCACACATGCCTCAACTCCCTTGATGCCGTTTAGGACTTGCCTCATAACACGGTTGAAGATGGCAGGGGAGTTTGTGAGACCAAAGGGAAGGACTCTGTACTGATAGAGACCCCCTGGCATACCAAAGGCTGTGATCTGCCGACTCTTCGGGTCCAGTGGGATTTGGAAGAACCCCTTGGTCAAATCAAGTTTGGTAAATAACTTGGAACCAGCTATTCTTGAAAAAATAGTTTTCTTATCACACATAGGTTCTGCATCCACCCGGGTAATGGCATTTACTCTCCTATAATCCCCACAGATCCTGACACCCCCATCCTTTTTTTGGACGACTACCATAGGACTACAGTAAGGAGACAATGATTTCTCGATGATTCCTACTGCTTTCATTTCCTCAATTTCTTGTTTGACAGTGTCCAGTAGTCGCATAGGTATAGGATAGGGCTTTACCCGAACAGGTGTAGGGCTGGTCAGTTCAATTGTGTGACAGTCGACCTGGGCAACTCCTGGCTTATCAGAGAAGATGTCCATGTAGCGATGCAACAGAGAGCCGATGGCATCTCGTTCCTCTGCTGATAGACTTCCGTTCACCTCAACATCCGTGAAAGTCTCACTCTGGCGGGAGCGTGCAGTGGCAGGCCCATCCTCCGCATCACTAGCAGAGATCACTGTGGCAGCACAAGTTACCCCTGAATCACACTGGGAAGGCTCGTCCCTGTCTTCCTCAGTGGAGACTGTACCCCCGATCGGTGACTGGAAGTACTTCTTCAGCATGTTGATGTGGAACTTCTTTCGTCGAGATCCCACCTGGACGATGTAAGTCAGATCCGAGACACGCTCTGTAACGTCGAATGGACCTTTCCACTGAGCCAGTAACTTATTGCGCATCGTAGGCAACAGAACCAGGCACTGGTCACCTGGCAGGAAACAACAAAGCTTGGCCTTCTTGTCAGAGTAAGTCTTCTGGACCTCTTGAGCCTTTATCAGCTCTTGCTTTGCCAGTTGACAGGTTTCTTGGAGACGATCAGCTAAGTACATATGTATTAGTGGTCTTGACTTCCGGATCTGGTTCCTCATCATCCCACAGTTCCCGAAGAACCTGTAGTGGTCCCCGGACGGACCTGCCGTACATAAGCTCGAAGGGAGACACCTTGAGTGAGCTCTGTGGCACCTCCCGGTACGTGAACAGAAGTGGGGCAATGTAGCGCGGCCACTCCTTAGGTTGTTCGGCTGCCATCCTCCTGAGCATTTTCTTCAGCGTCCCATTAAACCTCTCACAGAGTCCATTGCACATCGGGTGATAGGGTGTTGTCTGTAGCCCATTTACCGATAACAACCGCATCAACTCCTCCATCATGGCAGAAGTAAACTGGGTCCCCCTGTCACTGAGGACATGTTTGGGAATACCAACCCGACAGAAGATTTCCAACATGGCTTCTGCAACAGTCGTGGCCTCAATGTTCCTCAAGGGCACAGCCTCGGGCCACCTCGCGCTAAAGTCCACCAAGGTGAGAATATACTTTGCCCCATCGCTCACCCTTGGGTTTATCGGTCCTACAATGTCCACCGCCACCCTCTCAAAGGGTTCAGAGATCAGTGGGAGGGGCTGTAGTGGTGCAGGCGGAACTCGCCCTCGATCACTGGTTTTCTGGCACACATCACAAGGGCGGACTAGCCTGGTGATCTCATGGCCCATCCTTGGCTAGAAGAACGCTGTACTGATGCGATCAAAGGTCTTCTTTTTACCCATATGACCGCCAGGAGCAGTGCAATGACCTAGCTTGAACACAGCCAGGCGGTACTTGGAAGGAACCACGAACTGCAGTCGTGTTTCACCCAGAGACGTCACAGTCTCTCGGTGGAGACGATTCCCAACCATCAAATTCTTGTGTACCGAAGTGAGCGTGCTGTCATACTCTAGCTCTTGGACGACATCCTGACTATTGATGAGATCAGACGATGTAGCAATAGCCAATGGGGTGACTCGAGGTTTTGTTTGAGCCATACCACGAGTGACTGCAGCAGCATTAACTTGGGTCAAGGCGGCAGCATCAGTTTGGGTTGCAGCATCCACTGCACAACTGTTTCTTGCTCCCCTGATATTCCCAATGATGAGATCGTATATAGGTTCCCTCATGACTGCTGCAGTGACCCAACCTGAGAAGAAGGGGGTGTCCACCTCAATCTTGGCCACTGGAACTGTTTGAATGTAACTATTGGCCAATTTAACACTTACTTGTGCTCCGGTGTATTGATGTTGCCCCACCAATTCCTTCCTGACAATACAGCCTGATGCCCCACTATCTCGCATGACAGTCACTGGAACTCCTCCAATGTATCGAGGTTTAACAAGAAAGGTGGGGTGACCCCTCGAGGATAGGTTGGAGGCAGCAGTTAGTCAGTAGGTGTGTTGGGGTAGACTTGATTCGGTATGAACCCCTGCTTCAGGTTGCATGACGATTTGCCCTGCTGGAAGGTCAGGCCACTCCCCGCCCTCAGTTTGAACATCGGCGGCCTACGAATTGAGCCACGGCGGCTTCCTGCCGCCGGTCCCATCGTGGATTGTTACTCGGGTGCCAACTGTCCTGATACTTCGGGGGGCCTTGGTACTGCTTCTGCTGTTTCTGTTGCTGACTTTGCGGTTGTGGTTGCTGGTTGTTTCCCTGTTGCCTGGGTGAGTTCGATGGCTGTTTCTGTAGAGGTTGTTGACTTTGTTGGTTACCTGCCGACTCCCTGTTCGACCACCGCCTACGAGGGTGGTACCCGAAAGCGCTGAAATGAGCGTCTGATTTGCTTGCCATTTCCTTCGACGTCTTAACTCCATTGGCTCTGATTTGAGCCACAAGTTCAGGAGGACAAGACCTTTCAAACTGCGTGCGCACCATTAAGTCTATAACCCCTTCCATGGGCTTGGGGGTTTCATCCTTACTCATCCACTGAGCCACATAGTCCCTTAAACGTTCCCAGAACTGTGTAGCCATTTCATTTCCTTCCAACATTGCCCTGTTGAACTGATGCCTGGCCTGCTCAGTAGTCAGCCCATATGCCCGCAGTAGTGCAGACTTCATGTCAGGGAATTTATTTTCAGGACGCTCTAGTCGTCGAAGAATCCCTAAAGCTTTCCCATCAAATAGGCTCAGGAACTCAAATTCCTTAATGCTGTCATCAAGCTCGTAGGCTTCTGCGAGATGCTCAAACCGGGATATGTACATTTCCATGGATTCGCCCTCCTTAAAGGTGGGCATCTGGGGAAATTTCCTATAAGTGACGTTTTGAGTGGGAGTCCCTGACGGAGAAGAATTTTGGTTCCTTTCCGCAAAGGCCAGTTGGAACGCCCGTTTCCTTTGTCTCTCTTTTCGTTCCAGCTTCTTTTCTTCCTTCTGAAAGTCTAGCTGGGCTAAGAGTTGTTCATACTCGCGTTGCTTGTCTTCTCTCTCCTCAGCCTTCTCCATGTATGCAACCACCTCACCCTCCTCCAGCCCGAGGTCACCTGCTTCCTCAAAAGCCGCTGCACGAGCTGACATGGTGTAGGTGTGGACGATACAATTGTGCAATTATCCACGGTCTGTGTCCCTGTTTGGGCGCCAATTGTTACGTTTTAAATGCAGGAAAGTGGTTTTCTTACCGTAGAACTCAGATACCGTCACACTGGTTACTCACCCAGGAGATTATGGTGTATCGCTACGTAGAATTTCACTCTGCTTCCGGTATTCAATGCGTTGTGTACTTGATAAATGATGATTTAATGAATTCCATTAATTTCCACCATCCATCTAAGTTATTGGTTATACTTTGTCATAACCAAATAGTCATTACCTTTGGTAATAATAATAATAGAAGGGTCACAAATACGGGCAGATCATTGCACTTACGTTTATTTGGCACAATTCCATACACTGGACTTATAATTTGCATGGATAGGTCAGTCACTCACATTCACGCCACAGTACCGTAAATTATAAGGGAGAGTTTGTCAACCTGGAGAATTAATCGCTTGAATCTATTAGGCCGGCCTGGAGTGCTCTTGAAGCAAACAGGCCCTCACCAGTGATTACTTCCTTTACAGGATGTGCTAACGTGTCGCTGGACTTAACAACAATCTCGGGGATTTGCACACACAAACTCATAGCACTGGCAGGACTGTATGGCCCCTGTTCTAAATCCGCGGAGCAGGAGGTCTTCTCTAACCCAAGGTCTAAAGCCCACTGGCTAAAATGTGGTTTTGAGGTGTGAAATGACCCCTATTGGCTGGCCGGGTACCTTATCTCTACCTAAACAAACATTTGGGATGGGTTGTGCCGGAGGCCCAGCGCAACCCATGACATACAGATAAAATAATTAAAGTATCATTAGCAGAACTGATGAGAACTAAATACTGGAAATTATATTAAGTCAGTATGCAAAGAATAAGCAAGACACTTACAATACTGATATAATCTACGCGATGTCCTATCGTGTGAAGATATGTCACGAATATGTAAATGTGTGTATATATTTAATGAATGACTAAATACCTATTTATGGAGTCGTTGGTCGTCGTCCTTGCTAGTCATAGCACAGCTGATCTCAGGCGGGGGTGGGGTGTGCAGGTGCCTCAATCGTCCCTCCCACTGCACAGCTGAACCAAGGTCACGGTGGGTGTGTGTGTACTTCACTCCGCCTGGTTGCGTAGCAACCAAGATGCCACAAGATGACGACGGGTGAGTCCACTTCACGACGGGGAGTCCACTATCCACCAAAATTGCTGACTGCTGGTGTCGAAGTCTCTGGATACTTGCTCACTGACGAAATGCCGCTCCTTCTGTGTGCCAAACCTTCTGAAGCCCTGTATATATAGGACTTGCTGAGGGCACCGGGAGATTGTACAATCTTCAGTCATGACAGCCAAAATAGTCTTCTTAAACAATTGTGGAAGGTCCACGTGTTGCCAAACCGTGAAAAGCGTATGGAGCAACACTGTAAGCGCCGGTACACAGGATGCTCATTGTAGAACAAGCGAATTCTTGGCCGCCATTCCTTGTTGCCAGACAGGGGTATTACCAACCTCCCGTAAGATATAAAGTCAACAATAACTCAGAATCGGTTATTGGAAATAATTCTGTACACCTCTTTGGATGACAGAATAAAGGTCACTCAACGTATAACGTCTCACTATGGGATATGTCACTACACTCGGATATTTCATTTAACACTTCACTGTTTTTTTTCTTGTTTCGTAAAACACTGATATCTTGTTATGTCTGTAATGATTTAGCCTAAATTCGAAACAACCGCTGCCACCTTTATGTTCTAGGCCGGTTAACTGCTGATTCTGTCTAGGTTAACGAGGCTTGCAACATTTATATTATCTAGGGATTTTAGTAGCGAAACCCAATTGTCTGTTATCCATTTATTCAAGAACTATCTAGGATATAGTTCCAAATGTAGATCACCGTACCTTATCACTGTAACTATGAGTCTTAAGGTTAGGACGGAGGCTATGTAAATAGACCTGCTAAATATGTCAGTTCTGTGTGAGGGGTTGAGTAACAATGCCGGAGGGCGCCGGCCTTTTAAATGCTGACCTAAACAGTCACTGGGCCGCACCTCAAGTAACCTGCCCATCACGTGATATGATCATGTCACCTCATAGCCAGTGGAAAGTTGCAGGGGGGTGATATGATTATATAATGACAATGTATTGCCCTGACATTTATATAAAGACTAAAAGGGGCTGATACAATACCACAGACATGCATGACAAGAGTGTAGTCATCACACGGAATTAAGAACTACCTCTAACGGTTCCTCATTTATTTATGACGTAATTCAAATTGAACTGTTACACTTCAACCAATAATCTATCTTCCTAGCTAGTTGACCAGAGTCAACGGATCAACCTAATAATGTACTCACATTTTAGCCGCCATATGAGGAGGTGACACCCACGACACAATCACACTTAACTCTTTCCAAACACAGAAACCGCTTTTCAAACTGGCTCAGCCCACAAAGAGATGGCACAACTTTCATGACGCCACGCCTCATAGGCTTTCTCATTGGTCCCGGCAGGCCTAAGGCCTTCATTGGCTCGAAATTGGCAGGAACTCTCTGAGGAGGGCGGGAAACTCATGGTATTGTTACAAGGTGATTGGTACTGACGATGTTGTGTATTATGTTTATCTACATTAACTACATTACCAATCAATTCAAAATGTCGAGAGAAACTTCTAAATACAAAGAAACAAGTAGTGGCAGGTTCAGTTTTTAGTATACCGTCCCCCCAGCCAGGCCGTGAACAAAATATAAATGTAAACCAACAAAAAGAAGTATTATTACCAAAGCAATTAGTTACTAGTGTGTTAAAATTTCAGCTTCCTAACTCAAAAAGGTGCCTGACATGTCTTCCAGACAAACAAGCAAGGAAAAAATCAACAAACCCACCACTGAATGCCGCCCCCTTTCTCAGGTGCTTTTCGTGGTGCCTGGAGACCGAAGGAGGAGGCGGTGTACTGTCAGCAAAAAAACGTTCTGCACCCTAGGTCTGATGACCTTTGCAACGATGACTGACTGAGGCCATGTTAATATGGCAAAGTTGGTATTGATGGTTGTGTGATGCATTGTATAGCCAGTATGGTGTATTTTTTTTTGTCACATATAGTTAATACAGAGAAATTAACAGGAATCACCCGCGTAAATTAGTGTTGTTCAATATTCTTGGTTCGGTGTGTCATATTTTATAACACCATAAAGGTGCACCTGGTGCAGAATTTATTTTTGTTTATTGTACAATTCATGACTTATATTGACTCTATTTAGTAAGTGAAACTGATAACTTACTGATACTCTTATCATATAGGAGTATATGATAACCATACTACAGTGTAAACAACGACAGTAACTTTTGTATCAATAACATATTATTCTCGAATGAACGACATGTAGATATCGGTTTTAGTAACAACATGGCAGTCCAGGTCCAGGGTATCCGAGTACGCAGACAAATACAATATACGGCAGAAGTGATGCAACTGACATGATAAAACAGCAGGTCAGCCAGCCAACATCTACAGTCCTTGAGCCACACACTCTAGACAGCCCAAAACACGATAAAAAAGACTAAGCAACTAAAACTTCTCATGTGTTTCTCCCGAACTGGATGTAATCCCATAGTTCTGGTGACCCATTAGGGGTAGTGAGGATACCGACTGCTTTCACTTCCCAGCTGTAAAGGAGGCTCTTATTTGCAGCATGTCGACTTGGGGGTGATCCGGCTGCGAGTCGCCTACTTTTTGGACAAACAGCGAGTGCTGCATCCACTCTGCTGCCGCACCACTTTTCTCTTCATTTAGGTTTGGGTGAATCCGATTCTTCTCCGTACTATCCTGATCCTCATGCCCTCAACTGTGTCAGTCCTCTACTGTCTGTCCTAACGTTGAGTACATCTCCACCTCCGCTCAAGTCGTCGTCACCACCTCCTTCTCTCTTCTGAGGAACATCTTGCTTCTTAACTTTACCTGTACTGGTTTTCCCTCCCAGCAGTACGTGCCTCGGCCACATTAATCTTTCTTCTTTCACTTTCTCTCGTGTGTTGGCTACTTCTCCCCATGGCTCTGATGTTTCATTTCTTTGTCTCCCAGCGAAATTCCCATAATCTGCCTCATACATCAAAATCAGTCTTATCATTTTTATTCAGATCTTTTCTTTTAATTTTCATGGAATTCTCTTATCCCCTCACACTCCTGATCGTCTTCCCGCCTATTCCATCCCGCAATAACTCATTATTCACCTCTGCCTTCCCAGCTACCTTCACTTTTATATTAGACCCAGATATCTACAACCACTCACTTGCCGCAGTCATTTTTTTTATATTTGTTAAGTCGATATTTCCGGCACCTGCATTATTATAATGGTTCTCCCTTTATACAAGTCCATTTATAATTCTCGCTAACTTTTATCTGATTCTCTCTGGTGTTTTTCACCATTACAGTGTTTCCCGTAGTACAGTAACTCAGTCCAGTCCCTTTGCCAAGAATACAACAACAGAGTAAAGAGTCGCCTACTACCAGCTATTTGTCTTAATATGAAAAACGCATCCACTCGTCCTTCTTCAGACATAAAAAATAAGCTGCATCTATTTTTTTTCTGTTTCTGTTTAATTAATAGCGCAGGGAAAATCAGACAAGTGTTTTTTCAGTTACTTTCAGCGAGGTTTACCCAAGTATTCATGCCCACGACTTCTCTTGGTCTTTGATCTATTTGTCTGTTCATTGTCTGCTTCTGTCAGCCGCATCACCGACAGCTGACACAACTGAGAAAGTTTATTTCCTACCTTTATAATGATACCAGTATCCTCCTCTGCCAATCATGTGAGGTAGTCTCCTCTTCCACCTTCTCTGGTCAGTATCAGTAGAACATTTCATGAACATCCGGAGTATTAACCGCAGAATTAATGACCTACAATGGTTTGTTAAAGTTTTTAACATTGATGTAATTGGTTTACAAGAACCTTACATGTCCAGCTCCCAGAAAAAAGTTGCACCCAGGATAGCTGGATTTACAGCATACAATAAGGGAGCAGGAAGTGGCCTGCTCACTTATGTAAAGAATGGTATGATCTGAAAATGGATCAAAACTCACAGCGATGAAAGTATTCACTATCAACAATTCACAATAAAGAGAGCAAACAGTCATTTTTCGCTGTATAACGTCTGTGTTCGGTGTAATGAGCTGCGAGCGGACGTGTTACCAAAGCCATCAGGTAACAATGCTATGCTGTGTATGGGTGACTTTAACTCTCATCACACTGTCCTCGGTGATGTCCAGTGTAACTCTTAAGGGAGGGTATTCGTGAATTACATCAATAATCATAAAATCACTGTGTACGACACAGACAAAGTGACACATCTGATGGGGGGCAGACTTGATTATGTGATTGGGTGTAACCTAGTAGACAGTAATGTCAAGGCTAAGGTCATCTCAGACCACCTAGTCAGTGATCTTTATGCAATACTTTCTGAATACACTGTTGCTGATGTCAAGTGTGAACCCCACCCTAAGCTCAGAATTAACATCCCAGATAATCTTAAACTGCACTTCAAGGCCTACATCCACAGATGGTATGCTATATATACACCTGGGTCAGTGGATGAATTTTGCTGTGATCTTGTAAATGTCATTACCACATATTATACCACCTGGGTTATGTCAAGGAGGAAGGGGAGCAGCACTAAACCACCTCTGTGGACACATGACCCCATCCTCACCAAAGAAGGAGAGAAGGTAGAACAGCTTGCCAACACTTATAAGCAAAATAAAGCTAGTGATAACCTCCTGGCATTCCTCAAAGCTAACAGAGAATTTCGTGAACTCAAAGGTCAGGTGAGAAACACTTATTGGGAACATTTCTTACAAGGGATTAATAGAACAACCACTCTAGCAGAAAAGTGGAACAAAATTAGAGCCATTACCAAGTCACCCACTCCAGTCCAACTTCAACACAGCCCTGCAGAAAATGCTGACATGCTATTAGACCAACGGTCTAGTGTGTCACAAATCACTCCCCTGCCTCCTGACATACAGTAAAATCTTAAAACCACACACAGTAATAGGGGTTTCAATATTGAAATAACCTGTTCCTCACCAGACCTTACCGACCAGTTTCCTATAACGCACCACGAACTAACAACAGCACTAATAAAAGGTGAATCATCCCCCCCTGGAAAGGATGGCATAACCAATAACACCCTGAAATTGTTAAATGAGATCCCTAACCATCCACTGCTTGACCTGTAGAAAATGAGCCTCACACAGGGTATTCTGCCTAAGACATGGACTCATGGAAACATAGTACCAATCCCTAAAGCTAACTCTCCAAACTTCAGGCCCATTTCACTCACATCCTTTATGTGTAAAGTTCTTGAAAGAGTTGTTCTCAACCGTCTTATGTTTCAGGTCAAAGACAAACTGGCCCCTAATCTGTATGGGTTCATGCCTGAGCGTAGCACACAGACATGCTTTGCAGAATATCTTGTTCACTCAAAAGATAAAACACAAACAGCCTTCATATACCTTAAATCAGCGCTTGATGTAGCTAATAGACATTATACTTGAGCAACTAGCTAATTTTGGCATCCAAGGTAACCTCCTGACATGGATAAAGGGTTATCTGTCCAACAGGTATGCCAGTGTTCTGTTTAGGGGAGTTAAAGTGCCAGAATGAGATCATTTGAGCTTGGCATGCCTCAGGGAGGAGTGTTAAATCCTATGCTCTTTAATATACTGATGCATAAGCTTATTGCTGACATTCCAGTTCAGCCAAACGAGGCTGTAATATGCTATGCTGATCATATCTGCATTATGACACAGATCAAGCTCAGGCTCCAAGCCTTGCTAGATGTATATGCTCGGAGGACTGTGGAATGTGGTCTCATAATATCTGTTGACAAGATGCGGGTCTTCAATCGTCGTCCTGCTCACCCTCTGCCTCTTGACTTTAACATTAACAGCATGCCCTTGGAACTAAGTAGCTCCTATAAATATCTTGGAATTTGTGTGAATGATGCAAACTTTGTCGGCAACCTTCGTGCCAAACTAATGCAGTGCATTAAACCCCTCAGAACCCTTGTTGGCAAGGGCTATGGCATCACCTATGCCAGTACTTTCTCTCTTCACTTCAATTATTCTGTAGTTGACTATCATGCTCTCCATCTTGTGACTATTCCACCTAAACAACACAACAGCCTTGAGGTAGTGCAAAATGATGCCGTGCTCATCATTCTAGGTTGCCCAAAATAAACCAGAATTGTAAACATGAGGAAAGAGCTCGGACTGCCCTCCTTATCTGAGAGGATAGCTCTACTTAATACCATGTTTTGTGTCAAAGTTTTGAAGAACAATGGTCCCCAAACTACAGCTCAAACTGAGTTGATGTTCTATCTAAGTAATCCCGACTATCTCGCTAACCTTCCACAAAAGACTCTCTTTGGGGCGTGGCTTCATAAAAGTTTTGCAGATCTCTTGAAACTGAATGTCCCAATCACCCCCAGACGAACCCATTAACGCCATTTCTCCTTGGCTAGATATATCAGTTCCTATTAATTACACTCCTGTTGGTAGTAAACAAATGTTAAACACCGATGTGATGAGATATGTCACACTAGAAACTATTAAGAGACACATAGAGAGAAATTAATCAAGTGAATGTTATGCTTTTACTGATGGTTCTGTGCAGACAAACACAGGTAGAACAGGCTGTGCAATTGTAATATATAAAGAAAAAGAGATGATAGTATCAAACAAGCAAAGGCTGAACAACTGGGCCAGCACAACACAAACTGAACTAACTGGAATCTACTTAGCCACAGACTACCTCAAAGAAAATAGAGGTGGGGTGATATTCTGTGACTCTCAAAGTGCTTTGAAATCAATCAACAGCCCGTCAGGTTCTATGTCTAAAGTCTATGTCTAAAAGAAATGTGATAACTGCTAATGAAAACAACTCTCGTATCGAATTTGTGTAGATTTCGTCCATGCCAGTCAGCCAATGAAACCTGTCCAGCTAAGGGGGGTTCTATTTTCCCGTTAGTAAGAGGTTTTCACTAAACTGACTGAAGATATGTGGCGTTGTGAACCAAGGTGGGGAAGATTTGGTGACCCAATCGATCGTCAACCCAGGTTGGGTGCCGGCCCCACGTAGTTAGCTGTCAGGGGGCCCTCGTTCACTTCGGGAAGTCCCAGCTAAAAACTCGCTAACCAATCGCGTCAATCGTCAATCGACAATCGTCAATGTCAATCGCGTGGGTTCTTCAGAAGCCCTGCAATAAACCCTCTGTTAGCTAATGTTAACTTCTTCTCTGCCCTATCTAAACCCTGTCTGATATCGAATAAACTTACTTGCAACACTGAAGACATGTGCGCGAGGAGACCAGATCACGTGATCGTTTTTCTTGGACGGATGCGCAGACGTCCGTCTGAGCCAACAGCTATCGTCTGACTGAGGCCTAGTGAACGCGTTTCCCCTAGGCGTGAGCTTGGCCTAGGGACATATTTTCCCCACATAACTAATAGCTTCGATGGGGCACACGTAACATATTTAGGCTGAGAAACGATCTAATATAATTTTAACTTTAATAAATGCCATTTAATTTTATGATTCGCTTCCATATTAATTCGGTAAATTAAATTTCATATTATATAGGCATAGTTCCAGATGCGCTCACTATGTCCAGGCGCTGGAGCCACCCTCGCTCTGTCAACCTGTCACGTAGGTTTGGATGACTCAGCGAATTGCCATAATGGTATTTACGTACTAACGTCTCTAAATATCACACGGAAATTTCTGAATATTACAATAGACCCCCCTAAAAAAAGACAGCACTATCTTCATGTGCTGAGAAAAAGTATGCATACGACCCCCCTAGAAAAGACCTGCTTTAATAACTGCATCTCACACCTGCAACATCCTTAAAGCAGCATTTCCGTCCTCCAACTTCCGGCTTCCCTTCTCTTGTAATGGGCCCCTGTCTCATCAACAGAACATATTATATAAATGGGTCAATACATCTGATATTATATTCATATTCACCACCCTGTAACTTTCCACTGTCTTTGAGTAAGACATGAGTTGTACACGTGAGCGGGCAACTCTCCCAGGAGGGAATGACCCATAGTCAGCATATCTGTAAGCCCGCACAGCGAGGCCCTCACTCTTTAGTCGCTAACAGCAATGAGAAAGGGACGGCGTTTATGTATTATAAACGTTAGGTCACGTCCTTACGATATAAGTTGCTGTTAGCGACTAAAGAGTGAGGGCCTCGCTGTGCGGGCTTACAGATATGCTGACTATGGGTCATTCCCTCCTGGGAGAGTTGCCCGCTCACGTGTACAACTCATGTCTTATTCAAAGACAGTGGAAAGTTACAGGGTGGTGAATCTGAATATGATATCAGATGTATTGACCCATTTATATAATATGTTCTGTTGGTGAGATAGGGGCCCATTACATCGCTCGGTCACCTACCAGCCGAGCTCCGTGAGGCCTAAATAACTCACAGAGTACAGTACATCCTAGACAACCCTAACCATGTTATAAACAGATATGTAGACACTAAGCTGGGGATTCTACTACTGTAGGGGTATTAGCTACTACAGGGGACCTAGACTTTAGTGTCGTACGGGTTAGTATGTTATGAACAATGTTGAATTTGGATGACACTGCCCTGTAATAACAGAACAGGAACATAATTGCCAGAATTAACAAAATAGAGGGAATTGTAAGACTTGGTAGTGCAAATTCCCGTGATAGGTAAAATGACAAGTTATTTTTCAAATCAGCAAAATGTGTCTCGTTCAAGAAAGCTAAAACTTTTAATTTCTCTGAAACTATTTGAATATCCTTAATAGTGAAATTCATTAAAGGAAGTTGAATTAAAGCAGACTTGAGTTTTAGATTTAAAGCAAAATGCTGATGAGTAGGCAAGGTCCATAATGTACTACAAGTGATTTCACAGTAATCAGGAGCCTTGTAATGCCCTTTCACAACTAGCTGCTTAACACCATCATGGCATTTTAAAATGACAGTAGTGAGATTTGGAAAGAATAAATACTGCACATTGTGAAGATGAGCGTGGAACACAGTCTTTAGACTAATTGGCCTATAACTGCATTGCGCTAGAGCTGTGCGTACATTTGGTTGTATGACTGCCAATTCACATATTCCCTCTGCAGCAGGAATAAACGCGAACATGTAGGCTGGACATACGTGTAGGTGTAGATAAGACGACTTACACCGTGACAGTACCTCAGAATCCTCTATTGATAACAAAGAATACTCTTCAACTACTAAGAAAAGTTCTTTAGGCCTATCTAGGGTATACACTATACAGTATGTCGTTTACAAACCAGGGGAAGGGTTCTAAATGCCATGCATTAAACTCATGTTGCCCTCGCATAGGAATGTGGATCAGAATTGCATTGTGCGTGAGGGTTGACTCCAACAGTGGGTAATAATAGTGAACCTCATTGTCATTGAAAATAGGAGTTAAATGATACTGCAACTTGACTATTTTTAAAGCTTCAAGAAGCGTCTGCACAGACACAAGCTTAGCGTCCACACGTCCTATCCCGGCATCTACAATGCTGTCTATTAGTTCATTTTTTGAGGTTACAATTTTATGAAATGAAATTTCAGCAGCATGCAAATATTCTGTGAAATAAAGGAGCCATTCTAATGTCGGGATTGCTTTCTGTAACCTAGTAACAATCCTCGAAACTTGGTAAGGCTCCACTATGATTGCATTAACCTTTGATTCTAGAGCAGTAATCGCGTGAAAGGTTTGAGAAATAACACGATTCTGTTGAGATACAGCCTGAACGACAACGTTCATTCGGTCTCCCAATTTAGCTACAGCATCGGCCGTTGCCGTGCCAAACAAAGCGCTTTGGATGAGACCCACAAAATTAAAGAGACCCCTTTTTCGTCGTGCCTGAGAATGCACTTCTTTAGCAAGATCCGCTTGAGACGCAGGTAGATTTTTCCCAACATCGACGAGAAACTCGCGAAGGTTCTGGAGACGAAAGTGTAGAAGGTCTATAGTTTGTGAAACTATTGTCGAATTCTTAGAAGCTGTGCTGAGGCCATGAAGGATGTCCAATGCTGATTGTAGTTGGCCGTCGACGTTTTCCATCTGACGCGGAAGTTGGAGTAGTGGCTGTAGTTCATACTTGATGATCACCACGTCCTCAACTATGAGAACGCGTCCGAGAGGTGCCACAAGTGCACTTGGTTTGAGGACTGATGTGGACATGTCCGTCAACACAACGGTGCCACAACAGAGTAGAAGCAACACACTGAAGATCCAAGCCATTCTGTAAGGAATTACAAACGATTTAACGTCTACTCGCAGAACGTAGTTTCATACAATAGTCATTTGGGACACTCTGCTTCTGGACAATCTGTAAGGATGTATCAATCACATCATCATCAACTGGAGGTAATACATTTATCTGGGTCTTCTTCAGACGATCCGCGTGCACGACATCTGCGATCTGTGCATTAGGCTTCCATATTTTGAATTTGTTGCCTGATTCTTTTGAGATTATGCGGAATGGACCAGAAAATTTTGCCGAAAGTTTGGAGTTCCTTTCAGGTTCTCTTAACATAACAGCGTCCCCAACGTTTAATGCGACAGGTTTAGCTTGTTTATGTTGTTTGATGATCATTTCGGCGCGTGACGCCGCTAGATGTGATCGTACTTGGGCATGAATATCTGTAAAGACATGAATTTGTTTTGCCGCGAAATCATCCGTATTATATACCGGGTATGGCGCATCTGTAAGGATGTCGTAAGGTAGACGTTTATCTGTACCATAGACAATGTAGTAGTGTGTTTTGCCCGTAGAGCTATTAACTGACCCATTTATAGACGCTGCAACCTGTGGTAACCAATCCTCCCATGTGTATTGAAAACCACTGACAATTGGACGCAGTATTTCTAGGATTTTACGATTGGTTCTCTCAACAAGGCCATTAGCCTGTGGATGATAAGCTGTCACAAAAGTTTGTTTAATACCATATTGTGCACATATATGCGCTACTAGCTGATTCTTGAACTCCGTACCATTGTCAGAGAGTAGAACTTTAGGCGTAGTATATGGACATATAAGATTCATCACTAATGCATAGGCTACTGCTTCGGCCGTTTTGCTTTTTAGTGGGACCAAGACCACGAACCTTGAAAAATGATCCACACACACTAAGACGTGGGCTGATCCCTGATGACTCATTGGGAGTTGTAACAAGTCAATAGCGACTGTGTCAAACGGACGGTCTGGTGTAGGATATTGTAGAATCGGGGCTGGTGATCCTGTTGAACCTTTATGTTGAGCACACGCCAAACAATTAGCTATGTGTAATTCTATGTCTTTCTTCATAGTGTTCCAGAAATACTTCTTTCGTAAATCCGCTAAGCATTTATCACGACCTTGGTGACCTGCCCGTGGGACATCATGGAACAATGTCATTACTGCTTTGCACAACGTGTCAGGTACGACTATTTGAGACACATTACCCTCAGGAGATTTTCTCGTCCTATTGAGTATGTTATGTCGTAATTCAAACTGACTTAAGGGAAGAATTAACTTGGGGAGTTTAACATCCTCACCCGATTCGAGCGCAAAAATAGCAGCTGACCAATATGGGTCGCGTCGTTGCTCATCTTCCAGTTGCGAAAGAGTGAATGTTGATACAGGCATGACTGGTGCTATATTTCTTGACAGAGCGTCGGCGACAACATTCGCCCTCCCAGGTAAATACCTAAATTCGGGGTCAAACTCTTGAATTGTCAGATACCAGCGTGCTAATTAATCTGCCTGATAAGTTTCTGCCATGGAACAGTTCGGTGACTGCCTCATGATCAGTAAAAACAGTTATCTTGTAGCCAAAGATTATGTCTTTGAACTTCTTAAGTGCCCACACAACGGCTGACGTTTCTAAATGCTTCACCGAATAACGTGTTTCAGCATCAAATAGTTTGCGACTTGCAAATGCTATCACTCGAAACTTCCTACGCGTATCCTCTTGCATGAGCACTGCTCCGACTCCAATTCCGGAAGCGTCAGTACAGAGAGTGAAAGGTTGAGTGTAGTCTGGGAATGCTAGAACCGGGGCATTGGTAAGCGCTATCTTCAATGCCGTAAAACTATCTTCGTGTTCAGCGTCCCATATAAACATTGCATCTTTTTTGAGCAACCTCGTTAGGGGCGATGCTAATGTTGCATAGTTCTTGATAAAGGAACGATAATATCCAGATAAGCCGAGAAAGCTACGCACATGATCATTTGAGGTAGGACGCGGGAACTGAGATACAGCTTTGACTTTATCATTAACTGTATGTATGCCTTCACCGTCAACTACTTGACCAAGGAAATGGATTCTGGATTTTAAAAACTCACACTTCGAGAGTTTTATTTTGAGGCCTGCTGTGGAAAGTTTGTCCAACACTTCACGCAGTTTAATCAGATGGGAATCGACGTCCTTACTGACTACTATTAGATCATCCAAATAAGCGCAGACTGTGTTACCAATTAGTCGGGCAAACAGGGTGTTGATCATTCTTTAAAATGTTAGTAGGGCATTTCTGAGACCAAATGGCATTCGTAGAAACTCAAAGTGGCCTAGAGGCGTGCTAAATGCCGTGATTTCTCGTGATTTCTCATCGAGTGGTATTTGCCAATACCCACTAAGCAAATCTAAGTTGCTAAATACCGCATTATCCTTGCCTAAGGATTGCAATATGTCGCTCAAGATAGGCATAGGGTACCTATCAGGGATCGTTTGATCATTGACGCGCCCGAAATCTATAACAGGGCGCCATCCACCATCCTTTTTCGGGACGAGGAATAATGGGCTATTAAAGGGGGATTTTGAGTGTCTAATAACATTCTCATCTAACATACCCTGTACCATATCTTGCACTACAGCGCGCTGGCTATGAGGTAGTCTATAAGCTGGTACGTAAATAGGGTTGGTTCCCTCCTTTAACGCTATATGATGGGATGTTAAATCTGTCTGACCTAGCGTTTCCCCTGGCAAGGCTACTATATTTCTATAGTCGGCAAGCAGCTCTAAAAGGCGTGTCTTGCCCTGGGGATGATCGATCACCTTAACATGTGGCGCTATTTGATCTATCCTGGCCAGTCGAGTCTGTTGGCATTTCGCAACAATACCTCGAATTGGGAATTTAGTAGGCTGCACTTCGACACTGTTGTGGTATACTAGAAAATCACACAAATAACATCCTTTCTTTAAGATTCGTTGAACGCCTGTTCGATTTAGAATCAGTATGTCGGTCAAACCACCTGGGCGTATAGTGCTCAGGGTAGATTCACATGACAGCCCTTTTACCTTGCATGTTTCCGGGAGACACACAACATCTGTGCCCGTGTACACGTTGGGTAGTTCGACAGTTGCTTTGGTGATTTCCTCATTTTGGTAATGGAGAGTACTCTTCAACACTGCTGGTAGGATCGTCCAACTCTTGCTGCTGTAATCACGCTGGGAAAGTGTGTAGTTGAGGTCAAGAGGTATCTCTGACGCAGGATCCGCCTTCCTCTTAATAGGATTGGTAGACAACACTTTCGTCCTAATTGTGAGCATAGGTTCAGAATGACTCATTGCTGTGTAGGAAACACCTTTAAACGTAACACTATTATTACGTGGAAGAACATCTATCATGTTCTTTCGAAGAGTTGGTAGACCAAGTAACCCGTCGGCTGGCAAACTAAACTGCTGGACTATATAGAAGTCAGCGTAGATGGGAGAACCACGTCTTGAGAATCTGAGTGGTAACGTCACCATTCCTTTGATGCTCAGCTGAGTACCTGAAACTCCTTCGAGCTCAGCGTTACTAGGCCTCCATTTGAAGTTGCGGTGAGGGAATTTACGTTGTAACTCGTGATATGATGTCAAGGCCAATACATTAGTGCAAGCACCTGTGTCTATATCAAGAGCCAATCTGGTATTATCCACTCTCACCGGCACTGACAACACTTCCACTTTGCTAAGCGTCGCTACTAACGAGGCCGCTATAGAAGTGCTGTGAGGAGGGGCAGGAATTACCCTAGCTATCCCTCTCCTTGGTGTGGTGTGCGCTGGTCTTCCCCCGACGACTTGTCCTGGGGACGTTTCTGCTTGCGCCTATACGACACCTCCGTTTCACTAAGGTCCACTCCCCTAGCCCTTATTAGCACATTGCACTCATGTGAACTATGAGATGTCGATTTGTGAAGAGCGCACCATTTGCGCGCTTTCTGGTTAAGAGGAGGTGCTGGTTTGGCTGCCTCACTGTATGACCTTGAGAATGGCTTTGCACCGGGTGTGGCCTTAAAATTTGCACTATTACCTCGGAGCTGAAAACAATCTTCCATTACGTGGCCACGTTTATTACAATGTGGGCATCGTAAAGATGTTTTATGTTTATATGTCAGGCGGGGAGGTGCAATCGGAGCTAGGTGTGTCGCATAAGGAGTCTGGGAGTGAGACATGTGCGCCAACTGAGGCATCTGGGGTTGCACTCTCGATGTCAAGGGTTGCGGTGACGTCACTGAGGGCTGTGCCATTAAGGGGCCCGTAGCCTGGGGACAGAGCTTATTTGTGTATCCCACCATATCCAGGGGCGGTTCATACTGTACTTCCTGTGCCCGGCTATATAAGGGACGACGGACGGAAAGCAGAAAACTTATTAGTTCTATCAATGTTTCCACATTGTCCGCTGACATATTACCCTGAGCGTCGTACCAGTCTGAGGTCCGGAATGTCGCTTGCATATCCTGGTGAACCTCGCCTGCGATGTCGACAGCGTCGACAGGCGTTTCATTGCGTATTCCTGGCGTACAGCGATCCAGCCATCTGAATATCCATTGCAGCTGACCCAGCTGTGACCTACCCCCAAAAATCCCAATTAACGTTCGCTTAAATTTTTCATAGTCAGGGCTCTGCAAACCAAACTTATTCAAACGACTACCGGCATAAGAACCCTGTGTTATATCGGAACGTACATATGCCTTTTTATCCTCGTCAGTCGTTATTTGACCAGTGAGCATGTTGTCTTCACATGCACGGATAAAATGGGCGACCCTATAATCATCTTGACCCGTGAAATTCCGAACACAGTCGCCACGCTGCATGATATTAATAATATTATCAGGTTTAGGTGTGGTAGTAGTACTGGTGTGAGGGTTAGAAGAAGCCATTGTAGTGTTAGTATTAAGCAAGTTAGTATTCTTACTCCTAACAGAAGGCTGGGTTAATAAGGTTGTTACCGATTTAGCAACAGACACACTATCACCTGTAACAGGGGTTACTGTTTTTGTATACTTAGGTGAAGTACTATATTGATTACCAGATCAATATAGTACGGTTTAAGTCGTCAAATGATTCCTCAATAACTTTCTCACTACTTCCTACCGAAATATTTAACTGTGTTCCCGACTCACAATCAATGTCAGTCTGTGCTTGATCATCGACGAGTTGGTTATAAGCAAACAGTTGCGCTAGGCGTTCAATGTCATCAACATTAGACATGGGAAACTTAGAAAATTATCTATTAGTCCCTCGTGGGTCAATGAATACTTAACAGCAAAGCAGATTACTTGCCTCTCATTTACAAGATAAATGAATATGAATTGTAGTTAATTATTTAACTATCAATAAGAAGACAGACACTTACAAACTACTGTAAATTATAGGATTTCAATACAATAATTTTACATTCGACACTTTATCATTGAAATAATCCTATCCGACGAACCTATAGGTGTGAAGATATCTCTCGAACGTGTTCATGTGTGTATAATTATGTAATTTAAATACCTACTTATACAGGGTGTTACGTCTGTATAGAAAACGTGATCCTTCAAGCCGAGTTCCGAGTCAAGTCTTGTGTGGAGGGTGGGCGGGGCCTCTTCCTGGTGATGTGAGCGCTGATCCTGATTTCCTTGTCAACGATGAGATGCTTCTGCCTTGGGGAGAGACAAGTCCACTTCAAACTAGGGGAGGTTCTCCACAGTCAATCAGAAACTGCTGATGATTGGTTATCACTCTGTCCGTTGCTAGGTCGCTAGCGAGACTGCCGTGTGCCAAGTCTTCACAGTCTACGTATATATGGAGATCTTGTATGATGACACTGGAACTTCGTAATTAACGCTGGCGACACAACAAAACTGTTCAGCTGCTTGTGAAATCTCAATTGTTAGTCCAGGTTATGAAACCTTTCTTCAACACTGCAACACTGTAACTAGAAAATGCTGAGTGGGGCCTACTTCAACGGGCACAAACTAGATATTTACCAACAGGCTGTAATATATGTATATTACGAATTCTTGCATGTGACCAGGTGAGAAGGTTGGGTCACCTTACCCTCTGACCTGACTACCGACCGTTGTGGTGCTATTTAAAGATTAGTAGGGTCATTACCTAATACCTGACCATTGTGGACCTGGTCTCACCCTCCTCTGTATATATACACCTTGTTTTGTACTTCTCTTTAGTCTGTACTCACCCCTGAAGATGTGAATTACACGAAAGCGCTTGGGAACTTCGTGATTTCTTCTTTCCTTGTGGTTATCAGCATATATATATATATATATATATATATATATATATATATATATATATATATATATATATATATATATATATATATATATATATATATATATATATATATATATATATATATATATATATATATATATATATATATATATATATATATATATATATATATATATATATATATTTATGTGTGTGTGTGTTTGTTTATTGTTATAACTTAATGAAAATTCATTCGTCATTGTAATCAAAATTTGCTCTGTTTAATTTAAGACGTAATCTGACATCATAAAATAGCCAGACTATAAATATAACGCTGGTTAGGTCAGTTTAACTTAGGTTTTATATGAAAGTTATTATTTTATGTATTATGATGAGTGTTTATGATCGTTTATGGCCATTCAGAAATTTCTCCAAAAGAGGAATACATAGAAGCTATCGCTAATTGGCAATTATTTTTGTTTAGATTTTCATTATAGTGTAACAAACAAACAAATATTATATGTATATGAATATATATATATATATATATATATATATATATATATATATATATATATATATATATATATATATATATATATATATATATATATATATATATATATATATATATATATATATATATATAAGCAGTAACATCGTAAGTTAAAGATTCTTCGCCAACTCAGCGAAGTATCGACCAACTCATCTATGTGAGTGCCTGTCGACGGTGAACTGCTGTCTGGTTTTGATGATGAAGGACTCAACCCCCGGCCTTTGTGTCGGGGTCGAGGGCGTGAAAGCAGCAGACCAAACTCGTTTAAGTTCGAAAATTAAACGTTTTTCTTTCTATTTTGGTGTATAAATATGACGAGTCTGAAAGAAAATGAATGTTTGGAAGATGATTGATACAAATGGGCAAGACTACTGTAAGTGGTTTAGAGGAACAAAGTTTGTTGTCAAGAATGGTGAAAAGACGTCACCAACCAATTATTTCCTGCAGAGGAACAAGAACTCTAGGAAAAAATATTTTAACAATTCTATAATAGGACACGTGATGCTTGGCAAAGTTTCACTAAGATCTTTATGTTAGGTTAAGTTAGTTAAATTTAACCTTTAAGATATTATTTTCTATCATAGCTCGAGTAAACATGAGTTACCTTTGGTAATAATAAGTCAGGTATGGCTTTGCCTAGTAATTTTTTCCCTATCAGGGCAGGGTATCTGAGGGCGTCCGTGCCACTCCCAGGGAAAATAACACACAACTCAACCCAAAGGCTTAAAGCATTCCCCGAAGGCAAGTTCCGCACCACAAGTCTTATGGTTATGTTGTTCCCGACACTGTGAAGTTCCGGTGAGGTGAAGAAAATGGAAAGAACGAAATGCTTTAAATTTACCAAATATCTTACCAGTGACCATATACTGTACCGCGGGACGGGCACTAATGACCGGGTCTGTCGCTCTTCAGTTATTATTAGTCTCTTTATTACCGTATTACAGTAATATCAGTTTGATACACTGTCACATACATCATTGTTTAAAAAATAATAATTAATTTTAATTTGCTTCTTGTTCAATTCCAATACAGTATAAACATTTTGTATGCAGTCCTTCGTGGATTTCCAAAGGAACGATTAAAATATGACAAGTATTCTCAGGACCACAAAGTTTTATACAGTCATATTCTTCAAGATAAATTTTATGGGGATGATAAAATTTAATTACAACTTTCCTTCTCATGGGGGGAATAGATTGGAAAAAAAGTTTATGTTCGTCAGCTGCAGAGCTCCGATATCGCTTAGTTACCTGGACACAAGGTGGAGTTCCTTCTAAACTAAGTTCCTCTGTTGTATTTTCGGATTTTATTCTGGCTTACTGTTGAGATTTCGGGAATTTTAAATTTTTTGTATTTCCTAAAAGACATAGTCGTTCTCTACTCGGTGCCATTTCAATAGTAACACTGCAAGTATTTGTGACGCTGAATTTATTGATGATGAATTGAAACACATTCGTTCCATTGCACAAAAACTTGGGTACCCTTCTGTGTTTGTTGATCGTTGTTTTAAAAGGGCGAAAAAATCCTTTCATTCCTCTCAAACCAGGAAAATTCCAACGCTTAAGAATATTTTGTCTCTGCCCTATCGTAATGAATTTGTCCCGTTAGTTCGGTCCCTCAAACTACTAAATATTAATGTTGTTTTCAAGTATGACTCAACCATTACCAATATGTTAATAAGAAATAGCCCAAGTTTGAATGTAAATGGAAGTGTTTATTGTATTCCATGTAGCAAATGTAATGGTAATTATGTAGGACAGACAGGAAAAACATTGCAGCTCAGAATCAGACAACACAAGTACATTATCAGAACAGCACCTGAAAGCAGCGAACTGTTCGTTCATGTTAGGAATAACAATCATCCCATTGCTTGGGAAAAAAGCTTAGAAGTATTCAAATCATCTTGTGTCACAGAAAGACTTCTGGTTGAAGCTAGTTTGATTAGGGAATTAAAATCAATACACCTTAGTGATGGTCATTTCAAAACTGATAATATGTTACATAAATTTAATTGTCAGTGGCCCAAGGATAAAAATGCTTTGAAAACCTTGGATCTAGAATTCCAGATGTAGGATAGTTATTTAGTGGGTCCCTTATTTTCGACCTGACCTGACTAGTCAAGTCGCCCCCTTCTCTTAAGCTCCTCTACGTGTGTGTTGGTGTGGGGATTAGTGGATAACATCATTATGACCTGACCTCATGTTAAATAAGGTCAACCTGTATATTTAAGCCTCTCTCTGTCCATGTAATCCACAAGAACATAAGGAGTCTGCAATAGGCCGGTTGGCCTGTGCATGGCAGCTCCTGTCAAGAGTTACTACCACTATCTATCATCCATGAATCTATCTAGCCTCCTTTTGAAACTTTCCAGCGTTCCAGCACTTACTACAAAGTTGCTAAGCTTGTTCCACTCGTCCACCACCCTATTTGTAAACCAGTTCCTTCCTATCTCCCTCCTAAACCTAAACTTATCCAACTTAAATCCGTTGTTCCGAGTCCTATCCTGCTCGGATATTAAAAGAACTTTATCTATATCACCTTTATTGATTCCTTTCACCCACTTAAATACTTCTATTATATCTCCCCACACTCTTCGTCTTTCTTGCGAATGCAAGTTTGGTTTCTTTAACCTATCCTGATATGGAAGGTTTCTAGGTCCCGTAATAATTTTCGTCATTCTTCGCTGCACCGACTCTAGTGAATTGATATCCATTCTATAATAAGGGCACCAGAACTGAACCGCATAATCGAGGTGCGGCCTGACTAGCGCAAGATATAGTTGCAATAAGACCTCTGCACTCTTATTACTTACAACGTCTACATATAAAACCCAATACTCTGTTTGCCTTATTTCGAACATTAACGCACTGTTTTCTAGGCCGTAGGTCTGGGCTTACAAGTACCCCTAGGTCTCTTTCACAAGTCGACTTCTCTAGGTTGATGTTGTTAAGGCTGTATACATTGACAGTATTTGTTCTTCCAATATTAAGTATGCTGCACTTGCTGGTGTTGAATTTCATTTGCCATTTTTCAGACCACCGCTACAGTTTATTTAGATCCTCCTGTAATGCATTTACATCCTGCCCTGAATTAATATGCCCCCCTATTTTGGTGTTATCCGCAAACTTGCTTATGTCACTGCTGATCCCAGTATCTAGATCATTTATGTAGATTATGAACAAGAGTGAGCCTAGTACTGACCCCTGGGGAACCCCACTGGTTACACGACCCCACTCAGATTTAACACCATCTATGCTGACCCTCTGCGTTGTATCGGTGAGCCATGATTTTATGAAATTTAAAACTTTCCCCTTCATACCATGAGCCTTAATTTTTCTCAGAAGCTTCTGATGCGGTACTCTGTCAAATGCTTTGCTAAAGTCTATGTAAATAACATCGTAATTTTCCACATTATCTACTACCTCGTAGACTTTCCTAAAAAACGTCAGCAGATTTGTTAGACAAGATTTTCCCTTTGTAAACCTATGTTGAGAGTCGTAGATTAATTTGCTTTTCTCTAAATGCGATTGGATGTTATCTGCTATAATTGATTCAAGAAATTTCCCCACTACTGACGTCAAACTGAGTGGCCGGTAATTTGACGCTGATGCTCCGTCTTACTTTTTGAATATGGGTACTACATTTGCCTGTTTCCACAAGTCTGGCACAACTCAGGTGTCTAATGATTTTGTAAATAAGTTTACGAGGGGTCCGCTAATCTGTTCCTTACACTCTTTCAAGACTCGAGGGAAAATTTCATCCGGCCCTGGGGATTTTGTCTTCTTTAGTTTATTTATATTCTTAAGAATATCCTCTTTTTCTGATAGTGATATTTTTTAATTTCTCTTCTTCCTTTCCCTTAAATATCAGTTTCACCTATGGAATTTCATCACTAATTTCTTCTGTGACAACTGATAAGAAGTAGCTGTTCAATGCTTTGCTTATTTCTACACTGCCATTTATCACTTCTCCCCTCCTTGACTTTAAAGGCCCAACTTTGTCCTTGACCTTTGTTCTAAATACCTGGAAAAATCCCTTGGGATTCGCCTTGGATTCTCTTGCTATTTTGATTTCATAGTCACTCTTTGCTTTCCTTACATTTTTCTTAACATTCCTAGATAGTTCATTATACCTATTTCTGAGCTGCTCCTCCCCTCCCTTTAATTTCTTATATATTCCTTTCTTTATTCCTATGTCATGTTTAACTTTTCTGGTCATCCACCTTGGCTCATTCTTATTTGACCTAATTTTCTGTTTGGTATATTTTGTTCTTGTGCTTTATGTAGTATACTAGTGAATATATTATAGTCATGATCAATTGTTGTGTCATCTATGACCTCACCCCTTCCTACTGGTGACTGACGTCACTGTTCCCAGGTGACCTCACCTAGGTACCTTCTTAACCCCTGATAATCCGCCAACCGAAAGTTTGGGACTCTGACCATATTGTCATTGTTTTTCGTTTCCCAATTTAGGGTGAACCTGATTTCTCTGTGATCACTGTTACCTAGTTCTTCCCCTACTGTGATATCTCTGATAATATTTTCTTAATTGGTTAATACTAGGTCTAATATATTGTCACCTCTACTAGGTTCTGTAATCAGTTGTTTCAAAAAATTGTCCTGTACTGCATCTAGGAAGTCTTCAGATTCATAGTCACCTACAATATTGTCTCAGTCAATATTTCTGAAGTTGAAATCCCCCATAATGCACAGGTTGTTATATTTTGCTGCCCTACTCATATCCTGCCATATGGGCTGAGCTGCTTCTTTCCCGAGACTTGGGGGCCTGTAAATCACTCTCACAATTAGTTTTTCTCTTCCTTCCGTGATTTCTACACATACAGACTCAGTTCCTTTTTCACCCTTTATTTAATTATTAATACAACATTTTAATGTTTCCTTGACGAGGAGTGCGACCCCTCCCCCCCTTCCTACCTTCCCTGTCCTTGTGAAAAAGGATGTACCCTTCCATGTGGTACTCTGATAAAAAAATTTTGCTCGCCAGATTCATCCAAGTTTCGGTGATTGCTATGACGTCTACATTCTCGGTACATACAACCGCTCTCAGCAAGTCTATTTTATTTTTAACGCTCCTACTGTTTGTATAGTATACAGTTAAACCTACCCTTCCCTGGTCCTGTTTTACCCCTTGTCCTGAGTAACCAATTTTGCTTCCCAGGACCAGCTTGTTTTTTGACTCCCACTTACTCCGACCTCTCTCTACTGGTGAAACCCCCCCTTTGGAGTGACAATTTCACGCTCCAGGGATGCAGACAACGTCTTTACCCCCGCACGAGACAAGTGTACTCCGTCACGACTGTACAGGTTGTCGTTGCCATAGAATCGTTGCCAGCTATCACTGAATGCCCAACCATTGTTTGCACAATGTTTTTCCTGTCGGCAATTTATAGCAATTGCTAAGGACAGCCATTCACGACCAATCCCTCTTCTAGGCAAGACACCACATACTATCGGGATCCTTCCCCTATCTCTAATCTTCCCCAGCGCCTCCCTATACCTCTTGAAAAGTTCCTCACTCCTAACCTTTCCTATGTCGTTTCCTCCCACACTAAGACACACTACTGGATTGGTACCCTCCCCTGACAAAACCCTATCTATCCTCTCAGCTACATGCCCTATTCCAGCCCCAGGAAAACACACCCTAGTCCTACGTTTCCTATCTCTTACACAAAAAGTCCTATCTAAAAACCTCACCTGGCTGTCCCCAACTACCACGACCTTACCTGTGGGCAGGGTTTGTACAACTGCCCTTTCCTCTCCTTGATCCATACCGTCCTGCCTCTTCTCTTCCTCGCCAGCTTCCTGCAGCACCTGGTAAGGGTTACTACACTCCACACCCTGGTCAGCTTTCCTGAGCCTGACCCTAGTCCCCTTGGAGACAACCACTCTCCACGCCTGCTCCTCCTTCGCAGGTGTCCTGCTAGGCAGGACACCTACCTGAAGGAGTTCCGTCCTGAGGGCTTCATTTTCCCCCTTTAGAGTGTCAACCTCACTCCTCAACTGCCCCAGCTGCCTTAACAGCGTGGCAAGGAGGTCGTCTTTCCCCACACTCCCCTCCTCTTCCCCCACGACACAACGATCCAAAGCGGCCATTTTCCTTGGTCTCTAACGGGAGCACGATCGGGCACGACCTTCTCCAAGCTGGGTCAGAGGTCAACCTGGGTCTGGCCTTTGTCATGTAATCCAGACCTGAACAATAGAAAGCTAAGGTGCTCCGTTGTTTCCCTTTTCCCGTGTGATTTTATCAATATATATATATATATATATATATATATATATATATATATATATATATATATATATATATATATATATATATATATATATATATATATATATATATATATATATATAATATAGCTCCTTTACATTATTGTTTTTAAGTATATGTCCTGAATGTGGTAGATTCACTAACCAAATGTCAATGTTTCCTGGTTTTAATCCCAATCTCCAAGAGTTGTGAACCACGTGAGTATGAACCCCCATCCAAAGCATTCACTCGTGATGTGGAGTGGGGGACCGGGGGCGGGTGCGAGAGGAAGGTTCCGGGCTAGTGGGGAGGCGGGTGAGGAGGGTAGGAGTGGAAGGTGGCAACAGGAATGGGAGAGTTCAGGCATCACCAAGGTGATCCTCAGCCACATAAGCAACCCGGCCATGGAGAGAGTGAGAACCACAATGAACGCTTGCCTGGCCTCGGGTTACTTCCCAAATAATTCAAAGAGGCCACTATTACCCTCACACAAAAACAAGGAAAGAACCCCTCCGTCCCACTAAAGTACAGACCGATCTCCTTCCTCAAAGTACCTGGAAAAATCCTAGAAAAAATCATCAATAACCGTCTAAGAAATCACCTGGAAACAACCAACAGAGTCAACTGCAGACAATTCGGGTTCAGGAAAGGGAAGTCCACCACGACAGCGATAGCCCTGGCATGTGAAAACATAGCCAGAGCCGCAACGAGTGGTAGACAATGTAATCTAACTCTCCGGGATGTAGCAAAGGCATTTGACAAAGTCTGGCATGACGGTCTAAAATATAAGACTTCCCTCCATCATTGAAGAGCTGCTTTGCAACTTTATTGAAGGCAGAAATGCCAGACTGAGGGTAGGACAACACACAGGAGAGACCTTTCCAGTCATGAGCGGAGCCCCTCAGGGCAGCGTCCTCTCTCCCACCCTATATATCATCTACACAAGTGACACCTCGCCTCCCACTAGAATAGGTAACGAAGATATTATGTATGCAGATGACATCACTCAAATAACAACACATCAAGGAAAATCGCTAGCGTTACAGGTCGACAACACCAGGCGGGAATTAAAAAGGGTAAATAATTACGAAAAACAATGGAAAATCTAAACCAGTCTCCCGAAATTCACAGTGATACCCTTATGCAGAAGGAAAACCCATCCATTAGTAGCAAATAATGGCCAGATAGAATATAAAAGCAGAGGCAACCTCCTGGGCCTGCATATATCCACGACAGGTTACATCCATCATGTCCACACCAGGAAGGAAAAGGCAAGAAGAGAGCTGAGAAAACTATATCGCTTTAAAGCGCTTCCTGAGAAAATAAAACTCCGCCTGGTAACATCATTTATCATACCGATATTAAATTACCCAGTAGTACCTCTTCATACTATGAGCACCACTCAATATTAAAACTACAGGTGGTCCAAAATGAAGCCCTAAGATTCGTCACAGGTGAAAGATGCCCCTTCACCAGAACCACAACCGAGATACATAGAGACCTGAGAATAAAACCAATCAACCAGCAGCTGCACACCCTGGCCAGCAGAGTCTGGCAAAAGATAGAACGATCAGAGCAAGATCTCCTTCATAGACTCCCACCAGATAACAACAACCATACATGGTTCCCAAAAAGTTACCAAATCTCAAAAGGTCATTACCACCCCCGATCTATACGGCCAGGCAATAGACATCCTCCCGAGACCAGCATCCGCCAGTAGGGTCGGCAGAATATGAAATAAGGCCCTCAAAACATCCTTGTATGGGATAGGGTAGACTGCCTAGTGCCTATGTCGACAGACAATAACTAACCCATGACACAACCCTAACACACCATTAGCTTAGCTATGCGGTCAGCCCGCCCTCTCTTACCTCCTCCTAAATTTCTTCAATTTCCGAACTATAACTTCCTTTCCCCACCTCTAATCTTTTTTTACCCTTCCTTTCTCTAAAAAAAAGGGGGGAGGAAAAACTTCTTCAGCTACAACCCAGTATTTATTAAGCAAACTATTAATACAAAATAAAGAGAATAATGTGGTATCGGAAATTAGTAAGTCAATGCCTGTTTCTGGAGTGGTTATTTACATATTCATATATAGCTGACAAAATCTTGTGAGACAATAAGTCAAATTAATACTACACTCCCTCTCCTCCCACCCCACCCCCCACCCCCGAAATGTGAGGACCTGTCACCAGTCCGAGTGGCATACAGCACATTTTTCTTTTCAAATGGGTTGATTTTTCTCACACAATGGCTATAAGCAATGTAATATTAATGTAGTGTAACAATACAGCAATCCGAAATTACCAAGCACATATGAAATAACAGACAACTATGATTGCTAAGCATTTCCACTTTTGACTGAATGTTTTTATTATTACAGTTTACAACAACACGAAACACAGCCTCAGTGGTTTATACATTCTGTCTACTGGACTATACTCTTATGAGATGATATGGTGTCACCAGGGGGGCATTAGAGTACCAATATGCTGTCGCATGTAGTAAGGCATACTCAGTACGTGGACATAATATACTACAGTAGTTTAGGTTGGGATAAACCAAAAACACGCTATTGCATCATATTCGAAGTAATGTTTGCACATATACTCTTCTTAGCTTTGGCCAGCCTGAGACATGTGTGTTGTTGCATGGGGGAGACACGTTATAAGAACATGTATGATACTTTATCAGCATAGGGATTCAATGATATGCTGGTATGGACCAGAGGTTATGCATGACAGTCGCTAGTCAACATATGCTAAAGTGCTGAAATTGGTAAACAATATAAAATCAGCAGGGCCGACTGGATATTTCCCAAGACTTGGCGACATTAGTTTTACTTTAATTAAGATGCTATTGTTGATGCTGGGAGATATTCCACTGGGTATTTCTATGCTCACCTCCATTCGACTTAATGAAGATATCTGTAATCTTGGCAGCTAATATCACGCTCGATATATATATATATATATATATATATATATATATATATATATATATATATATATATATATATATATATATATATATATATATATATATATATATATATATATGTGATTCATCATGAGAGCTCTGAGTTGACATGTTAACACTTTGACCATTACAAAACCTAATGCAAAACATAATCACACCATTATCCACAATTTTGTCAATGTAATTTACAATAAATGTTCACTGGAGTCGACATCACTAGCTCTCAATTACAGGAAACATTGACATTTGGTTAGTGAGTCAATGGAATAATTTCTCTGTTCCTTAGCCTTTTGACCAATCAGAGTGAGAACAAGGTTTTCCAGAGAGACAATCACAGATAAACAGAGGTGGTATCTAGCTTCCAGCCATGAAGGCTCACTCATCTCCTGACGTCCACATGGATAGGCAGCGGACTCGGTTAATCTTACGGGGTCAGTTCATCGCCCTGCGAGACAACGGCCTCAGTATAAGGGCCATCACTCATCAGTTAGGTGTCTCTCCTAGGAGTGTTTCCAAGTGGATGCAGAGATGGGAGGAGACGGGAAACTTGACAGATCTGGGTATGTATGTATGCAAAAATGTTCTATGTATTTTTTTACATACTCCTAATGTTGATTGAGTTTTTGGAATTAGAATATAAAATTTGGGCCAGTATAAGCGGTTTACCCTTCCCTTCCAGAGTCACTACTCCCCTGGAAGACGAGCGCAATCGGCAGGCAGCGGAAGCAAATCCTTTCACGAATGCTGTTGCTATCAGAGACGAACTGCAGCTCAACGTTTCCAGTTAATGAGACTATGCAGAGACGGCTGCATGAGGCGGGAAGCCACCATAGGTAGGAAATGGTAATGAATAATCAGTTAACCATTTACATATTTGCGCAATGTAAATATGCATATTATAATTTTTACTTTACAGTCAGAAAAAAGTCTCAGTGCAGCATGAGTATTGAATAACTTAAGCACATCTGTGTTAGCGAAACTGCTGAATAGCAGGTTTTTACGCTTGTATCAGATTCCATTCATAAGGCAAACACAGGCATGAGATATTTTGAATAATATAATTACTACAAAGGAATAAATACATAGGCTGTTACAAATGCGCCTCGCAAAACCTATTCTCATTTGTAACCAGAACTTCACAAGTCTGTTACTCTCTAATTGTTAATATATAATTTATCGCTTCGTATGAAAATACCAAATAACAAAATTTCACAGGGTTCCTGCAAGCAGAAGCGCCTCACCGATCAACACCATGCTGCGAGGCTCGCCTTCGCTAGCCAGTATATTGGCGAGGGCCGTTAGACCTTTGGTCAAGAGTGATCTTCTCTAATGAGAAGACCTTCGCTTCGACCAGTCATGACCAGATACATTTGTGGAGGCGAAATAACACGAGGTGTGTTAAAATGCCCGTCTTTATTGTCATGCTGAAACCAATTAATAGTATATAGGCTAAGAATGCAGGAACGTTGTTTATCTATTCATTAGCTTTAAGGATAAGTGTGAGCGTAAGCTATTAATTAGCTCAAACGTCAGCTTGAAGTTGGTGTTATTAACCTACATGGGGATTTTACAATGTATTACATTGGAAGCACTGGGATTACGGGTTTTCATTTGAAGATACAACCGTCGCCACATCTTTGAGAAAGCACGCAGCGGACACGTTATCTGTAATACCTAGGGGTGGATTTCCATCCATAGTGTGGGTGATGTGACACAAATTGAGCGCAGGTTCACTGCCCAGAAATATATAGATATACTACAAAATTTCTTTCCTCCTTCCTTGCAAGAGCTAAGCTTCCCATTCCCACCAGGTCCAGTCATGTTCATGCACTATCGCTGCCCCATCCATACAGCCACAGTAGTCACGGACTGGTTTCAACAACAAAAGAATTTGCTTCTGATGGAGTGGCCAAGCAAGGGTTGCGACTTTAATCCCTCAGAAAACCTATGGAGGACAATAATCAATACGTGGGAGCCTGTGACAGAGACGACATCTCAACATCTGATGACCCTTCCGAGAAGGCAATGGTTCGTCAACAACCGCACCTCATTAGGAACCTCGTCTCTTCAATGCCAGAGAGACTCCAGGCAGTCATTGAGAAGGTGCGAGGATGAACACTGTATTAATAAATGAAGAGAATATTATTATATTCTATCATTGGTTTAGTCTTTATTTGTGCATTTTTTAGATACCTAAATGTTTGCATTAGACTACCTTCTCCATCTATCTCCTTAAATCGTCTTAACAGATTTCCTGCCTACTCAGAAAAATTAATTGAGCCGCAAAATTAATTCAACATTATTATTGTGTAAATTCTATGTTTAAAACTACTGAAACATTGACCACATAAGTGTTGTGAGAATAGTATTCCCTTAAAGATCGCGGTTTGAAATCTTGCGTCCCTCGGAAATTCGCGGAGTAAAAAAATAATAAAATAAAAAACCTCCTATTCAGCCTCTTGGCTGAATAATTGCTGTTTTCAAGTCATATTACCTCAGTCACAGTATTTCCAAGATGAGGGGCAGTGAACAGAACCACTAAGCATCATCACCAAGCATCATCACCACCATCATCACCACCATCATCATCATTACCTTCATCATCAACTTTATAGTCATCTACTTCATAATCATCATCATAAATATCATTCACAATTCATACAGCAGGGGAAAAGTTGGCAGGGGATCCTGAGGCACGGGGAGAGTTGGCAGGGGGTTATGAGGCAGGAAGAGACTTGGCAGGGGGTTATGAGGCAGGACGAGAGTTGGCAAGAGGTTATGAGGCAGGAGGAGACTTGGCAAGGGGTTATGAGGCAGGGAGAGAGTTGGCAGGGGGTTATGAGGCAGGAGGAGACTTGGCAGGTGGTTATGAGGCAGGAGGAGACTTGGCAGGGGGTTACGGTGAGGCAGAGGCAGGAGAGAGTTGGTGGGAATAAGAGGCAGGGGAGTTTGGCAGGGGGAGGGTTATGAGGCAGGAGAGTTGGCAGGGAAGGGCAAGGTGTCATGAGGGGAGAGTTGGCAAGGATCAAGAGAAGCCAACAACTAAATACATTAAAGAGTATTTGTTATTTTATGTTTACGTTTATTTAATTATGTTATTTCATGTTTATTATATGTGTTCAGATATTCATAGAGGACATGTGGCTGTGTGGGGGGGGGGGGAATTTAAACTGAAAAATAGGCCTAAACACTAACCAGCCGACGGCAGATGCACATTGACAAACTTCTCATTCTTCCATAGTGACGCCTACCTCCCATACATAATACACACCAATGCTCTTCATATTTCTTATTTTATTGTTTTATAATGTATTTTCTTTATTTCTAAGTCACATTATAGTATTGAAATGATTTTTATACAACGTTTATAGTTTCATTACATGTAACAATGGCACATGCATTACCATCCCTCAAGGCCAAAACTGATGCACTGATGCCAACTTTCTCACTACTTCCTAATTTCTGGAGTATAAATGCTATAAAAGTTGTAGAAAATCATTAAAACACTCTAATGTGGCTTAGAAATAAAAATAACACTGTATACAGTAATACAAAATTATAAAATAAGAAAAATAATGAACATGAGTGTGTGTGTGTGTAATAATAATAATAATAATAATAATAATAATAATAATTAAAGGTTTATTGAAAGAGTATGGCAGACGGAAGGCTGAAAATACACAGTTACATAATTGGGGAATGGGTCTTTTGATTTACAAATAATATACAAGTAACATAAGTGATACAAATATGATATATAATAACTAGGTAGGGAGAAGCTCAAACTACAGGGCATTTCTACATAGTGACAGTGCAAAAAGTAAGATTGACTGGGAGTGATTACTTTGGTTGATTACAAGTTAATGATAATTTTTACAATGGTTGGAACTGGGCTGTTCTTATAGCGATCAGTTCGTGCTCGTATGGGATGGATGCGGTTGTGGTCTTGAACGGCAATTCTCGGGCGAGGGATCTCTGGTGGTAGTCGGAGCTGGTGTCGAGGATGGTGCAGAAGCTTCTCACCAAATTTGCAGATGAGGTCGTAGTGACGGTCAGTGAGAGCCGAGAGGGTCAGTGTGTTGAACGCTTCTTGATATGTGGAGAAGGAAGAGAAGAGAATAATCTTGCATGCCCTCTTTTGCACTTTTTCTAGTTGTTTACGTTGTGTGGCATTTAGGGAGGAAGACCAAGTAGGGGAGGCATAGGTGAGCTTAGGAAGTATGAATGTTGAGTAAACACTGAGGAGCTCGGGGGCAGGAACTCCGAGGGACTTGAGTCGGCGGAGGAGGTGGAGATGGAAACTGGAGGATTTGACAACTACACTGACGTGTGGTTTCCAATTTAGTTTGTTGTCTATGGTGACGCCGAGGAGCTTAGTGGAATCTACAACCTGGAGTGTGTTGGGACCTAAAGTAATGGAAGGGGGTGGGACAACGTCGGTTGGAGGAGAGGTTGATGTGCATAACCATGGTCTTGGTATGGTTTATGGTGACGTGGTTGTTGGTGGCCCAGTTTTAGAGACTGTTCAATAAATCTTGAAGGGCGGTATAGTCGGGAGCAGAATTGTTGACGCTGATTCCAATGGTGGAGTCGTCGACATATTTCCAGCGAGCAGGGTTTCTCTAAGGGTATCATTGATAAGCATAAGGAAGCATATTGGTCCCATCTTGGTGCCTTGGGGGACGCCACAGGTGAGTGTCTGAAAGGTGGAGACAGCCCCTCAGAAGCGTAAAGCTTGGTGTCAGTTACTGAGGAAGTCCGTAAGCTATGGTATAAGGCTTCTTCGAAACCCGAGGTCGATAGCTTTGTTGATGTTTAATTGTGGTCGACTAGGTCGAATGCCTTAGTGAAGTCAATAAAGGACACAGCCACAGACGTTTTTCGTTTCTCCAGATGGCGGTATATGTAGTCGAGAAAACTGACAAGACAGTGTGTGGTGGAGGAAGTTTTCATGTTACCAAATTGCTGAGGATCTACGGCTCCTGCAATATCAGCATAAGCCCAGTCAAACACAAAACTTTCACAGATTAAGCTGGTTATTGGGGTGATTGCAATGGGTAGTAGCTGATTTAAGGATTGTGGGCTGGTTGACTTGGGCACTGATGACACATATGAAGTCTTCCAGTCAGCTGGGCATCTGGCTTGACTGAGGGAAACATTGATGATGGAGCAGAGGGGCTTAGCAAGCTCCGGGGAGAACTCCTTGAAAAGTTTCATTGGCAAGTCAATGAGGGTGGTGGAGCGTTTTAATTTCAGTTTGTCCAGATGTTTTGCTACTTCAAGTTTTTTCAACTATGTCAGTGGGAAAGGGGGCTGGTAGATAAGCATGGAGATTGGTTGTGTCAAACCGGGGGAGCGTCTGGCAAATAGTAGCAAAATGGTTATTTGATTGCTCATCTGCGTTAACATTAGTGAAATGGCTAAGGAAGGGGAGGGGGTGTGTCTTATTGTTTAGTCCACAGAGTTCTTACCATACCACTGACTGTTGTTGGTCTGCTTCAGGGGTTTGCAGTTTGGTTGGGTAGTGGGACTTCTTTGCAGTGTGTATTTCACGGATGACTCGGGGAAGAAGTGGTGGTGAGCTTCCGTGGTTGTGTTGGTATAATTTATCCATTTGGTGTCCAACGTCATCCACACTAAGTACTTAAGTCCAGGGATGGTGAACTATACACTACCCGAGGAGACGTATTGCAGAGTCAGTAATCGGCCTGTAGGTCTTGATGTAGGGTCTCTGTACTTGAGTGGGAGTGGCAACTGGAGACCAGAGCACTGATAGGTGTATGCTACACCCGATAGGAGGCATTGGTTGAGGTGGTTGGTACTGGTCCGCTAAGTCGGTTAAGAAAAGGTCAAGGGTATTTTGACCGTGTGTGGGGAAGTTCACAACTTGTGATAGTGATAGCTGGTCCTGGATATCAGTGGTGTCAATTTCATTATAATCCCCGCATAATACTAACTTGGCACATGGGTACCTAACTCTTAGGTGGTCTGAGGTGGTAATGAGATGATTGATAAGAGTGTCTCTGGTGGGTGAGCAACGCGGATGGTATGACACACAGATTATGATAGAAGCAGCGTGGCGCGGGTGGGCCCGTGGTACAACACGTACCCATAATGCTTCCACATCTGCTGGGACTTGAACATCCAGGCGTGACGGGCGGAGGTCATCTTGACAAAAGAGGGCAATGCCCCCTCCGAGTCCATGTGAACGAAGGTGATGAAAGAGTTAATATCCCTCAATGTGACTCGTTTCAGACACAATTTGTCAAGCCTCACATATGGCAACGACGCTAACTGTGTGTGTGTGTGTGTGTGTGTGTGCACAGGGTGGTGTAATGCGTCTAGTGTGGTAGCATTATGTCAGTGTTAAGGTGCAACCATTGCTTGCTCCCTCTCGCTTCTAGCTACCGCCGCTGGCTAACCCTCGTAGCAAACAGGGAAGCAACTTGCATAAGTCTTCCCCTGCCAGTACACTGCCTTTTTACCATCAAGACTCTTGCTGTGCATCCTCGTGGCAACACACGGTAACTGGGTGCCTCGTGGACCCAGGTTAGACCAGCAGGGTATCTCGAAGTAGCAGTGTTCCCCAGAGGGATGGTGCATAGGCCCCCTGGCATGTGGACAAGTCCTGGCGCTTACCAACCATTGCGCCGCTGCCTTGCGGATTAACCTTGGGAGGTATAAGGCTACAGGAGTAAGCCCCAAGCAAAAAATCTGCTGTGGAGCCCTGCATCAGGCAGACATGCTTACAAAGCTCTAACAAGACCCCAACGGCGATATAGGCGGAAGAGGTGACCACTATGGGGACCCAACGACTACACCGGAGGATGAAGGCAATGCATGATGGACAGGCTATTAAGGCTAAACCCAACAAACTGGGATATCGGCAGTCCATTGCAACTCTCCCTGTCCCCAGTCGTTGCAACACTTGCACCACTGGAGAACTAAAATGTGTGGTTGTAGCCTGTGCCACTACCTCACCACATAAATCAACTCAAGCTCAGCCATCATTATCAAAACCTCTATACCCCCAAAAGTCCTATGGTGACGGACGAGTGGCGACGGGGACAGGCAGAGATGACTGCTGGGAGTCTCTAGTCACAACTCTGCACATAGGCAGCAGAGATAAGATGGTCGTTTATGCACTGGGATCTAGGCAGCAGTGCAATCCAATCCTGTCTGTGTGACTGAGCAGCCCTTTCAAGGAACCACTCTGCTTACCCCACATGGGGAGGGGGCTAAGAAATGTGCCCTAAACATAGCCTACCTAAAAAAAAAAAACTGACTGGGCAACCGCACCCAGTAAGCTCATCCTTATACAGTCGAAAACACAATCAAATTCACAGATCTAAACAAAATCAAATTACACAACCTCTTATGGTTGCTGCATGGAATGTCAGGATTTGATTGATTGATGCGTTTATTGAGATACAAAAACATTAATACATCTCAAAGGGATGAAGTGACATAAGTCATCCCCACCCCAGTCCAGGAATGTCCCTCTCAGGACTCGCATAAATCCCTAATATTTCATATAATCAGTTATATACATACATAGTTATATTCTAGATGCCAAATTTTTATGTCTTTAATATTTCATCTATTTTCCTATTTTTAAACATCCACTCTGTTTGCATGGAGACATTATTTATCTGGGCATTTCTATATACATTAAGCAATGGGCATTCCAGTATATAATGTGGCAGGGTATGGGATCTGGGTGTTCTACAAACTCTACATTCTTTATCCTGTTCACTTCTCTCAGCTCCAAGTTCCCAATAATATTTATATCCTAATCTTAACCTCATATACACTGAATCTTTCCACCTACTCCTATCTTCCCCATATGTAAATTTTGTGTTCATGAGAACATGATGGTAATGTTTCATTGTTTCACTTTTCTCGTATATTTCATTCCATTTGAAATTATCTTCTATTAATTGTATTTTCCGTAATTTGCTCCTTAATTGTTTCAAGGTTTTAGTACATATTATGTCGATCTCGGCCTTTTCCGTGGCTCTTTTTGCTATTATATCTACTGCTTCATTAAGACCAATGCCAACATGTGAAGGGACCCATACAAATTGAACATTATGGCCATTTTTCCTTATTGTATTTCCTAATTTTCTACATGAACCAATAATGTGTTCAAAGACTGGACTCCCACTGTTCAAAGAATCCAAAGCTGCCCTACTATCAACAAAAAAATATGCATCATTATACATATTTACAACATTTTCCAATCCTACTAACATTGCATATAACTTGGTGTTGATATAAAACTGCTCAACCGAAGTCTAATTTTGATGTCATCATTTCCTTGTTCTGTGTACTGTCTTATAAGGATCCCGCACCCTGCCCTGCCACTTGACATAACTGAACCTCACAATATACATGCAATGTGTTTATTTTAGGCAAATTACTAATGTTATTCCCATATAAAGCCCTTAACTGTCCTGGTTCATGTAGTGATTTCTTCATTGTGAGAGGCACTATGTCTAACTCTACTTCTCGTTCTTCCCAGGGTGGATTCTTACAACTCTTCTGAACAGCTGTACACCAGTCTGCCAGATTACATTTTCTAATGATATTTACTAATCCATTTATGTAACCTCTCTTGCCTTGCCTGCAGAAGGTCCTTTTATCTTTTAAACCATCATTTATATCTTGTACAAATTTATCCCCACTGTTCCCTCTCATTAATCGAACTGCTGCAGCTGTATTAATTTCATTGACCCTCTGTGAAATGCTCTGTAACCCTAGTTCCATTTTCATTATCTCAATCATTGCATTCTTTTGACACCCTAAAATTATTCTCATTGCTTCATTTTGCATGATCTCAAGCTTCCGTAGCCTTCCTTCACCAGTACAAGAGAGGACAGGTGCTGCATAGTCTATTAGTGATCTGATGGTAGAAATATACATCATTCTCAGTATGGGTACCCCAGCACCTTTACCACAACATGCTAGAGCCTTCAAGGGCTGTAATCTTGCTCTACATTGAGTGAGAACATGATATATTTCTGCCTGTTTACTTTCACAAGTAAAGCCAATGTACATTCCTAAATATTTATACTTTGACACTTTCTCAACAATTTTTCCATTTAGAAAAACGGATTCAGTTCCTCTTCCTTTACATTCACACTTGTTTTTTTCTTCATTGATAACTAAGCCCATCTTTTGAGAAAGAACACTAAAATTATTTAATGCAATCTGCATATTTTTTACAGAGTTTCCTTGAAATAAGATGTCATCTACATAAATGATGGTTACAACTCCTTTGGGATATTTGTGTGAGGCTATCTTGTTCATTAACACATTAAATAACATTGGACTCAATACTCCCCCTTGGGGAGTGCCTAGTTCAAGTGCTCTTTCCTCAGACAAACATCCCTGATACCATACAAAGATTCTCCTTCCATGCAAGTAGTCACCTATCCAGTGTAACAACTTTCCTGATACCCCTAGAACAGCCAGTTCATTCATAACTACGTCACTGTGAGCTTTATCAAATGCTCCTTGTAAATCCACAAAAACTCTACATCTGTCTGCATCATTTGATAAACATTTTATAACACAGTCTGAAGTACATTTCCCTTCCAAAAAACCAAATAAATTACAAGATAGATTTTCCCCCACAATATATACAAGCCTATTTAATAATACTCTCTCCATCATCTTGGAAAAACAAGATGTTAAAGACACTGGCCTGTATCCACCAGTTGCCTTAGGGACAGGAATAACTATCGCTTTCTTCCATTCTGTTGGTAATCTACCCTCTATATAGCTCATGTTGAATAAATCTAATAATGGACTATTTTCCATACCAACTAAGCAGTTCAAAATTTCATAAGTCACACCATCTTCGCCTGGTGCTGTAGATTTTCCTTTTTTAACAGCATTTAATAACTCATCTTGAGTAATATCTATACATGTTACATCACAAATATTTAGAGCTGACGAAAGAAATCTTCTTCTTTCATTTTGCCACTCATCTAATGCTTCTATTGTCCTGTTAGGTAAGGAGGCAACACTAGCTGCTTCAGCCCATTTGTCAACCAGTTGATTAGCTTCTTCCTCTGGATGAGGATGACTAATAAAATTACTCCTTTTTCCTCTAATTTTGTTAATATCCTGCCATATTTCTTTGAGATTTTTACTCTCCCCAATGTGCTGTGCAAAGTCTTGCCAATATTTTTCCCTTGCCTCCTTCCTAGCCTCCCCACATATTTTGGCTATATCCATGAAGATTTCCCTATCTTCTTCTCTTCTACCATTCTTTACCCAATCTTTATGTGCTGCCCTTAACATTTGTGTCCATCCCTTCAACATTATGTCATTGGTATAGCAGTGTTTCCTAGCCCCATGTGTCTTATCATTTATCTTTTTCTGTGTTGACTTAGTTAAATATCTTTCTATCTCCCCAACTAAGTCATTATAAAAGCTATCCATACAGACTGGTGTATAATTTCTGTACCATTTCTCTATATTTTGGGTAAACACTTCTGTGTCAGCCTTGTTTAGTTTCAATCTCTTCCTCTTATATCTCACCTGTCTCTTCCCTAATGGTAATTGAACATACACAACAAAATGGTCACTGACTAGCTCCCTTATTATCTCACATTCTCCCTGGACTCCCTGACTGCTTATCATACAAGCATAGTCTAACCTTCCTCCTTTAATATGAGTCACTTCCTCATTTCCTAACAAGTAAGCATCTGAGTGATCATGTAAAAACTGCCAAAATTTTATACCATTACTATTAATTCTCCCCATTGTTTCGAGTCTTGGATGTCGAGCATTAAAATCTCCTACAGCCAAAGTTGAGTCCAAAAACATGTAATCTGGTAAGAAGTTGAGGTCAAAACAGCCTCCAGAAATATACAAATTTGCTATGTTCAATTCTCCTTCCTTCAAATACAGCTTTATACAGACACTTTCTATTCCTTGTACTCTACTCGGGCTTCCAACTAGTTCTGCTGGTATGGAATTCTTAATGTATGTTGAGACCCCTCTTATACCTTCACCCGAATAGAGATGAAATCCCTTATATCCAGACAGTTTAAGCAGGTCGCCTTTCCTGTCCCCAGTCTCTTTAAGGGTAATTATGTCAGTATTATTTTTAAGGGTAAAGTAATGTACATCTGTCACTCGATTTCGTAGACCATTAACATTCCAGGACATTATCTTGAGGCTAGCTAGATCCATGATTAATATTTACACATTTTATATCTTTTCCAATCAGATTCTTTAAGAAGGTCCAATCCTCCTGCACAGATTCCCATTTCCTCAAAAGTTTTTCTTTATCAGCATCTTTACACTTTACCAACACATTTTTAAAAATTTCAGTTGTTGCTCCCTGCACTACACAATCCTTTATTTTCTTCTCCTTCCCTTTAATACTTATTTTAAGCACTGAATTTTTCAAAAGCTTGAGCTCTTCACCTTCCTCTTTCCCTTCTAATTCTACATTATTCACAGCTTTGTTTTCCCTTTCTTTATTTATCACTGTATCAAGTCTTTTCTCTATCACTTCTATTTTCTGACCTAACTTTTGCAAAAGCTGAAACATCTTAAGCACCTCTTCTCCCAGAATTTCTTGCACAGTTTTATCACTAACCTGGAGGGCTGCACCACTACTCTCACTTGCTACTTGTTTATTACTCTGTTTGTTCCTGGCATCAACAACTCTTCCGGCCACAAGCGCAGTCCTTATTCTTCTTGAATCTTCATGCCAGGCATTCTCAGGGATCACTGTCTCCACTGTCTGTGTGTTCTCCTGCTGTCTTGTCACTGTCAAACCACAGCGTACTTCTTCAGTGTTCTCTGAATAATTCCTTTGCTGGTCACTTCTCATACGTGGCTTCATCTCGCATACAAATGAACTAGCATTGTGAGTTTTACCACAATTACAACAACAAGGCTTCACTTTCTCTCCTGCATTGATCTTGTCCTTACAGTTGCTAGATTCGTGCCTCTTCCCACAGAATCTACAACGTGGGTCCAGTTGACAGCTCCTGCCAGGCCTTATGTCCCCATCTGCAACACTTGAGACACATTATTGGTCCCTCCACATATAGTGCCACCTTCCTATACCCTGCTCCTGTGATGAACACTTTCTCTGGAACCTTTCCTCTCATTAGAGCAATAACCTGGCTTCTCTCTTCGCCCCTTATTAAATGCCTCTTGACCCAAACAAATCTTTCGTCATCCAATAAGTATTCTGGATCTAGTATTACAGGGTACCTGAAGATTATTACCTTTGTAAGTAGTATGTCGCTCTCCTCTGGCAAAACCATCAGTAATCCCTTGTACCCAACAGTTGTCAACAATTCCACAGCCTCCATGGTCCCCACTGTAAGATAAGGCTTGTGTGTGCCTTCTTTCAAAAGAGGCTCAAAGCTGCGATGCTCCCGTCCTAGTTGTACTGCCCATTTTAATTTTTCAAGGAAAGTCATCGGGCATGACTGTGGAAAATTTATTCTCTTCCTGACACGACCAACATTACCCTGTGTGTGTTCTTGTCTGCTTCCTTCAAATTCCATACTTTGCTCTGTTCTTGATCCATTCTCCACTATCTCCTTTCTGTTATTTCCATTATTATTACCACCCACACACGTTTTTTGTCTCTTCTCCTCTCTCACTTCTCCGCTTTCACTGTCCTCTTGCCAGCTTGTCTCTCTCATCCTTTTAGAAATTTCTTTCTTTTTCACTACCTCTTGTTGTAGCTGTATCTTCTCACTTTCGAACTTCCCTTGTGCTTCATCACTCGTATTAGACTCTTCACTACTCAACTCAAGGTCTTCAAGAACTTCGTCCAATACTATCTTTTCTTTACTCTTCCCTGTAGAGTTCTTAAGCGATAATTCACTTTCCATGGGGCAATGTTGACATCCCACAACACCCAGCCAGGAGTGATGGGACCCCGAGCAGTTATTTTCGTGTGGTAAACAGTAAGTTCCCAACACCAAAGTTGCTTGACGATACTTATCTTAAATCAGGTCCTTATACACAAGTAGGTAAGTCAATATATCCTTCAGATAATGTAATAGGCTCGAAAACATCCCAAATTTAGGAGCTAGCACTCACAGCTGTGTTTACCAGTGCCCCTAGTACCAGAGACTCCGAATGTCAGGACCCTTCTTGATACTGGCACAAATGAGCGTCCTAAAAGAAGAATTGCCCTTGTGGCAGAAGAGCAGCCATTAATAAGTCCCGGCTCCCAGAGGAGGGTCAACTCACATAATGGGGGTCTGGCTATACCTTCTTCTGGACGTGTAAGCCTGCTGCGGAGAGAAACTGCATTTATGGAGTTGGCTTAGCCATCCGCTAATGCAGGGGTGTCAAACATGCGGCCCGACGCACTCTTGCATGCGGCCTGCAGCCCATTTGCTGCTCCAACTGAATAAAATAGTCTGCTTTATCCTAGAACAAAATACTCAATCAACATCAGCTTTTTGAACGGCAAGAAAAACACTGCAGCTCAGAATCAAACAACATAAGTACAATATCAGAACAGCATCTGAAGGCAGTGCCCTGTTCGTTCATGTTAGGAATAATAATCATCCCATTGCTTGGGAAAACAGCTTAGAAGTATTCAAATAATCTTGTGTCACAGAAAGACTTCTGGTTGAAGCTAGTTTGATTAAGGAATTAAAATCAATAAACATTAGTGATGGTCAGTTCAAAACTGATATGTTACATAAATTTATTTGTCAGTGGCCCAAGGTAAAAATGCTTTGAAAACCTTTGATCTAGATGTAGGATAGTTATATAGTAGGTCCCTTATTTTTGACCTGACCTGACTAGTCACGTCGCCCCCTTCTCTTAAGCTCCTCTACGAGTGTGATGGTGTTGGTGTGGGAATTAGTGGATGACATCATTATGACCTAACCTCATGTATAATAAGTTTACCCTGTATATTTAAGCCTCTCTCTGTCCATGTAATCCAGTTGCCTCTGAAGATGTCTTGAATAAAGACGAAAGCTATGGCGCCGTGAACCTCTAATGGGGACTACCCGTGCCGCTTAGGTGATCAGAGTAACGTTTTACCAAATCCGGCTTCGAAACACGAGGATTCATATATATTTCTGGTGGCCCAGAGGTAACATTCCCCGGTCACAGTCTTAAGATCGTGGGTTCGAATCCTGGTGGGGTGAGGTGTTGATTATATGTAGAAGTCCGCGTGCTTTATTGGGCTAATGAAATATATATGGATCCTCGTGTTTCGAAGCCGGATTTGGTAAGACGTTACTCAGATCACCTAAGCTTCATGGGTAGTCCCCATTAGAGGTTCACGGTGCCATAAGCTCGTTGAACAGGCTTTGTGAGAAATATAACAGAGTCTAGGACTGCTTTTAGTGTCCTGGTGGCTCAGAGGTAACGTTCTCCGGTCACGGTCTTAAGATCGTGGGTTCGAATCATGGCGGGGAGAGGTGTTCATTACATGTAGAAGTCCGCGTGCTTTATTGGGCTAATGAAATATATATGGATCCTCGTGTTTCGAAGCCGGATTTGGTAAAACGTTGCTCTGATCACCTAAGAGGCAAGGGTGGTCCCCATTAGAGGTTCACGGCGCCATAAGCTCGTTGAACAGGCTTTGTGTGAAATTTAACAGAGTCTAGCACTGCTTTTAGTGTCCTGGTGGCCCAGAGGTAGCGTTCCCTGGTCACAATTATATGATCGTGGGTTCGAATCCTGGAGGGGTAAGGTGTTGATTATATGTAGAAGTCTGCATGTTTTATTGGGCTAATGAAAAAAAAAAAAAAAAAAAAAAAAAAAATTATATATATATATATATATATATATATATATATATATATATATATATATATATATATATATATATATATATATATATATATATATATATATATATATATATATATATATATATATATATATATATATTGTTACGAGTTGGGGATTTAGAATACAGTTAAAAGTCTACCCAGATCCCAACAGGCAACAACAATAAAAAAACAAAGACAATCGGACTATAAAAGGGTAGACAAAGGATGCGAGTTTTTGTTGTGTATAATAAAGTACCATAAATTCCTTAACAAAATATTCAGCTTTCTATAATTTACCCTTAACCATACTTAACCTAAACATACGCAACATTGGCTTAACAGTATATACATATTTATACAACATACAACAAACAGAAGCAAGTGGAGGTGGGAGGCAATATAAGATTACAAAATACTCAAGTGCAGTGCTGAGATGGCTGACGAGTAAGGCTGAGTATTGAAGAAGATGGTAGGTAGTCACTGTGCCGTAGGTTTCCAGGATAGGTGATCCTAGTGTGGTCACTTCCCAGAGTGAACTGAACTCTCCTCGATCTGGAGCTGATGAGGAAGACTTGGAGGAGGTGACGCAACAACCAGGATATGGAGAAGGGAAACCCCGGAGTGGTAACTAAGACTAGTCATACTTGGGTTTCGTCCCTAGATGGCGTTGCTCGTGGTGCTGGGTAGGTAGATCATGACAATAGATGGCGTGGTTCGTAGTGCTGGGTAGGTAGATCATGACAATTGATGGCGTGGTTCGTAACACACCCCCCATCCAAAGACCTCCGTAGCGCGGGCGCGAAGGAGGTGATCACCTGGTGCGTCTGGAGAGTAGCTGCATTTCCACTGGAGCTCGGGATAAGGAGTCCGCAATCAGGTTGTCCACCCCTTTATGTGCCGGACTTGTAGATTATAGGGCTGGGTGAGGAGAGCCCAGCGGAGGATTCGCTGGTTGGAGGTCTTGTTGGTTTGGATGAACGTGAGCGGGTTATGGTCGGTGAAGACTAGGGTTGTTTGTGGGCGAGATTGGAGGTAACATTCAAACTTCTTTATTGCCAACACCAGAGCCAGGGCCTCCTTCTCTATGGTCGAGTAGTTGGTCTGATGTTTTTTCAACTTGGCGGAGTAGTATGCCACAGGGTGAAGGACATCAGTGGTTGGGTCGGGTTGTAGGAGCACAGCCCCCACTCCGACACCGCTAGCGTCGATTTGCAGATGGAAGGGCAAGGTGTAGTCAGGGGGGTGGACTACAGGCTTGGAGGCAAGGAAGGCTTTGAGGCGGTGGAAAGACTGGTCGCACCTCTGGTTCCAGATGTAAGGGACCGCAGAACTGGTAAGGTCTGTGAGGGGTCCGGCCACGCTGGAGAAGTTACTGCAGAACCGACGGTAGTAGCCGCACATCCCCAGGAAGCGCATGAGTTCCTTCCTCGTCCTTGGAGTGGGGAAGGATAAGATGGCTTTAACGTTTGCGTCCTTGGGTCTCACCATACCATGCCCAACGATATGTCCCAGGTAAGTCACTGAGGCCCGGCCAAAAGCAGATTTAGCCAGGTTTATGGTGAATCCAGTCTCTTGCAGTCGTGCGAACAGTATCTCCAAACGCACCAGATGTTCGTCCCAGCCGTCCGACACCACCACCAGGTCATCCAGGTAGGCGAACGTCCCATCTAGATCCTGAATCAGGTAATTGATGGCCCTCTGGAATGTGGCCGGAGCATTAGAAAAGCCAAACGCCATTACCAAATATTGAAAAAGACCAAATGGAGTTATAAATGCTGTGATTATTTTTGCCCTATCCGTGAGTCCCACTTGATAATATCCTTTCAACATATCCACTGTAGTAATAAATTTGGCACAGCCTATGCTGTCTATTATGTCTTCAATCAAAGGTAAAGGGTAGGAGTCTTAGACAGTGACCTGGTTTACTTTACGATAATCGGTACAAAAACGAAAAGTGCTATCGGGTTTTGGAATGAGAAGGCAAGGTGAAGCCCAGGGGGAGGTACTAGGCTCAGCTAAGTTATGTTTTAACAAAAAATCTACCTCCTTTTTCATAATCTCTCTTTTTTGTGGATTTAGTCGATATGCTGATTGCCTAATGGGTTGTACATCATCTGAGATTAGCTTAATATCATGTTTAAGTATATTGCAAAACCCTGGGAGGTCTGACGTGACTTTAGGAAATGTTGATAATTACTTAGTGAGATCTTTTGCTTGAGATGGATTCAGAACAGAAAAATACTCATCCAAGTTGTTGAGTATGTGACTGTTAGCAGGGTTTTCTTTAGGTAGAGGGAAGTCTAAATTCTCCAATAGATCCATGTCATCTGTCTCCGGCTCCGGCCCTGACAAAACCGTATGCAATACAGGTAGGCTTATAGCCTCTGGGATGTCTTCCTCTGACTTCCTGGAATGGTAAAGTTTCATGAGATTAATGTGAACAATTTGTGAATCTTTTCTGCGATCAGGAATATGGACTATATAGTTGAGGGGAGATAGTTTATTAGCATTGATTTGAAAGTTTTGATGGAACCGTTCCAAGCAACCTTGGGATTGTGGGTGGTAAGCCGAAGATGTACAATGGTCCACACTGAGGTCTTTCATCACCTGTTTGAAAAGATTGCTTGTAAAATTGGTGCCCTGATCGGATTCGAACTCTTTAGGAATGCCCACTGAAGTGAAAAGATGCAAAAGAGGTTTGATTACATTTTTTGAAGTGATGCTTTTAAGGGGAAAAGCCTCAGGATAACGTGTACTGGTATCCATAACTGTGAGCAGGAATTGATTTCCCTTCTTAGTCTTTGGTAATGGGCCCACACATTCCACAACAATCTTTTCAAATGGTGTAGAAAATACTGGGATGGGCTTAATGGGAGCTGCTGGTATACTTTCATTTGGTTTTCCTACCATTTGACAAATATGACAAGATTATAGGTACTTTGACACATCCTTCCTAAGTCCAGGCCAGTAATAGTGTTGGAGGAGCTTTTTATATGTTTTCAGGATTCCCAAATGTCATGAAACACCATCATGGGCAAGGGCAATTAATGCTGGTCTGACTGAGGAGGGAATTACCACTTGATGTATTTCAGACCACGTGTCTAGATGGGTAAGCTCAGGGGGTCTATAGGCCCTTATCAAAACCCCTTCCTGATAATAAAAACATGGAAGGGTGTTAAAATCTTTACCCTCAACTGCTGCATGATGAAGTTTATTCAAAGATGGATCAGATTGTTGGGCTTTAATGAGCTCATCCTTACTAATGGTCTTATTGTACAGATCTTCTGTGGGTAGGAAGATATTGGAGGTGGTTTTAGATGAAGAGGGCCCATTTCGCACACTCTGTGACCGGGTGACAGCACAAGATGGGAAAAGGTGAGGAGTAGTTTCTTCAAGGTCAGTGGTGGAGTTGACAGGTCAGGGAGAGTCGACTGTCTTTATGTTGGGAACCACTAGATCTCCTACCAAGTCATTACCCAATAATAAATGAATGCCGCTCACAGGCATTGGATCTTTCCTAATGGTTACTTGCACTTCCCCAGTAATCAAGGGACATTGGAGGTGCACTTTAGCTAAGGGATAGGAAGAATGGGATGAGAGATCTGAAATTAGAATACTCTCATTAGTAAATGCGATAGATATATCAGGAATGACGTTAAATAGGAGGATAGATTGTGCTGCGCCCGTATCACGTAGTATACGAATAGAGAAAGAACCACACCCCTCTATGATTGAAATTTTTCCCTCATAGGTGAATGAAGAGAAGAGATCCTGATGGGGCCTTTCCACATTGGTGGTTGCTATTGGTTTGAATTTGGGATCCAGGGAACTACTTTTAGAAGTTCGACACTTTGGGTGTTTACAAGACTGGATCGTATGGCCTGGTTTTTTACAGTAAGAACAATAAAACTTGGTTGCATCAGGGGGGGGTAGGTGTGGGACCTTTCGACCTACCACTCACGTCCCCAAGGTTATCATCAGAGGAGGACCTAACATGCCTGAAAGTACCACGTTCCCTACTGCCCAGTGACTCCACCAGCAAGGCGTATGCATCAGCCAGCTCAGCCGCACGCCCTAAATTAACCTCTCCACGCTCCTCCACCTGCTTCAAGATGTGAAATGGTATCTTGCTCTTCCACTCCTCCAGGACTACCAAGTTTAACAAATCCTGAAATGTGGAGGTCTCTGTAGCCTCTAAACACTTCTTGTAAAACCTAAGCTTTTCTTGAGCAAACTCAACAAAGGTGTGTGAAAATGGTTTGGTTAGTTTACGAAACTTCTGCCGGTATCCATCTGGCGTGATAGCATAAGAGGTGAGGATATTCTTTTTTACGTTATCATAGTCATCAGTCTGGTCTAAACAGTTATAAACTCTACGAGCCTTACCACATAATTTAGGAACTAACACTGACACCCACTGATCCTTTGGCCACTCATTCTTCCCGGCTATTTTCTCAAAAGTCCTAAATGACCCGTCCATATCGGATTCATCAAATTCGGGAACAAGGGAAGAAGCATTAGCAGGGTTAAAAGCAGCTAGTCTCTCTTTTAAGGCCACTTCTTTTGATTTAAACTCCGATGTTAAGGTGACTTCTGTCTCTTTCACCTGTAGTTCTTTCAATCTAACCTCCTGCTCCAACTTGGCCTGTTCCAACCTTCCCTTATGCTCCAACTTTTGCTCCAACTTGGCCTGTTCCAACTTTCCCTCATGCTCCAACTTGGCCTGTTCCAACTTGGCCGGTTCCAACTTTTCCTCATGCTCCAACTTGGCCTGTTCCAACTTTTCCTCCTGTTCCAACTTGGCCTGTTCCAACTCGAGTTCTTTCATTTTGATTTGGAACTCGAACCTAGCTCGTTCTAGTTCTAAGGCGTCTACTCTTTGTGTTTTTTCTTGAGGGCTAGCCAGACCTGAAGCAACTTCTGAGTGAGGAGGGGTGGTGGATAGTGGTTGAAGTTTCTTGGACATGGGCATTAATTGGTCAACAGCGGATTCTTTTAAAACTTCTTGTTGAACCAACATTTCAATTACCTGATTTTTTAACATTTCCTTAGTCATTTGCTGTGAATATGGGATATTGTAATAGTTGGCTATACTTTTCCATTCTTTCTTCAGGATATTAACACGTAATTTAGCTACGGAAGGATTTTCAATAAAATCCTGGAGATCAAAACCTGAGGTGACCATTGTTAAGAAAAACTAGATAAATTAACTAATGGCCAAAAAGATAAGATAAGTGGATTACCCTAGAAAATATCACGGCAGTGGATAACCAGAAAGTCCAAGAAACTACCCAAGTTATACCTAGGGAAATTACACTTATGAATATTGTTCTTCTGATAAGAGCCTTAGATAAGGATAAGAGACTTGGAAAGATACTTGAAACAGGAAGGGCGTATTACGGCATTAATATAAAGATCCGGATAAACAACCCTTGAGTTACTTTATTATTGACCCCGAATGAGATAATGAGAAGAACAATAATTGAGGCTATATAATTATGGGTCCTGGTAGAGAGGGGCGTCCCAAGATATCACTTCACCCTAAACTAGTGACTATGGAACAGCCTACTCTGGAGCGAGGGTACGGCATTAAACAGATCCGGATTCTTCCCTACACTGGATAAGACTTACTACACGACTGCCTACGTGTAATAACAGGTAAACCTTATGACACTTGGAACCTAATATCCTACGTCTGTCACTCTTACTGTACGATAATACCAATATATGCACACACATATGAAGGAACTTTAAACCACCGTAAAGCAATTGTGAACAGAAGTGACTGGGAGGAATAATTAACAAGGAGTAACAAGGAGGGAAGAAATATGGCACTTAAGGTCGGATCCTGTCACGGTCGCCATTTGTTACGAGTTGGGGATTTAGAATATAGTTAAAAGTCTACCCAGATCCCAACAGGCAACAACAATAAAAAACAAAGACAATCGGACTATAAAAGGGTAGACAAAGGATGCGAGTTTTTGTTGTGTATAATAAAGTACCATAAATTCCTTAACAAAATATTCAGCTTTCTATAATTTACCCTTAACCATACTTAACCTAAACATACGCAACATTGGCTTAACAGTATATACATATTTATACAACATACAACAAACAGAAGCAAGTGGAGGTGGGAGGCAATATAAGATTACAAAATACTCAAGTGCAGTGCTGAGATGGCTGACGAGTAAGGCTGAGTATTGAAGAAGATGGTAGGTAGTCACTGTGCCGTAGGTTTCCAGGATAGGTGATCCTAGTGTGGTCACTTCCCAGAGTGAACTGAACTCTCCTCGATCTGGAGCTGATGAGGAAGACTTGGAGGAGGTGACGCAACAACCAGGATATGGAGAAGGGAAACCCCGGAGTGGTAACTAAGACTAGTCATACTCGGGTTTCGTCCCTAGATGGCGTTGCTCGTGGTGCTGGGTAGGTAGATCATGGCAATAGATGGCGTGGTTCGTAACAATATATATATATATATATATATATATATATATATATATATATATATATATATATATATATATATATATATATATATATATATATATATATCTTACGACCATGTCGTATTTTTCTATTTTTTTTGTTATATAACATGCTTCCATGTTCCATATTATTCCTGTAACGATGTGTTATATTTACTATTATATTATCTAGTCACCTTACCCTGTGCTGTTAAGGTTTTAACTGTCATTATTTGTTCAAGCCCATCTTATTTCTTCATTTAGTATTGTAACAAGCATTCTGTGTTGCTCTAACGACCATCTGCATCGTTAAACGACCCATGTTCACCTGCTGGTCGCTTGACGCGAACCGACCATATATATAGTACTCCACCTGTAGACAGAGGCAGTTCAGTCCTTTTGTCATACAGTTCACATCCTTTGAGTGACTCTCGTCACCTGTTACTTATACTTAATTTATTTGTGTTGTTCCTGTCGCCACCAATGTGGTATATCTATGCGAGTACCTATTTATGTCTCTATTTATGTCCATCAGTATTTGCTTAGTTACATTTAAGTAATTCAGTGTTGTTTCACGTTAGTTAATTTCAGTGTTAGTTTTTATATGTTTATGCAGTGTTAACGTAATCCAATGCTTTATTTTTATTCTTTTGATGTTTCGATGTTTTGTATCACTTGTGTCTTAAAAGTTTCGATGGTGAATCAATTTGTTGTGACAGCCTACGAGGCTCTTTATTGTGTTAATATTTAATTAATTAAATTCTTAAAGGTTTACTTTATTTATTTTTACTCTTTTAATTTACTTCACTTTTTTGTTTGGTTACGCCTAGAACCTGGATATTTAAGTAAATTAAGAGACGGCGTAACAATATATATATATATATATATATATATATATATATATATATATATATATATATATATATATATATATATATATATATTGTATTACCATAAATAAAGATAATTACCGCACAGCGTTAACTTCTATATGAATATCTTTTCTTTTTAAACTGACTGGCAGTAAACCATCATGTATGTACTGTATATGTAGATCATAAAATTACATATAAATTATTACTTCCATACCAAAACTAACCAAATCTAACCTTGCCTAATCTACTTTAGGTATAATTTTGCTATCTTATGATAGTAAACTTCGTCTTGAATTAAACAGTAAATTTCCAAGTTATAACAATAACAATAAAAAGTTGTCCCTATTTGGGCAAAGCGTCATTTGCTTTGCAGAGATAATAGAGTTAATCACCGAGTAAGTCTTATGCGGCAAATAATTTGTTGCTGAATAAGATTAACTTTTTTTTTTAGTGTTATAACTTGGAAATTTATTCGTATATGGTTAAATTTGCTGTTTAATTCAAGACGTCGTTTTCCACATGAGTGCTTCATCAAGCAATACCCTCGCATCTTCCCTGCAGCAAACGCGTATTTTAGCAGGCACTACTCACATAGCTTCCCTGAACGATAAAAATCCGAAGGTGGTCTAGACTTTCTCTATTCGACAGAAAGCTTACGACAGGATTCCCTGCATGATCAAGAACTCGGTAACAGGAAACACCACCTCACAGTCTTCATATCCCTCCCCTCAGCAGGAAGTAGACCCTGTGCTACAGACAATGAGTCATTATTAACACATTTTGCTAATCCAGACTTAGACTCCGGCTTGCAGTAGGGCCTCCCCTCCCCCCTCCCCTATTTATTGTGTTAACTGTAACGAGGGCCGAGAGGATTGTTGGACAAGGAACGTATTTGCGCTAAAACAAATCCCTGAAGGATCATGCTAGCGGCAGCAAGGTCAGGACCATGAAAGTGGTGTACCTTGAGTGATACCACGTTTATTTACTGTATGCACTACTTATAAGGGATGTAAACTGCAAGTCTGCAGCTTTCAAAATATCTACACTGAGTTGGACTTCTGATTTGAAAAACTGCAATTTTCATTCAAGATATATCTGAACGACAGTGACTTACCGTATCATGATTTGGGTATTCCAAGGCTCTTTTACTCTTGACTGAATAAAACCCATATCATTTTTTGCTCTTCTTGTCCCTGTGAAGTTCCTTAGGACTGCCATATGTCCTGGTGATCTGTTTTGAGAAAGAAAGGAACACATTTATGACAGTCACTCTAAGTGTCTCGTTTCACGTTAGATTTTCCTCTTTTTTTTTCCTGGGTTCTTTACGACCATCTAGAACTGGTTTGCTGGAGCTGTACCCTCATTATTTACTGTACTTAAGCAGCACGAAAGTCTGTTTTGTCAGTTGATTGAAATTCTCAATGCCTCTCCTCGTTATATGTTTTATTTGCATACGACTTCAGAGATATGCCGTTGAATCTAAATATCTGCGTCTGGTGTCGTACCCAGCTACTTATCTTTCCAGACTTATTCAGCTTGTGTTAACCTTTTTGTTCTTTCTTATGCAAAGAACTTTTACAGTTTTATTTGTCAGATGTCTCTGCCTCTTTAAGTGACCACTTGCTGAGTGCTACCAGATCATTTTACAGTATATCAGTATCCTCGTCGGTGGACAACCTCACAATGCCCTTGGTGTCATCCGTAAAACGTATGATTTCACTCCTGGTCCTGTCTAGTAAGTCACTGATAAGCAGCAGGAACATCAGGGAGCCTAGTCACTGTCTTGAGGGACGCTTCAGGTTTTATTGACTTGGCAGTTCGCAATTTAATTTAATAATTCATAAAACCAGTTGCCAACAGTTTTGAACCAAATGAAAAACAGGAAATTGAGAAGTTGTTAGCTTTTAGATAAAACTGTTCATTATTTCAACTGCATAATGTCTGAAACATAAGCATTCAGGTAAATTTTGTGGTCTGCCACATGTACATCTGGGATTTTTCTCGTACGCCAGCCACCTCAAACACTGTAAGTAGCATGGCATGTTCTCCCAGTCTAAACTTCTCGTCTGTATCAGCCAGATACGCCACCACCTACTTTCAGATCAATGATTCAGTTACTTTATATAATAAACAGGTAAGACTGACATGATGAATAAACCTTATTTAAATTATTTTTTCTATTTTAGGAAACTTATAATGATTATGATCATCGAAAGGTATAAATAAGATATATCATTAATAAAATGTAGGACTGAAACCTTAAGGTAAATCTTGCCATTTAATGTTGTTTATCTTTTAAAATATGTATTCGAAAAATCGTTACCTGTCTTGCCATTTTCATTGATGCCTTTGGGCCTCACTTAGAGGTAAGTTCCCTGTGATCCACTCAGGCAGAGTCGGAAGCTTAATGGAAGAGTATATATATGCAATTAAATTTTGAACAAATGATAGTAGCCAGGCGTTATAGTTGAGCATGTTAACATACCACACCAAGCTGCACACTCCCAACACTACGGCTGAGGCTTTGCTACTCAGTAGTTATATTTAATTTCACAAAACAACTAGTATTGTTTTGTTAAGGGAAGAGTAGTCCCTTCTGGGATAGAATGAAAGACCTTGAGGGACAGAGGTTTGCTCAAGAGCGATGGCTCTATCTTGTGAGTACACGGTACAGGTATGACAGAGATAATTATTGATAAAATCTCAGTACCCTGCATTTACATTTACACACGTGTTTTTTTTTCTTTTTTTTCTTTTTTTATTACTGGTATTAGTCCACCCGGGCACAGGTCACTGACCCACATCGGGGCCTGGGGGGCGAAAATATAATAATAATAATAATATTAATAATAATTCATAGGAAATAAAAATTATACAGTTATAAAAATACAAAATTAAAAATAAAATAATAAAGATACCAATACTAATAATAATAATAATAATAATATAGAACTATAAAGAAATACAAAAATAAAAATAAAAATGAAGAGTGAGAAAGGATATATGTATGTTGTGTTGTCAAGTAAGAGAAACACTTAAGACCCTGCAATTAAGAACATAAGAACATAAGAATGGAGGAAACTGCAGCGGGCCTATTGGCCCATACTGGGCAGTCCCGTTTACACCCAACCCCTATTGCTCATATAAGCATCCAACCTATGTTTGAAGCTATTCAGCGTATTCGAGTTAATGATGATATTTGGTAACTTGTTCCATTCATCCACTACTCTGTTTCCAAACCAATGTTTACCTATTTCACCCCTAAATCTAAATTTGTCTAATTTAAAACCATTGTTACGAGTTCGCTCCTGGTTGGAGAGTTTGAGTATCTTTGTAATGTCCTCTTTGTTTAGCCCTGACTTCCACTTATACACCTCTATCAGGTCGCCCCTCGCTCTACGTCTCTCGAGGGAGTGCAAATTAAGATGCTTTAACCTGTCTCTATGCTCAAGGCTCCTAATGCCCGGGATTAGTCTTGTCATTCTCCTCTGAATTCTTTCCAATGATTCTATATCCATTCTGTAATACGGTGACCAGAACTGAACTGCGTAATCCAGGTGTGGTCTCACAAGTGCAAGATACAGTTTTAGGATGACCTCGCTACTCTTGTAACTAACACTCCTTTGTATGAACCCAAGTACTTTATTAGCCTTGTTACGAGCAAAAACACATTGTTTACTTGGCTTAAGGTTCCTACTTATCATTACTCCTAAATCTCTCTCACAGTCGGATTTCTCTATGGCATCATTATTCATCGGGTATCTGGTTTCCCTGTTTACATCTCCTATACTGAGTACTTTACATTTGTCCACGTTGAATTTCATCTGCCATTTTTCAGACCATTCGAAAAATTTGTTTAGATCTTCCTGTAGTTTTGCGGAGTCCTCGTCAGATTTAATAACACGTCCTATTTTAGTGTCATCAGCAAATTTACTTTTGTTGCTGTCTATGCAGATATCTATGTCGTTTATGTATATAATAAATAATAATGGTCCAAGTACTGAGCCTTGGAGAACTCCACTTGTGAAGTTGCTCCAATGGGACTTAGTGCGGTTAATGCTCACTTGCTGTTTCCTGTCCTGTAACCACGCCCTAATCCATTTAAGGATGTTACCTATGATGCCATGTGCTTTTACCTTTTTAATTAGTCTTTCGTGGGGAACTCTGTCGAAGGCTTTGCTAAAGTCGAGATATACCACATCATAATTGTGCCCCTCGTCCACCGATTCGAAAACTGATGAAAAGAATGTTAATAGATTAGTTAGACAAGAGCGTCCGCTTGTGAAGCCATGCTGGCAATCATTGATCAATCTGTGCTTCTCCAGGTGATTTCGAATAGAGTTTGAAATGATTGCTTCCAGTAATTTGCCTACAATTTATGTTAGACTGATTGGGCGGCAGTTAGAGGATAGTGATCTATCCCCCTTCTTGAAAATCGATATTACATTCGCTATCCTCCAGGATTCTGGTACTACATCCGTCAGCAGGGAAATAATCGCACCTGAGAGTAATAATATTTTAAACTGCAACCTTTAGAACCAGGATTAAGATAATTGGATGAGCCGCCGGTCATGTTGTTGTTATTTTTATAAACAACTGGTCATATTTACAAAATGTTGACGTTATAATGAAAAAATTATATTGAAACAGTGCATCCTCAACCATTTTCGAAACAAGAGGACCATTATCTGGGGAAGGAAGTAAAGTACTATACTGTGCAAACTTCACCCAAGGACTACAGGTAAAATGAGCCTACGTTCGAGTCGCCCCCAGCCTTAAGGAATATAAGCACAAAACCCAAGATTGAGATTGGGACCCATTAGAAACAATCACCAAATCGTCCGCACTGTAAATGTTGAAACTATCTTAACCCTTTCAAAAGTGCAATGGCGTTCATGTCTGAGCTTTCATATGATATATCGTTCCTTCTCATCAGTTTTTTTTAATTAGTTTCAAAACATTCCTTTGCTCTCACACAAGTAAGTAAGTCTTCCTCCACCTTCTTCACTGATCATTATTAATTATTATCGCCTTTATTGCTTCTTATCCTTGCTTCTGTTTACTTACTCGTTTTCCCTTAGTTACCTTCACAGACTCACGCATGTTCAGCTGATAGGTCTTTTTTTGTTCCTCTCAATAAGTGTTGTTTATACCTCCGGGCTCCAGTGTGCTCTTTCTCTTCTCCCTGACACTACCAGCTGAACACACCGTAATATCCCACATCTTCTCCCCTGTCTTTTATACCCCCTAATTTCCTAGCAAGGAGTTCTTCGGCTGATTTGATGACACACCATGTCTTATGGGCTCTTATCCATGACTTGATTTCTCCACTTCTCGCCTGTAATTGTCTTCCTTTCTCATAAGCATGACGTTAAAGAGCAAACTTAATTTATCACGTTACCATAAAACATTACCAATTCAGACGTCTTGTATACTTTGTTGAACATTTCTTATTTCCTCCCTTTAGCCTCCTTGTATAACCTAAAGGAAAAAAAGTCATACATTAATAGTAAAGACCATTTCGAGTTTACAAAAATACTTTTTAATGTGGATCTCATAACCAGTAAACAGTAAAAGAATAAAATTTTATACAATTTTCATTTCTCTGGCCAACGCTCGTCTTGTCAGGATTACAGTCTCCTCCCACCCTGTCATTTACATCGTCTAATTTTATGATAGTCACGTGATATCCTTTATTAAGGTACACAATTCTGGTAATCTATACATTCATTCACTATCACTTAACAATTCGTATTCGACGATACATAGCACAGTTAGATTCAGATGTGAATAAAAAAAAACAGGCATAATAATTCACGGTGAGCGACGTCTTCATCTGGTGAAAGACCATAAGTCTCCTTAACTGAAAAACTCAATTACTATTCTCTTCCTTTTATCTGTGATGTGTCAGTTTAGTTTCAGTGAATCTAAACCACAGCCAATATATTCTCTTAACATAAGGCATCCCACCTCCGTATATTAAAACACAAGAAGTCGACTTTACACTGAATAATTACAATAAAGTTGTTTTCTCCATAGTAAATGTCGTTCTCCTCTTTCTAGCCAGGATCATTAAATGTTAACCCGCAGTTCTCGTATCGTATAAAAACACAACTTTACCCTCAGTTAACAGATCGTACACTAATGTTCCTGAGCCTTTACCACCACCAACACAACCACTACTCTCTCCACAACCACCAACACAACCACTACTCTCTCCACCACCACCCACACAACCACCACATCCTTCACCACCACACACCACAACCCTCCACCACCACCCACACAACCACCGCCCCCTCCACCACCACCCGCATAAAGAAAACTCCCTCCCCCACCACAACCTCCAACACCAGCCACTATACCATACACCATCACCCACACACCTTCCACCACTACCTACACAACTACCACACCATCCACCACCACCCACACAATCACCACACCCTCCACCGCCACCTACAAAACCTTTAAAGCATACACTTGAACACTATATTATTGAATGTGACACTGTCAAAGACTTCAGGCCACCTGGCTTATTGTATCATGAACTTTGTAATTACTACATTGAATCGAGGGTGCTTGAGGACATTCTTGCTGTTTATCCCAAATTTGCTAGCCCACACTGATTAGTCTTCAATTAGAATATGACGTCCAATGTATATGAACCACTGTCTTGCATGGCCGCGAACAGTGACATCATCCACATGAATCTGACCTATATATATATATATATATATATATATATATATATGCAAGTAAATCACTGTAGGTGCGCGTGATCTAGGTATATGCTGATAACCACAAGGAAAGAAGAAAACACGAAGTTCCCAAGCGCTTTCGTGTAATTCACATCTTCAGGGGTGAGTACAGACTAGAGAGAGTAATACAAATCAAGGTGTATATATACAAAGGAGGGTGAGACCAGGTCCACAATGGTCAGGTATTAGGTAATGACCCTACTAATCTTTAAATAGCACACAACGGTTGGTGGTCAGGTCAGATGGTCAAGTGTCACTAAAGCAGATAAAGCCAACACAGTAGTGATTTTAAACAACGATGACTATATCTCTAAAATGAATGACCTTTTATGTGATACTACAACATATTCTAAACTCATAAATAATCCTCTCAACACTGTCAACACCCAGTTCAACAAAAAACTGAAGTCCCTATTGAGAGGCAAAGCTACTCTCATTAAACATCTTACTTCAACGTCCCCTCCACTGCCATACATGTACGGTGTAATCAAGACCCACAAGCCCAATAACCCAGCAAGACCCATCATTAGCTCAGTTGGGTCAATCTCTTATAAACTATCTAAATGGTTAGTTTCTTTACTAAATCCCCTAGTTGGCAACATTTCTAACTCCAATATCAAGAATAATATGGATCTGGTTGATAAACTCAATAACTTACACATTAATCATGATTTTAAACTGGTCAGCTTTGATGTAACGTCACTCTTTACAAAGGTCCCAGTTGATGATTTACTAGAGTTCCTCATAGATTCCCTGGATAACATTTCACCTCTCAGATACCCTTCAACCATATTACAAGTACCTGGTTTGCAGTCGTCATGTTTGTGGCTACTGTGTTGGAAATTGATCACTAGTTATCATTATTATTATATTATAATTATTATTATTATTATTATCATTATGCTGCTGATGATAATGATGATGATGATGATGATTTATGGAAAGACTGTCAAGCAGACCCTGGAAACAGCGGAGCGGTAATTTACAAGAACTATTAAAATAATGTAGACTTCGAAGAGTGGATGGGCTGGAAGAGAAGGTGGTATTATAAGAGCAGAATACAGTGCAGATGGCTCAGGCTGACAGATTGACGGATGATGTAAAAATGTATGACTATTATTACCCTGCCCATAACTGTACATCAGGGTATTGTGTCTGTCTGTCTATCTGTCTACCCGTCTGGCTCCGTGTGTCCTCAAAATAATTCGAGAACTGGTTTTGCGGAATTACACCAAACTTGGTAGGTTTCATCAACATGTGACAAGGTTTACATGAGAAACTTTTGGTGTAAATCTTGCCCAAATTACCCAACTGTTGCTGTAGTAACAATTCGCGCCATGATAAAACAGAATAATTTGGGGCGTTAAAGAAACGTTGACCTGAGAGTCTCCAGCGACAACTACATGAATTTACAGTAAGAGCGCCACTGACATGGTAACAGTTCCTGGCCAAGGTTTGTATCCGCTCGGAGGATGTTGATCATTATCATTTTTATTATTATTATTATTATTATTATTATTATTATTGTTGTTGTTGTTGTTGTTGTATGAGACAAACAACAATAACAAGAATATAAAAATAAGTAGAAAAACACAAAGAGAGGAATTACGAGGGCGAGTATATTAAAAAAAGAAGAAAAGACAGATATTTAAAGAATGTGGAGAAATACAAACAATAACAAGTTTAAAGAAAATATTGGGAAGATGAAGAGAGACATAAGTGTAAAAAGGAAAATAAGTAAAAAACATAAAAAGAAATATGAAGAGATAAAAAAGATAGTAGAGAATAAGACAGTTAAAAAGGTTTGAATAAAGAAAGGTTATTCAATAAAATAAGGAAATACAGACTGGGGAAGAAAATGGAAACTCAAAATAAAGAACAAAAAAAGAAAGGATATATAAAACGTGTCAGAAAAAACGACAATGAAAAAATAAAGTTAGAAAAAGATGAAAGGAAGATACCAAAAAATTAGAAAAATAACTAAAGCAAGTAAAAGAAACAGGAAAGGATCAATGAAACGACGAAGACGATAGTAAGGAGGAGGAGGATAAAGGGAGAGAAGCTCAAAACACTAAGATCACGAAAAACTAACCAAAATTTATTAATCCTCAAATGATAACCTAACCTAACCTAACCTAACCAAACCTAACATTACCCATCCTAACATTACCTACCCTAACCTAACATTACCTAACCTAAATTTACATAACCTAACCTAACCTAATTTGACCACTTCCCCAGGGGTTTAATCATCAGCTGAAGTAGGCAGGTGGGGGACTAATCGTCATTGAAAGTAAAATAATTCGCTTTGCGTTAATTTGTATCTTAGAGTTTCGGTTTATTATACAATGTAAAGAGAGGTGTAATGACTAAGTTTACTCCCTCTAAAGTTTACTGTTTGTTTCCCATTGTTATAATTTATGTGCTTAAGTAACCTGGGTCTTTAAACACGTACGCTAGGGTAAGGTTAGGTTAGGTTAGGTTAGCTTTGGCAATGATTGGTTCAGTTAGGTTGGGTTAGGTTAGGCTAGGTTAGGTTAACTTGTGTGTTTTGGTTTCATGGTAACAAAACCTGACCTTTTGAAAATATTGAAAGATTGTTAGGTTAGGTTAGGTTAGGTTAGGGTACATATGAGTGGGTTGGTTAAGTTAGTGTGTTTGGTTGGTGTTGATTAAATTTGGATTATCAAGTCAGATCAAAGTGTGAAATGAAAAAATGTTCATGTAACATTTATATAAGCGTGAACAAAATAATAACGAAAATAACGGGTAACAAGTTGTAAAATTTTCAATGAGGTTTTTCCTTCACGTTGTTCTTCAGTGTTCCTCGTTCAGTCAACGCTGAATAAGCATATTTTACTGGGGAGAATATAGAGACAAATTAGAGAGAGAGAGAGAGATGAATTATGGGGATATGCAGGAGACATGAAGGGGCCAGATAACAGGAGAAGACGAACAAGACACCAATACACGAGAGGATAACAAAGGAACAAGTGGAGGCAGCTAATTGTAACAAGACAAGACATATTATATACAACCAACTGGATTATCCCAACGACGTAAAAAATAAAAGAGGACAATGACATTAACAGGAGTGAGGCAAGAACAGGTTACACCTACGAGAAAAAAATGAAAATAAACAAAAGATTATTTTGGAAGAAAACTAGAGAATAAAAACAGAAAGGTCAGCTGTGTAATTATTTAAACTTTGGTTGAAACATTAAAGAAAGCGAGTTACACATGAAGATACACATGAAGGTACACACACTTCCTTCAACGTAACAACAGGATGTGACCCTCCCAGATGTAATCAGTATCAGACGGACAATAACACCATTCATTACTACGTTATATCCGTCTCTAAAACGTGGCATTCAAAAGTGTAATATATATATATATATATATATATATATATATATATATATATATATATATATATATATATATATATATATATATATATATATATATATATATATATATATAAATATATATAAATATATATTTTTTAAATTTAGCAGATGACAAAACCTAGGAAGATTGAGCTTCACGGCAGGGTTATCACAGCGAGGATCTGCTCACGCCCATGATGGAACACACAAAATTCCATTGCATAATTCTGGTTACTGGGAGCAGGAGACGTGCAGGTGTTGGTCACAAATGTAGCAAGGGCGAAAATCTCATTTATCAAGATGGTCTGTAGTCCCACCCGGACCAGTACGGGTAGTGGCGGCGGGGGAAGAAGAGTGTACACCACTTGTGATTCATTGTACTAACTCTTATGAAAAGATTTTAAATTAGAAGATACCTATGGAATAGTGTTAGTGTAAGGGAAGCGTCTTGAAGTTTGTCTGCGGACGTTTACTTGAGGTAAGAGACGTATGGACGACCAAGGTTTAGTTAACGGGGTCGAGGTGTACCTGTTGTTCGATGACACGAAAAAAAATAGCGTTTGAGGTTGTCCTTGTAATACAAATGACAGAGCAGCGCTTCTAGTAGACTAACGTAGTTTACGACTCGTTGACCCATCACTGCAGTGTTCTCTCTATAAGGTCACAGACTACTTCCTAGATAAAACAAAATAACGCTAGGAATTGCGTGAAAAACTAGCGAAACAATACGGAATAGACGAAACTCAGCGGGAAGGGGTGCGTGAGCGGCGGAGCAGCCTTCATTGTTGTCTTGTGGTCCTCGGCCGCCGCCTCCACCACCTCCACATACAACATTCACTTTTCGTATTTCATCATAATCGTTATTCATTCATATAATCTTCAGCACCAGTAGAATGCATATCTGCTAAATGTGTTGCTTGGTTTTTGATTAAGGATTATAAGAAAAAACAGAAAATAGAAAAGTTTTCAGTGTTGGTGGTCGAATATTTTGTGTCCGATACATTGTGGGTGTGAGTGTTCACCTGTAGCTGGCCGACAGACAGGGGGTCGGCGCCGCTCTGTCGCCTTCACACCTGCACCAGACTTTCACGATGACCCACTCATCTAGGCATAACCAACCACTCTTCTCATGTTGTCTTTCATAATGGGGAGCTATTAAAGCATGGTATAATCATACGACTGAACCCAGATTATTAGTCTTTTTTTATCTGTGGCTCATTGTGTTAGCTGATGAGCGGTAGAAACGACTCCTGGGTTGTGTTCCTCTTACCATGCTCTGGCCACGAGGGTCACATTCCACCGAGGTGCACGGCGATGAACTGTGTAGCTGGCCATGATAACGCTACGACGCTTGTGCCGGAGCTCAAGCAACCACCCACTACTGTACCCCCAGTACCCACTACTGAACACTCAACCACCCAGTACTGTACAAGCACTCCACCCCCACTACTGTACACCCCCACCCCCTGCACCCACCATTGTTACGCCTCCACCACCCGCACCCCCACTACTGTACACCCCACCACCCATTACTGTACACTGTACACCCCACCTTCAGCACTCACCACTACACGACACCACCACCGCACCCCCACCCTTAATGATATAATATACCTGTTCTCCGTTACTCAATCAAGAATTCATTACCGCCAGTAACAGGTGTATTTTCCACTCCCTCCTCCTACTACTCCCACAACCAGTCAGAGACACCTGGGAGAAGTACCAGAACAAAGACGTCGTCGTGATGATTGAGGCAGGCGGTGGTCGTCTAGGAGATTATAAAAATGTCTGCTTCGTCGATACCCTTCGAGGTACCGTGGCGCCTCTAGTTCCGCATATCTCCCCAAAACGAGCCACGCTACGACAACCAAAGTCTCCACCGATTACACAGATAAAACCAACGACGAGATATCACAACACTACCATGAAGATGGTGTGTGAGTGAGGAAGCAGAGGGAGGAGAAGGGGGAGGGTAAGGTGTTGTAGGTGAAGAGAGCTGAGGAACGGGGAGGGAAAAGACAAATTGGACCCGTTTACCATATATTTATGTAGATTGATCTGCAAATGCTGATCTGGTTGATGGCCCTGAGATAGAAGGACCCAAGGAGGTAAATATGGTGCAGCAGCTAGGACGGAAGGACAGTGTAGACCAGGTAGGAGGGCCTGGGAGAGGATGAGGGTCCCAGGATACCAACTATTAACATTCCGAACATAACGGCACTCACTTAACTGCTCTGGAACACAAGACCTTAAGAGTCATCTCAGATAGACCTACCTGCTGTATTTTAACCTCCGAGCTGACTGTGTACATTGTTATCGCCCACTCACCCTAAAACTCCACCATACTACCCATCTTTCCCTTCACTTACCAAACCCATCTGCTCCAACCCACCATCCTCACTACCACATACTACCTTTTCTCCTTCATCCCCAGTATCATCCTCACCACACCTACCACCATGCCTCTCACCACTACCCTCATCACTGCTACCCCCTCTCCTCCTTCACCCCCATAACCAACCTCACCACAATCACTAACCCCCTCCACTACCAAAAACACTTCCTCTTCATCCCCATCATACTACCCCACCACCACCACCACCACCACCACCACCTACTCCTCCACTAATCCTCACCATTGCTGCCCTCCCGCCTCCATCCCCCACCGCCACTATCCCTCCGCCACCACTACCCGTCCTGGTCATACCACCTACTGCTCTCTCTCCCTATATTCCGACCTGGACAACACCTGAGCTCTCTCAGAGCCAAGGAGATTACGAAAACTGATCTTTGAACTTTGAATTATAAAGGGTCAGAAGATATGATTTATTCAGTACGTGTGGATTGGTCTGGGTTAATATCTGAACCTGTACCAGATCGATTTATATGATAATCTACGCGCTGTAGTTATATTGGGAACTCTGAACACTTTCTATT
>NW_024713129.1:39693072-39720572 GCF_018991925.1 Homarus americanus | reverse complement strand
GGGATAAGAGAAAATGGAATCAATTGTTTGTTCTTTGATGGGAGAAGGGATGACACTAAAGTGTTCATGAAAGTTGGAGATTCTGACAAGTTGTTCCCTGCCATGTTGAAGGAGGAACACTACTCCTGCTGCAGTGAACCAGGATGGAAGTATTTGTGGCATTTCACTCCAGAGAAAGATGACATCAGGAAACCAGCTGAGATAGTGGCAGATAACATTGTGAACTGGCTCAGAGAGAGGAACGTAGACCAGACCCTGCAGGCCATTGGAGGGGACAGCACCAACACGAACACAGGGTGGCAAGGGGGGGGTCATACAGTGGATAGAGCGGAAGATTGGGAGGAAGCTGGTCTGGATTGTATGTGACCTCCACACCAACGAGTTGCCACTCAGACATCTGATCCAGGAGCTGGATGGCAAGACTCTTTCAAACAACAGATGGTCTGGTCCTCTTGGCAAGATACTGGACTCTGCCACTGAGTTAGAAATATATCCGAGCTTTGAAAAAATCACAGTTGGCCCTCCACTCGTTGAGCTTGCACATATTGTCATTGACGACCTGAGTACTGACCAGTACTATGGTTACATGATTTGTAGTGCCATCAAAACTGGGGTCATGCCTGATAGACTTGCTTACCTGCAGATAGGTCCAGTCTCACATTCTAGGTGGCTCACAACGGCTCTCAGGTTCTGCAGAATTTGGGTCGCTCATCATAAACTGAAAGGGAACCAACTTCACAACCTGAGACTTATTGTCCAATTCATCGTGAGTGTCTACTTGCCAAATTGGTTCAACACCAAGGTCAAGTCATCGTTCTCCGAAGGTCCGAGGCATGTTCTCTTCCAGCTTGAGCTCCTGAGGAGTCAGCCAAGGAAGGTTGTTCAGATTGTGGAGCAGACTGTGAGGAGATCTTCCTGGTATGCTCATCCCGAGGCAGTTCTGCAGACAATGCTCTGCAGTAAGGATGAGGAGGAGAGAAGAGTGGCAGTCAAAAAGATCTTGGATATGAGACTTATGAGAGGATCTGGGCATGACGAATCAGTTGGTGACGATTCCTTCAGGGTCAGGAAGACTCCTGAAGTCAATCTAGGTGCCAAGACCCTCACTGATCTCATAGATCTGGATAACATCCAGGCTGGCAGTGAGCCCCTCTTACCTGCAGCCTCACCAATGTTCAAGTCAGAGCTTTCCTGGACAACCCCATGCATGTCCCTGCCTGGCCCTCGCACACCCAGAGTATAGAGCGTTGTGTACAGCAAGTGAGCGAGGCCAGCAGTCACGTGTACAGCCAGGAGAGGAGGGAAGGCTACATCCGAGCTCAGGTGGTCAGCAGGGAGGTGATGAGTAGAAACAGAAGCAAGAAAGACATGTTCTCTATGGTGTGCAGCAACACCGGGTCGTAGTAGTAAAACCGGTTTTTGTATTTGATGATTTTGTTTTCTAAAGGAATATTAAATTTAATAAATGTGTCAAGATCATTCGTTTCACTATTCTGGATCATTTTCATCCTAATAAATTAACCTGATACATTCACTTTACTTTAAATAAGCTATTTAGTGGTGTTGGTAAAAGGGTGGGAATACTGAATTTTCATAAGATTTCAAGTTAAAATTTACCTAGCAAAAAATAAAAGCTTTTCAAATCTGAAGATATCACATGATTCTGCACATAGAACTACATCATTAATACCATGGGCCGATTTTTCAAACTCAAAAAAAAAAATTCGCCTTCGTATGACACCTAATATATATATATATATATATATATATATATATATATATATATATATATATATATATATATATATATATATATATATATATATATCTTATTTCAAGCCAACACTGAAACTACGAGATCATAAGTTTATATTTCTCACTAATTATGTATACTGATTAATTCCTCTGACCGGGATAATATGAAAACAAAAATGGATGAAAGGATCTTATTGATACGGATGATAAATAGAGGACATACAACAATGAAGTAGTGAAGGCATATGTGTTGTCGGGGCAGTGTAAAATGTTACCTTGTGCTCCGTCAGGACTGATCTCTACTGATGAAGATATTTAATTGTGACGTCATAATACGCTGATTGCATTATAATAAGTTAACACATTTCAGGTCGGGAATTTGGGTTTAGATTCCAATAGTTGTGACCTGTATTAATGGCTTGGGTGTGTGTGTGTGTGTGTGTGTGCGTGTGTGCGTGTGTGTGTGTAATAATAATGATAATAATAATAAACGGTTTATTAATAGAGTTGCAGCCGGTGGCTGAAAATATACAGACTTACATTTGATTTAGACATAATGATATAATTGCATTGAATACATTTACAGGGCTGTACAGTACATAAATCAGGAGTTGTTTATTATTTTAACAATAGATGGGATGGTGCTATTCTTATATCTATCGGTGCGGGCTCTTATGGGCTGAATTTTGTTGTGGTGGTGGACTGCGCGAGGTGGGCGAGGTGGGCGGGGGGCTGCCGGTGGCAGGAGGTGGCGATGACGAGGGTGGTGCATTAATTGGCTGCCAAACCTTTCCAGTGCTTGGTGGTGGAGGTCACTCAGGGATGGCATTTCCAGGGTGGAGAGAGCATTGGTGTATCCGGAGTATTCTGTGCCGAGCATGATTCTGCAGGCCCTTTTCTGTACCTTCTCTAGCTGACGTTGTTGGGTGGAGTTGAGAGAAGACGACCAGGTTGGTGACGCAAATGTTAGTTTGGGGAGAATAAAGGCGTTGTAGATGGTCCTCAGCTCCGGCGTGGGTGTCCCAAGTGACCTAAGTCGTCGTAGCATGTAGAGACGGTACGAGGCTGGCTTGACTGTGTTATTTATATGGGCCTTCCAGTCAAGTTTGTTGTCTATAGTTACACCCAGGAGTTTGGCAGACTGCACCAGCTGGAGAGGATGGGCACCCACTGTGACTGCTGGGGCTTGCACTGGAGTGGTGGCGGTATTGATGTGCATGACTACGGTTTTGGTGCGGTTGATGGTGACCTTGTTCTCCGTAGTCCATGCCTGTAGCCTGTCTAGGGTGCCTTGCAGCGATGTGTAGTCTGGTGCGGTGTTGTCCACTGAAACCCCCACAGTGCAGTCATCCACGTACTTCCACCTGTGAAGAGTGTCCGATAGAGCGTCGTTGATCAGGATGAGGAAGCACAGTGGTCCCATCTTGGTCCCCTGGGGAACACCGCAGGTGAGGTGTTGGAATGTGGAGACCGAGTCCTGATACTTCACTGCCTGGCGACGTCCACTCGAGAAATCAGTGAACCATGAGACCAGGTTGGTGGGCAGCCCTAGTGCAATAGCCTTGTATATAACAGTGCAGTGATCAACAAGGTCAAAGGCCTTCCTGAAGTCAACAAGGGCAACGGCCAGTGTGTGCGTGTGTGTGTTTGTTTACCTGGGAATATACTGGGTGCGAGAGACCCTGGCACTAAAGGTGTGGAATTGACTGTGAAAGTACACTGGGAGGGGGTGACTGGGAATACATTGACTGGGAATGACTGGTAGTACACTGTATGGGGTGACTGTGGTAGTACACTGTGTGGGAGTGACTGTGAGAATACACTGAGTAAAAATGACTGGTAGTACACAGTGTGGGGGTGGGTGCGGTAATACACTGTGTGGGAGTGACAGTTATAGTACACTGAGTGGGAATGACTGTGGTACTACACTGGTGGTAGTACACTGTGTAGGAGTGACTGTGGTACTGTAGTCCACTGTGTAGGAGTGACTGTGGTAATACACAGTGTGGGAGTGACTATGGTAGTGCACTGTGTGGGAGTGACTATGGAATTGTGGTAATACACTGTGTAGGATTGACTGTGATAGCACAGTGTGTAGGAGTGACTGTGGTAGTGCACTGTGTAGGAGTGACTGTGGTAGTCCACTGTGTAGGAGTGACTGTGGTAATACACTGTGTGGGAGTGACAATGGATAGAACACTGTGTGGGAGTGATTGTGGTAGTGGTAATACACTTTGTGGGAGTGACTGTGGTAGTACACTTTGTAGGAGTGACTGTGGTTGTACACTATGTGGGAGTGACAGTGGATAGTACACTGTGTGGGAGTGATTGTGGTAGTACACTATGTGGAAATGACTGTGGTAGTACACTGCGTGGGAGTGACTGTGGTAGTCCACTGTGTAGGAGTGACTGTGGTAGTTCACTGTGTGGGAGTGAGTGCGGTAGTACACTGTGTGGGAGTGACTGTGGTAGTCCACTGTGTAGGAGTGACTGTGGTAGAACACTGTGTGGGAAAGACTGTGGTAGTACACTGTGTGGGAGTGACTGTGGTAGTGCATTTAGTGGGAGTGACTGTGGTTGTACACTGTGTAGGGGTGACTGTGGAAGTACACTGTGAGGTAGTGACTGTGGTAGAACACTGTGTGGAAGTGACTGTGGGAGTACACTGAGTGAGAATGGCTGCAAATACACTATGTGGGAATGATTGTGGATGTACACTGAGTGGAAGTGACCGAGGTAGTCACTGTGTGGGAGTGACTGCAGGAATACACTGAGTGGTAATGCCTGAAATTAACTAAGTGGGAGTGAATGGGAGTACACTGAGTGGGAATGACTGTGGTAGTACATTGTGTGCGTAACTGTGTAGTACACTGTTTGTGAGTTACAGTGGTAATACACTGTGTGGGAGTGACTGGTAATACACTGTGCTGGAGTGACTTTGGTGGTACACTGTGTGGTAGTGACTGTAGTAGTAAATTGATTGGGAGTGATTGTGATAATAAACTGTGTGAGAGCGACTGTAGTAAGGCACTGTGTGGAAATGACTATGGTAGTACATTCAGTGGCAGTGACTGTGGTAGTACGCTGTGTGGGAGTGACTGTGGTAATACACTGTGTGGGAATGACTGTGGTAGGGCACTGTGTGGAAGTGACTATGGTAGTACATTCAGTGGCAGTGACTGTGGTAATACACTGTGTGAAAGTGTGTGTGGTAGTACACTGTGTGGTAGTGACTGTGGTAGTAAATTGATTGGGAGTGACTGTGATAATATACTGTGTGGGAGCGACAGTGGTAATACACTGTGTGGGAGTGTCTATGGTAGTACATTCAGTGGCATTGACTCTGGCAGTACACTGAGTGGGAGTGACTGTGGAAATACACTGTGTGGGAGTGACTATGGTAGGGCACTGTGTGGAAGTGACTATGGTAGGGCACTGTGCGGGAATGAGTCTGATAATAGACTGTGTAGTAGTAATACATTGAGCGTGGAGTGGCGGGTAATACACTGTATGAGTGTGACTGGTATTACACTGTGCGGTACTGACTGTGGTACTATATTGAGTGGCAGTGACTGTGGTAATACACTGTGTGGGAGTGAATGTGGTAGTACATTCAGTGGCAGTGACTGTGGCAATACGCTGTGGGAGTGACTGTGGTAGTACATTGAGTGGCAGTGACTGTGGCAATACACTGTGGGGGTGTCTGTGGTAATACACTGTGTGGGAATGACTGTGGTAATAAACTGTGGGGAGTGACTGTGGTAGTACACTGTGTGGGAGTGACTGTGGTAGTACACTGTGTGGGAGTGACTGTGGTAATACACTGTGTGGGAGTGACTGTGGCAATACAATGTGGGAGTGACTGTGGTAATACACTGTGTGGGAGTGACTGTGGTAATACACTGTGGGGTGACTGTGGTAGTATGGCCAGGCAATACAATGTGGGAGTGACTGTGGTAATACACTGTGTGGGAGTGACTGTGTTAATACAATGTGTGGGAGTGACTGTGGTAATACACTGTGTTGGAGTGACTTTCGTAATACACTGTGTTGGAGTGACTGTGGTAATACACTGTGTGGGAGTGACTATGGTAATAAACTGTGTGGGAGTGACTGTGGTAATAAACTGTGTGGGAGTGACTGTGGTAGTAAACTGTGTGGGAGTGACTGTGGTAATACACTGTGTGGGAGTGACTGTGGTAGTACACTGTGTGAGAGTGACTGTGGTAATACACTGAGTGGGAGTGACTATGGTAATAAACTGTGTGGGAGTGACTGTGGTAAAAAACTGGGTGGGAGTGACTGTGGTAATAAACTGTGTGGGAGTGACTGTGGTAACACACTATGTGGGAGTTTCTGTGGTAATACACTGTGTGGGAGTGACTTTGGTAATACACTGTGTGGGAGTGACTGTGGTAATACACTGCGTGGGATTGACTATAGTAATAAACTGTGTGGGAGTGACTGTGGTAATAAACTGTGTGGGAGTGACTGTGGTAATAAACTGTGTGGGAGTGACTGTGGTAATAAACTGTGTTGGAGTGAGTGTGGTAATACACTGTGTGGGAGTGACTGTGGTAATAAACTGAGTGGGAGTGACTGTGGTAATACACTGTGTGGGAGTGACTGTGGTAAAAAACTGTGTGGGAGTGACTGTGGTAATACCCTGTGTGTGAGTGACTGGAGTGACTGTGGTAGTACAGTACAGTGTGTGGGAGTGACTGTGGTAATACACTATGTGGGAGTGACTGTGGTAATAAACTGTGTGGGAGTGATTGTGGTAATACACTGTGTGGGAGTGACTGTGGTAATACACTGTGTGGGAGTGATTGTGGTAATACACTGTGTGGGAGTGTCTGTGGTAATAAACTGTGTGGGAGTGACTGTGGTAATATACTGTGTGGCAGTGACTGTGGTAATATACTGTGTGGGAATGACTGTGGTAATAAACTGTGTGGGAGTGACTGTGGTAGTACACTGTGTGGGAGTGATTGTGGTAATACACTGTGTGGGAGTGTCTGTGGTAATAAACTGTGTGGGAGTGACTGTGGTAATATACTGTGTGGCAGTGACTGTGGTAATATACTGTGTGGGAGTGACTGTGGTAATAAACTGTGTGGGAGTAACTGTGAGTGACTGTGGTAATGGCACTCAGGGGAGGACTGTGGTAATAAAATGTGGGAGGACTGTGGTAATACAATGGGCAGTGACTGTGGTAACATACCGTGTGAGTGACTGTGGCAATAAACTGCGTGGGAGTGACTGTGGTAGTACACTGTGTGGGAGTGACTGTGGTAGTACATTGAGTGGCAGTGACTGTGGCAATACACTGTGGGAGTGACTGTGGTAATACACTTTGTGGGAGTGACTGTGGTAATAAACTGTGTGGGAGTGACTCTGGTAGTACACTGTGTGGGAGTGACTGTGGTAATACATTGAGTGGCAGTGAATGGCAACACACTTGGGGGGAGTGACTGTGGCAATAATACTGTGTGGGAGTAAGCCTGTAATACACTGTGTGTGAGTGACTGGTAGCAATACTGTGGGAGCATCACACACTGTGGGAGGAATGTGGTAATACACTTTGTGAGTGATTGTGGTAATAAACTGTGTGGGGTGACTGTGGTAATACACTGTGTGAGTGACTGTGGTAATACACTGTGGGAGTAAGCCAGGTAATACACTGTGTGAGTGACTGTGGCACACACTGTGTGGGAGTGATTGCAATACATCGTGTGAGCGACTGGTAGCACACCGTGGAGTGATTGTGGTAATACACTTTGTTGGAGTGACAGTGGTAATACACTGTGTGGGAGTGACTGTGGTAATAAACTGTGTGGGAGTGACTGGTAGTACACTGTGTGGGAGTGACTGTGGTAATACACTATGTGGGAGTGACTGGTAGTACACTGTGTGGGAGTGACTGTGGTAATACACTGTGTGGGAGTGACCCTGGTAATACACTGTGTGGGGGTGACCCTGGTAATAAACTTTGTGGGGGGTGACTGTGGTAATACACTGTGTGGGAGTAACTGGTAGTACACTGTGTGGGAGTGACTTTGGTAGTACACCGTGTGGGAGTGACTGTGTAGTCCATTGAGTGGTAGTGACTGTGGTCTGGTAATACACTGTGTGGTAGTGACTATAGTAATGCACTGTGTGGGAGTGACTGTGGTAGTGCACTGTGTGGGAGTGGCTGTGGTAATACATTGTGTGGGAGTGACTCTGGTAATACACTGTGTGGGAGTGATTGTAGTGTGGTAATACACTGTGTGGTAGTGACTGTAGTAATGCACTGTGTGGAAGTGACTGTGGTAATACAATCTGTGGAACTGACTGTGGTAGTACACTGTGTGGGAGTGACTGTGGTAGTGCCTAGTGTTGGGATATTTGTGGTAATACACTGTGTGGGAGTGACTGGGATTATAGTGGGTGGGAGTGACTAGGGGTACAGTAGGTGTTAGTGACCGGGAGTTCACTGTGTGGGATTGACTGGGAGTACACTGGGTGGGTGTGACTCCTCCATGTGTTAACATAACACTCCTGGAGGAAAATTGTGATAGATGCCTTACTTTTGTACGTAAATACCTGAGGAAGCTACTGTAGTCGTGTTTCCATCTGTGAGCAGACGAAAGGAATTATTCTAATTGGAGCACTAACAACAAGGTTATGAAAAACAATTAAATGATAATACAATTATTATTATTATTATTATTATTATTATTAGTAGTAGTAGTAGTAGTAACATTTTTATTATTATTATCATTATCATCACTATTATCATCATTATTATTATCATTATTATTATTATTATTATCATTACCATTATTAGCATTATTTGCATTATTGTCATTATTATCATTATTATTATTATTATCATTATTATTATTATTATTATTATTATTATTATTATTATTATTATTATTATTTTGCATGAGAAGATTAGTGGAAAAGCGTAGGTAGTTACTCAATTATGAGAACAGTTGAAATATTACACATGAAATAGATAAGCCTGGTGTGTTGCTCTCATGTGTGTTATATATTACCGCACTTCTACGGCACTGTGGAGTGATCTGTCAACGTAAAGAAAAATAGGTAAAAACTTTTTGTATATTCCTAAGTACAAATTGCTCAGATTATGCCCTTTAACTGTATTTTCATTGTACACGCATCCCTTCTCTCACATACAAGTATTTATATATGGGCGAGGACTCACCAGTAGGCTTCTAGAGTTATTAACATATTTTTCTGAGGGCCAGATAATCAATCACAATTTTCCGTGTAGAGTGAGGCAGTGACATCTTGAGTAGTAACTTATAGGGAGCGTTCTGCCTGAGTCACATTCTTCCCACAGACACACTACTACTACTACTTTGCCTTCACTCGGAATCGAGTATTGCGATCATCCAGCTATGATACAATGATATGAGGTATTAGGGATGTCTCCTAGGTTAGTGAGTTTTGAGGTGACTAAAGAAACCGATACGGGACCCGCAGCGTCGTTCACATTCGTTGCACATGTGGAGGGCTCCATCTACTGTGGGAGGGGGGTGGCAGCGTCTTTCCGGCATTGGGGCTTGTCTGCCCCGCATTTCAGTCGGGCTAACTCGAAAGTATTTACACCTTCTCGTGCAGTGCTCTTCCAAGCGTTACAATGTGGAGTAATCGAATCCCAGGTGAGGGGTCGATTTGGCACTTTTTCAGGTTTGTCTTATACCTATCCTCATACCTTTTCAATTGCCCGCCGGCATTACGTTTACTATTCGTTAAGTGACTGTAAAGTAGCTGCTTTGGCAGTCTACTGTCATCCATGCAGGTAACATGGCCAGTCCAACTTAGTTGTTCTTGGATATTGGTTGTCTCGATGCTCCTACAGTTGGTGTCAGCAAGAATACCGTAATTTGTTCTCTTGTCTTTCCAGCGAACTCGGAGGATGGAACGTGGACTACGTTGGTAAAAGTTTTCAAGTTCCTTGAGGTGCCTCCTGTATGTGACCCATGTCTCACTGCCATATAGCAGGGTGGGGGGGGACTACTGCTCGATATTCGTGCAGCTTTGTAGATAATTTCAGCTTCCTACAGCTGAAGACACGATTTTGGAGTCTGCCAAAGGCTTGAGACACACATCTGATCCGATGCTGAATCTCTTCATCGATGTCTGCGGTGGTGGACAGGTGGGAGCCGTGATACCGAAAGTGGGCAACTTTAGAGATGGTCGTACCATTAAGCTGGATGGATGGTGAAGGTCTCTCTGAACCAGGGGCAAGTTGCAAGACAATCTAAGTCTTAGGTACATTCACTTCAAGGCCAAGTGTGCATACCCTTCTGCTTAGGTGTTCAGGATCTCCTGTAGGTCATGTTCAGTGTGAGAAACAAGGGTGTGGTCGTCTGCATACTGAAGTTCAGTAATGGAAGCTGCCGACACCTTTGTTCTTGCCTGGAGTCGTCTTATGTTGAAAAGACCCCACTTAACCATGGACTCGATATTCACCCTGCTGGCTAAATAGGCCCTGGCACGAGTAAGGAAGGCAGCCAAGAAGATGGAAAAGAGAGTTGTTGCCAGTATACACCCTTGTTTAACCCCTGTTTGGATGGGGAGGAACTCTGAGTGGGTGCCGTTTTGCAAGACACTTCCGTTTATGCCATCGTGGAGTTGTCTCACTATGGTGATGAATTTTGGTGGGCAGCCAAAACGGCTAAGGGTCCACCATAAGGCTTCCCTGTTGACCGAGTCGAAGGCCTTGGTTTGGTCCTTGAAAGCCTTGTACAGGTCACGACGCTGTTCTCTGCGCCTTTCCTGTATCTGGCGGGCAGCAAAGATCATGTCAGTGGTGCCATGTGATTGTCTAAAACAACATTGATATTCAGGGAGGAAGTTTTCCGCCCCAGGAAAAAGTCTGTTCAGGAGGATTCGGGCAATAATCTTGCCAGCTACTGAGAGCAGCGAGATCCCATGGTAGTTGCCACAGTCTGACCGGTCTCCCTTGTTCTTATAAATATTGACAATGAATGCGTCTTTATGAGCTTGGGGGATTCCCTCCTTTTCCCATATATTCTCCAGTAGAGAGTAGAGACTGCTGGTAAGCAGAGGTCCTCCTGCTTTATACACCTTGGCTGGGATTTCATCAGGCCCTAAGGCTTTACTATTTTTCATTCGTTGGATGGCAGTAACCACCTCATCCAAGGAAGGAGGATAGCTGAGAAGGGTCAGCTCTGGATGCTGAGAGACCCGCTGGGTATTCAGGACATCCACATCGGTGTTTCGGTTGAGCAATGAAAGGTAGTGCTCTTTCCAGAGCTGAAGTAGACCTTCATCGTCTTTAATTATGAGGTTACCCTCAGATGAGAGTAGGGGGCTTTGCACGAGTGACTGGCTCATAAAATGTTTTGGTGAAAATAAAAAATTCAAGCATCTTGTGCTGATTTGCAAGTTTTTGTGCTTTACATGCTTTATTTTCAAGCAGGCGTTCTTTAGATTGCGAAGTTCCTGCTGGGCTGCCGTTTTATTCTTGCGGAAGGTATCAGCTTTGGTTTGAGACTGAGGGTTGTTCTGCCAGTCAGTGAAAGCAGCACTTTTATCATCAATGAGTACTTTGATTGCCGGGTCATTTATCATCAAACCAGTCCTGGTGTATTCTTTGATCTGGCTGAGGGTTTCTCTGCAGGTTTTTGTCATAACAGTATTAAGAGTATCCCATTCTTGACTGGGATTCAGTTTTGTTTGCTGTTGGGTTGTTTATAAACCTATGTTCGAGTAGCTCTCTGAAAGCATGTGCTACCGCTGGATCCTCCAGATGCTTAATATTAATACTTCTTCTTGAGGCTTGCTTCCTTCGCCGTTTTGGGGCGACATGAAGCGAGATCTTGCATCTGACAAGTCGATGATCAGTGTCACAGTGGTCTCAGCTATGCAAGGCATGGGTGATGAGGACATCTCTGCGATCTCTTTCTCTGACAGTGATGTAGCCAATGAGATGCCAGTGTTTGGATCATGGGTGTTGCCATGAACCCTTGAACTTGTCGGCCTACCTGAACAAGGTATTGGTGATAGTTAGGTTGTGTGCAGCACACTTGCTGAGGAGGAGTAGGCCGTTGGGATTATACTTGCCTAGTCCATTTCTCCCTATGGTTCCCTGCCAAATGTTAGCATCTCTGCCAACTCTGGCATTGAATTCGTCAAGAAGCACAACCTTGTCTTCTCTGGGGATAGAGGTTAGCACTCTGTCGAGGTCGGCATAAAAGGCCTCCTTGATGTCATTCTCTGCATCCAGTGTTGGGGCGTATGCACTGATGAAGAAGGCATGATGTGAGTGATTCAGTGAGACTCGAAGCTTCATGAGGTGCCAACTCCATAAAGGCTGTTTCTCTTTGCAGCAGGCTTACCCTTGCAGAAGAAGGTGTAGCCAGACCCCTGTTGTGTGAGTTGTCCCTCATCTGGGAGCTGTGATTCACTGATGCCTGCTCTGTCAATGTTATACCTAGCCAGCTCTTTTACCACAAGAGCAGTTCTTCTTTCAAGATGCGCATTGGTGCCAGTATCATGAAGGGTCCTGACTTTCCATGCAGTGACCATAAGAGGTTGCATGGTTTGTCTTTGTTTGGATCTGTGATTTTGGTTGCGTTTTCGACCGCAAAAGGATGACCTTACTGGGTGCGGTTGCCCAGTCTGGTTGGGTTTTTAGTTAGGCTATGTTTAGGGCCCCTTTTCTAGCCCCCTCCTCTTGTGGGGTGAGCAAAGTGGCTCCCCAAAAGGGCTGCTCAGTCGCACAGACAGGACTGGATTGCACTGCTGCCTAGCTCCCAGTGCATAAACGACCATCTTATCTGTGCCGCCCATGTGCAGAGTTTTTACTAGAGACTCCCGGCAGTCATCTCTGCCTGTCCCCGTCTCCACTCGTCCATAGCCACAGGACTTTTGGGGGTATAGGAGTTTTGATGATGATGAGAGGTATGATGAACTGGATGATGGCTGCTCCTGAGTTGATTTATCTGGTGAAGCAGGAGTGCAGGCTGCAACCACACATCTTGACTCTCCCTTTTCCTGATCCAGTGGTGCAAGTGTTGCAACGACTGGGGAGCGGGAGAGTCACAATGGACTGCCGATAGCCCAGTTTGTTGGGTTTCGCACTAAGTAGCATGTCCATCAGGCATTGCCTTCGTCTGCCGGTGTAGTTGTTGGGTTTCCATGGTGGTCACCTCTTCCACTTCCACCGCTGTTGGGGTCTTGTTGGAGCTCTGTAAGCATGTCTGCCTGAAGTGGGGCTCCACCGCAGATTTTTCTTTTGTGGTTTACTCCCGTAGCCTTATACCTGCCAAGGCTAACCCGTAAGGCAGTAGGGCTGTGGTTGGTAGGCGGCAGGACGCGTCCACATGCCAGTGGACTTATTTGCCGTCCCTCTGGGGCTCACTGCTACTCTGAGATCCCCTGCTGATCTAGCCTGGCCCCACTAGGCCCCCAGTTACCGTGTGTTGCCACGAGGAGGCACAGCTGGATTCTTGATGGTGAGGAGGCTGTGTACTGGCAGGGGAAGACTTATGCAAGTTGCTTCCCTGTTCGCCACGAGGGCTAGCCAGTGGCGGCAGCTGAAAGCGAGAGGTAGCAAGCAGTGCTTGCACCTTAACACTAACATAATGCTGCTACTCTAGACGCATTTCACCACCCTGTGTGTGGCTGCACACACACACACACACACGCACACACACACACACACACACACACACACACACGCATACCACAAAGAACCTCGTATGTTATTGATGGTCCACCTTCCTACCAATACTTTATGAACTCTATTTTGGTTGTGTTGAATGAATTAGTACACTTAGATATTATACCGTTAAGTGTCTTTAAACCTGAGAGTGTATGAAAGCTTCAGTTAAGAGGATGAAAATAGTCGTTGAGGCTGTATTATCGTCATGATGACAGAAGAGAACGGACGGTTAGTGAGGGTGTAGACCTAAGCAGGTTAATAAAACTACCTGTGAAAAAAAAAGGTTGAGCCTTGGTCGAGTAGGCAGCGTGGAGGCTGTAAGGGAGGACGGACTTTGAGGTTCGTACGTCAACACTCACTACGCCACCACAACAAAGGCTCACTACTCAACCACCACACACCAATGATTATCCAAACCCCCAAAATCCACAACTCTTTTTTTTTGTACGATGGTCTAGAGCCTCTTTTATATTAAGGGAGGGAGGGAGATGGAAAACCTAAGAAAGGGAGGGAAGAAAGACATCACAGGAGAGGAGAAGGATTAGGGAATGCATAGGAGAAAGAGAGAGCGAAAAGAAAGAAAAGGAGGTAGGGAGGGATAGAGAGAGAAGAGGAAAGGAAAGAGAGGAAAAAGAGGGTGAAGGAGTATAAGAGAGGGAGGTAGGAAAATACATGAAAAAGGAGAGGGAAGGGAGGAGAAAGAAGGTAATGATTGCAGAGGAGGAATGGAGGAAGGGAAGAAGGATTGGAGGAGGAAAATGTAGTGAGGCATAGAGGAAAGGAGGGAGGAAGGGAGGGAGGGAGGGAGGGAGGGAGGGAGGGAGGGATGAAGGGGAAGTAGGTGTTGAGATGAAGCGAGAGGGAGGGAAGGACGAGGAGGAAGAAGGTAGCAAGGCTTAAACAACTTTAGAGGGAGGGTCACGGTGAGGGGGAAGGGACAGAGGAAAGGGAAGAAGATAGTGAGGTGCAGTGGTGAAGGTGGGTGGAGTGGAGTGAGGGGGTAGAGGCCGGCAGTGACCTTAAGCAGTACACGGTGATGACCTCGGCGCGTTATGTTGCAGGCAGGTCCCTCGCCAGGTGGTCACTCCCTCCCACCACACACACTCACCTGGAGCACCAGTCACGGCTATGTTGTCTTCTCTGTTCTAGTGCTGCACCCTATAAACCTGAGACATTCTCTATCATTTTAGTCTGTCATGAGTATTTGGTATTGCATGGCTGTGTTTCAAGTTGTTTGGCCTGGTGTTGTTGCAAAGTTATTTTTTACAGAACTTTCGTGTTATTGTGAGGTCTGGTTAGTGCATGGTTGGTATGTTCAGTTGTTGCTGCATTCTTTTTTTATGTATTTATTGCAGAATTCTTATTAAGTTTTGCCTATTTCCTAGTCGTGCTGCCAGTTATGTTAATGTTTGTTGGGAGTTTATGGCGTGGTTGTATGGTCAGGAGTGTCAGAGTCGTCTTTTAAGGTTATTACATGGTCGTGTTGTCATGTGTGCTAACGTCTGCTGTAAGGTTTGATAAATAGTTACTGTAAGAATTGATAAATGGTTACTATGAGGTTGTGTTGCCAGTCATGTGGTAAGATGTCGTGAACGTGTTACAAAATGTCATGAGTTTTAACAGCAAGCTGTCACGAGTGTGTGGCAAGCTGTAGTAAGAGGTGTGCAAGGCGTGACGGGAGCAGCATGTTGGTCACGAGGTTAATGTGTGGTGACGGTGTGTAACGTGAAGCACAGTGACTTGCCAATCCACAAGACGTGACGGGAGATGAGCGTGTATGGAGGAGCCCAAGCGGAGGCTCCCTGATGTGGAGGTGGAGGTTGTACAAGGGGGGGGGGGGGTTAGGGGTAGTGGATGAGGCGGGGAAGGAGGAAGAGGCGACGGGGAGTAGGAGGCATATGTGAAAAATAAATTGAAGGAAGATATTGGAGATGTGATGAAGGTGGAGAACAATTTAGAGATATGTAGAGAGGAAAGTAGAAGGGGGAGGAGGAGATAAAGAAGGAGGCGGAGCATGAGGAGAGGAGAGGAGGAATAGGCAAAGAAAACAGCAGATACAGAGGAAGTGGAGAAGATGAGTAAGAGAAGATTGTTATAAGAAGAAGAGCAAGTGGTACAGTAAAAGAGGACTTATGGGTGATGAAGCTGTGTGTGTGTGTGTGTGTGTTTGTGTGTGTGTGTGTGTGTGTGTGTGTGTGTGTGTGTGCGTGTGTGTGTACTGAGGTACATGTATGTTATACTGTGTGTAAGTTACAGTGAAAGTGCATGTAGAGGCATGTGCATGTTAAGGTGTGTGCAAGTTAAGGTGTGTGCATGTTAAGGTGTGTGTATATTAAGGTGTGTGTATGTTAAGGTGTGTGTATGTTAAGATGTGTGTATGTTAAGGTGTGTGCATGTTAAGGTGTGTGTATGGTAAGGTGTGTGTATGTTAAGGTGCGTATATGTCAAGGCATGTGTATGTTAAGGTGCGTATATGTCAAGGCATGTGTATGTTAAGGTGTGTGTATGTTAAGGTGTGTGTATGTTAAGACGGGTGCATATTAAGGTGTGTGTGTATGTTAAGGTGTGTGTAAGTTGAAGTGTATGTATTTTAAGGCGTGTGTATGATAAGACGGGTTAAGGTGTGTGTATGTTAAGGTGCATCTATGTTAAGGTGTGTATGTTAAGGTGTGTATGTTAAGGTGTGTATGTTAAGATGTACGTATGTTAAGGTATGTGAATGTTAAGGTGTGTGTATGTTATAGTGTGTGTTTGTTAAGGTGTATGTTTGTTAAGGTGTGTGTATGTTAAACAACGTGTGTATGTTAAGGTGTGTATGTTAAGGTGTGTGTATGTTAAGACGTGTGTGTATCTTAAGACGGGTATATGTTAAGGTGTGTGCATGTTAAGGTGTGTGTATGTTAAGGCGTGTGTGTTTTAAGACGAGTGTATGTTAGGTAAGGTGTGTATATGTTAAGACGTGTGTGTGTGTGTGTGTTTTTTTGTATGTTAACACGTGCGTGTGTATGTTAAGACGTGCAAGTGTATGTTAAGACGTGTGTATGCATGTTCAGGGGGCTATATGTTCAGGTGTACGTGTGCATGTGTGTGTGTGTGTGTAAGGGAGGACAGGCGGTGAGCCACTGTGTGTACTAAGGGGGGGGGGGAGAGGGAACCTGTTGACTGAGCTCTAAGGTAAATACCTCTACACTCCTCCAGGCAGTGGTGATACTAGTAGTGGTGGTGGTAGCGGTGGAAGTTGTTACGGTGGTGGTGATGCTGGTAGTGGTGGTGGTGACAGTAATGGTGATGATAGCAGGGATGGTGATAATGGTGACAGTAGAGATGATGGTAGTGGAGGTAGTAGTGGTGGTGGTGAATGTAGTGTTCAATGCTGTTGGTGATGGCAATGGTCGTGTTGGTAGTGGTTTTCATGATATTAGTAGTGGTGATTGTGGTGGTTGTGGTAGTAATGGTGGTGATGTTGGTGGTGATGAAAGATTAGTAGAGCGATAGTAGTAGCTGTACTGATACAGAAGGTGTAGTGAAGTAATGTTGATGTTGGTGGTAATGACTGAGGTAGGTAGGGGTATGGGGTGGTGGTGATGGTAATAACTGTTGTAGGGAGAAGTAGGGGTGGTGGTGGTAATGACTGTTGTAGGGAGAAGTAGGGGTGGTGGTGGTAATGAGTGAGGTAGGCAGGGGTGGTGGTGGTAATGAGTGAGGTAGACAGGGGTGGTGGTGAGGTAGATGGGGTGGGCAGGTGGTGTGGTGGTAATGAGATGGGGTTGGCACGGGTGGTGGGTGGTAATGGGTGGGGTGGGCAGGGTGGTGGTGGTAGGGTGGGGTGGGCAGGGGTGTGTTGGTGAATAGGTGGAGTGGGCAGGGGGTGGTGGGTGGTGGGTGGGGAGTGCAGAGTGGTGGTGGTGTGGATGGGGTGGGCAGGGTTGGTGGTGGCAGTGGTGGGGTGGGCAGGTGGTGGTGGTGGTGGTGTGAGGAGGGCAGGTTGGTGGTGGTGTGGATGGGGTTGGGGTGGTGGTGGTGTGGGTGGAGTGGGCAGGGGGTGGTGCTGTTGTGGAGTGGGGTGGGCAGGGGTGGTGGTGGTGGTGGTAATGATGTTGTGGGAGTTGGTGGTGGTGTGGTGGGGGTGGGCGGGGGCGTGGTGGTGTGGAGTGGGGTGGGCAGAGTGGTGGTGTGTGGGTGGGGATGGGCAGGGGTGGTGGGTGGTGGAGTGGGCAGGGGTGGGCAGGGGTTGGTGGGGTGGGGAATGGTGGGGTGGGCAGGGTGGTGGGTGTGTGGGTGGGGTGGGCAGGGGGTGGTGGTGGTGTGTCTGGGGTGGGCAGGGGGTGGTGGTGGTGTGGTGGGGTGGGCAGGTGGTGGGTGGTGTGTCTGGGGTGGGCAGGGGTGGTGTGGTGGTGTGGGGTGGGGGTGGGCAGGGGTGGTGGTGGTGTGGAGTGGGAGTGGGCAGGGTGGTGGTGGTGAGTGGGAGTGGGAGTGGGGAGTGGGAGGGGGGTGGTAGTGGTAAGGTGGGGTAGGCAAGGTGGTGGTGGTGGTAATGAGTGGGGTAGGCAGGGGTGGTGGTGGTGTGGAGTGGGGTGGGCAGGGTGGTGGTGGTGATGAGTGGAGGCAGGGTGGTGGTGGTGTGGGTGGGGTGGGCAGGGTGGTGGTGTGTGGAGTGGGGTGGGCAGGGTGGTGGTGTGTGGTGGGCAGAGTTGGTGGAGGTGTGTGTGGGGAGGGGTCAGGTGGGTGGTGTGAGTAGGGAGTGGGCAGGGGGGGTGGTGTGGGTGGGGATGGAAGCAAGTGGGTGGTGGTGTGTGTGGGTGTGGGGGGGGTGGTGGGTAAGGGTGGGGTGGGGTGGAGCAGGGGTGGTGATGTGTGGGTGGGAGTGAGGCAGGGTGGTGGTGGTAAGAGTGAGGTAGGCAGGGTGGTGGTAATGAGTGGGGTGGGCAGGGGTGGTGGGGTGGGGCAGGGGAGTGGGTGGTGTGGGAGTGGGGATGGCAGGGAGTGGTGGTAAGTGGGAAGTAGAGCATAGGTGGTGGTGGTGGGAATGGGGTGGGGATGGGAGTGGGGAATGGGGGTTGGGGTCAGGTGGTGGTGTGAATGGGGATTGGCAGTGGTGGTGGTAATGGGTAAAGTAGGCAGGGGTGGTGGTGGTGTGGAGTGGGAGGTAGGCAGGTGGTGGTGGTAATGATGTGGTGAGGGAGGGTGGTGGTGGTGTGGGTGGGAGTGGGCAGGGGTAGGTGTGAGGCAGGTGGGCATGGGTGGTGGTGGTGTGGAGTGGGAGTGGGAAGGGTGTGGGAGTGGGTAGAGATGGTGGTAATGAATGGGATTGGCAGGGAGTGGTGGTGAATGAGTAGGGTGAGCAGGGGGTGGTGGTGGTAATGAGTGGGGAGTGGGCAGGTGGTGGGCAGGGTGGTGTGGTGTGGGGAGGGTGTGTGTGTGGGGAGTGGGGTGGGGGATGGTGGTGGAGTGGGGTGGAAGCAGGTGGGTGTGGGTGGTGTGTGGTGGGGTGGGCAGGGGAGTGGGAGTGGGCAGGGGGTGTGGGAGTGGGAGGGGGTGGGTGGGTGGGGAGTGGAATGGGGTGGGGTAAGAGTGTGCAGGGGTGGTGGTGGTAATGGGCAGGGTGGTGGTGGTAGGGAGATGGTGTGTGGGGTAGGGGGTGGGAGTGGTGGGGAGGGTGGGATGGGAGGGTGGAGTGGGAGTGGGGTGGGTGGCAGGAGGTGGTGGTGTGGGTGGTGAGCAGGGGTGGTGGTGTGGGGAGGGGAGTGGTGTGTGGGGTGGAGGGTAGTAAGAGTGGGAAGGGCGGATGGTGATGGTAATGGGAGGTAGGCTGGGGAGGGTGGTGGTGGTAATGAGAGGAAGTGAGCAGGGGTGGTGGGTGGTAATGAATGGGTAGGCAGGGGTGGGGTGGTAATGGTGGGGTAGGCAGGGGTGGGTGGTGGTGTGGGCAGGGAGTGGGCAGGGTGGTGAGTGGTGTGGGTGATGTAGGGGAAGTGAGGTGCTGATGGTAATGGGCAGGGTGGGACAGAGTTGGTGGTGGTAATGAGTGGGGTAAACAGGGTTGGTGGTGGTAATAGATAGGGAGTGGGCAGGGGTGGGTGGTGGTGTGTGGAGTGGGGGTAAGCAGGGTTAGTGTAGTAATAGATAGGGTGGGGAGTGGGTGGTAATAGATCGAGTGAGCCAAGGGTGGTGTGGTGGTAATGAATGTAAAGGGAGGAGTAGTGGTGGTAATAGGTGAGGTAGGCAGGGGGGGTAGTGGTAATGGAGTGAGGAGTAGGCAGGGTGGTGGTGTGGTGAGTGTTGTGGGGAGGGGGTGGTGGTGTGAGATGGGGTGAGAGCAGGGTGGTGGTGTGAGTGGGGAGACAGGGTGGTGGTTTATGACTGGTGGGGTGGGCAGTGTGGTGGTGGTGGGACAGGCAGGGGTGTGGTGAGGTGGTGTGGGCAGGGTGGAGGCAGGGTGGTGGTGGTGTGGGTGGGAGGTGGGCGGGGATGGTGGTGTGTGGGCTAGGGTAGGCATGGGTGGTGGTGGTGTGGGTGGGTGGGCAGGGAGTGGTGGTAGTGGTGGTAATGAGCAAGGTGAGCAGGGGTGGTGAAGTGGTAATGGCAGGGAGTGAAGCAGGGTGGTGGTGGTAATGAGTGGGGTGGGCAGGGTGGTGAGGTGAGTGGTGAGTGGGTGAGGGTGGGCAGGGGTGGTGGTGTGTGAGTGGGGGTAGGCAGGGTGGTGGTGGTGTGGGTGAGAGTGGGAAGGGCAGGTGATGATGGCAAGGTAGGCTGGTGAGACAGAGGTGGTGGTGGTGTGGGCAGGTTGAAAGCAGAGATGGTGGTGGTAATGAGAGTGGGGAGTGGGCAGGGGTGGTGGGTGTGTGTGGGAGAAGATGGCAGGGGTTAGTGTGTAGTGATGGGTGGGAAACTGGGGGTGGTGAGTGGTGTGAATGAGGTTGGCAGCAGTGAGTGGTGAATGAGTGGGGAGTGGGCAGGGGGGTGGTGGTAAGAGTGGGGTGGGCAGGTGGTGGTGGTGTGGGGTGTGGGGTTGGTGGTGGTGTGGGTGGGATGGGCAGGGGTGGTGGTGTGTGGTGGTGGGGTGGGTGTGGTGGGTGGTGTGGGTGGGGTGGGCAGGGGTGTGGGTGTGGTTGGAGTGGGCAGGGGTGGGGGTGTGGGTGGGGATAGGCAGGGTTGGTGAGGTGGGTGTGTGGACAGGTGGGCAGGGGTGGTGGTGGGGTGGAGGGCAGGGTGGGTGGTGAAGTGTGGGAGTGGGAAGGGGGGTGGTAATGGGTGGGGTGGGCAGGGGTGGTGGTGGTGATGGGCAGGGGTGGGCATGGGGTCAGGGTGTGGGTGGGGTGGGCAGGGGTGGTGGTGGTGTGGGTCAGGGGATGGTGTGTGGGGCAGTGGTGTAGGTGGAGTGTGGGTGGTAATTGATAGGTGGGGTGGGGGTGTGGGTGTGTGGGCTGGGGTGGGGGGTGAGTGGGGGCAACAGGGGGTGGTGGGTGAGTAGAGTGGGGTGGTGGGGAGTGGGGTGGGGTGGGGTGGAAGTGGGGGTGGTGGTGTGGAGTGGGGTGGGCAGGTGGTGGTGAGTGTGCAGGTGAGGTGGGGGTTGAGGGTGGTGGTGTGTGGGCAGGAGTGGGCAGGGGTGGTGGTGGTGTGGGTGGGGTGGGGCAGGGGGTGGTGGTGGTGTGGGTGGGGTGGGCAGGTTGGGTGGTGGTGTGGGTGGGGGTGGGGCAGGGGTGTGGTGGGGTGGTGGTGTGGATGGGGGTAGGCAGTGGTGGGTGGTGTGGGTGGGGTGGGCAGGGGTGGTGTGAGTGGGGTGGGGTGGGCAGGGGTGGGGTGGTGGGTGGTGTGGGTGGGGTGGGCAGGGTTGTGGTGGGGTGTAGGTAGTGGCAGGGGTGGTGGTGGTAATGGTGGGAGTAGGGTGGTGAAGTGATGAGAGTGGGGTGGGGTGGGGTGGGTGGGGAGATGGGGTTGTGGTTGGGTGGAGTGGCAGGGTTGGTAGTAATGAGTGGGTGGGGCAGGGGTGGTGGTGGGTGAATGAATGGGGTGGCAGGAGTGGTGGTGGTAGTGAGTGGGGAAAAGGGTGGTGGTGGGTGGAGTGGGGAGTGGGCAGGGTGAGTGGTGAGTGTGGAGTGGGGTGGGCAGGGGTGGTGGTGGTGTGGGGTGGAGCAGGGGTGGTGGTGGGTGTGTGGGATGGGGGTGGTGGTGGTAATAGTGTGGGAAGTGGAGCAGGGTGAGTAGGTGGTAAAGTGTGGAAAGTGAAAGTGGTGGTGGTGTGGGGTAAGGGAGCAGGGTGAGTGAGTGTGTAAAGTAGGGATAGTGGTGAAGTAGTGGAATATGAAGGTTGGAAAGATGAGTGGTGGTAATAGATTCAGGTGGGCAGGGTGGGAACTGGTAATAAGTAGGAATAGGCAGGGGTGGTGGGAGTGGTGGTAGTGAGAAGGGAGAAGCCAGCGCAGGGTGGTGAAAGTAACGAATGAGGTAAGCAGGGGTGGTGGTGAGTGAGTAATGGGCAGAGTAGGCAAGGAGTGGTGGTGGTAATGAATAGGGTTAGCAGGGTGGGAGTGTGTGGGTGGAGTAGGCAGGGTGTTGAAGTGTGGTGGAGTAAGTAGGAGCAGGCGTGAAGTGTGAGATGGAATAAGGTGGGTACAAGGAGTGTGAGTGGTAATAAAGTGGGAGTAGAAGCAAATTGGTGGTGAAATGTCGGATGGGAGTAGGCAGGAGTGGTGGTGAACAGGGATTGAAAGGTGGGTGGAGTGGCTGGAGTGAGTAGGCTGAGGGGTGATGTGGTGAGTGGGGTGGAAGGGTGAATGGTAGTAAAAGGTGGGGTGGGCAGAGGTGGTGGTGGTGGGCAGGGGGGCAGGAGGGTGGTGGTAATGGGCAGGAGGAAGGGGTAGGTGGTGGTGTGGATGGGGTAAGAGCAGGGGTGGTGGTGGGCAAGTGGCTTGTAATGGGGTGCAGTGGGCAGGGGTGGTGGGTGAATAAGTGGGGTAGCCAGGGTGGTGAGTGGTAATGTGGGAGAGTGAACAGGTTGGTGGTAACTCAGGAGATGGCAAGGGTGGTGAGTCAGGTGGGCAAAGGTGAACAGGGGTGATGGTGGAGTTAATGGGTGGGGTAAGCAGGGGTGGTGGTGTGGGTGGGGAGTGGAGTGGGCAGTGGTGGTGTGGGCAGGGAGTGGGCATGGGTGGGAGTGGGTGGGGTGGGTGGGGGTGGTGTGGTGGGCCAGGAGTGGGCCAGGTGGTGGTGTGGGTGGGGTGGGATGGTGGTGTGTGGGTGGGGAGTGGGCCAGGGGGTGGGATGGTGATGGGGTCAGGGTGGAGCAGGGGTGGGTGTGGGATGGGTGGGCAGGGGTAGGGTAGTGTGGGATGGGAGTGGGGTGGGATGGGGTAGTGGTAGTATAAGTGGAGCAGGGGTGGTGGTAGTAATGATGAGGTGGGCAGGGTGGTGGTGGTAATGAATGGGGTTGGCAGGGTGGTGGGCTGTGTAGGGTGGGGTGGTGGTGGTGTGGTAGGTGGGATGGGGAGTGAGTGTGTGGAGTGGGGAGTGGGCCAGGTGTGGGTGTGGGAATCAGTGGGGTGGGCAGGGTGGAGTGTGGTGTGGGTGGGAGTGGGCAGGGGTGGTGGTGGTGTGGATGGGGTGGGCAGGGTGGTGGTGTGTGTGGGGTGGGTGAGGTGGGTGGTGTGGGTGGGGTGGGCAGGGGTGTGGGTGTGGTTCAGGAGTGGGCAGGGGTGGTGGTGTGGGTGGGGATAGTGCAGGGTTGGTGGATGGGTGTGTGGACAGAGTGGGCATGGGGTGGTGGTGGTCAGGTGGAGTTATGCAGGGTGGGTGGTGAAGTGTGGGAGTGGGTTAGTAGAGTAGTGTGGTTGGGTGGGGTGGGCAGGGGTGGGTGGTGGTGAATGGGCAGGGGTGGGCATGGGGTCAGGGTGTGGGTGGGGTGGGCAGAGTTGGTGGTGGTGTGGGTCAGGGGATGGTGTGTGGGGCCAGTGGTGTAGGTGGAGTGTCAGGGTGGTATGAAGTGGGGTGGGGGTGAGGGTGGGTGGGCTGGGGTGGGGGGTGAGTGGGGGCAAGGGGGTGGTGGGTAGTAGAGTGGGGTGGTGGGGAGTGGGGTGGGGTGGGGTGGAAGTGGGGGTGGTGGTGTGGAGTGGGGTGGGTGGTGGGGGAATGAAGTGTGCAGGTGAGATGGGGGTGAGGGTGGTGGTGTGTGGGAGGAGTGGGCAGGGGTGGTGGTGGTGTGGGTGGGGTGGGCAGGGAGATGGTGGTGGTGTGGGTGGGGTGGGCAGGTTGGGTGGTGGTGTGGGTGGGGGTGGGCAGGGGTGTGGTGGGGTGGTGTGTGTGGAGGGGTTGGCAGTGGTGGGTGAGTGTGGGTGGGAGTGGGCAGGGGTGGTGTGAGTGGGGTGGGTTGGGCAGGGGTGGGGTGGTGGGTGGTGTGGGTGGGGTCAGACAGGGGTTAGAGATGGTGTCAGGTAGTGGCAGGGGTGGTGGTGGTAATGGGTGGGAGTAGGGAGGTGAGGTGATGAGAGTGGGGTGGGGTGGGGTGGGTGGGGAGATGGGGTTGTGGGTTAAGTAGAGTAGAGCAGGGTTGGTGGTAATGAGTAAGGGTGGAGCAGGAGGTGGTGGTGGGTGAATGAGTGGGCTGGCAGCAGTGGTGGTAGTAATGAGTGGGGAAGCCAGGGTGGTGGTGGGTAAAGAGTGGGAGTGGGCAGGGTGGTGGTGAAAGTGTGGAGTGGGGTGGGCAGGGGTGGTGGTGGTGTGGGGTGGAAGCAGGGGTGGTGGTGGGTGTGTGGGATGGGGTTGTGGTGAGTGGAAGGAGTGTGGGTAAGTGGAGCAGGGTGAGTGAGGTGGTAAAGTGTGGAAACAGAAAGTGGTGGTGGTGTGTGAGTAAGGTGAGCAGGTTGGGTGAGTGTGTAGTAAGCAAAGTGGTGAAGTAGTGGAGTATGAAGGTTGGAAAGATGAGTGGTGGTATAAATAAGGTGGAGCAGGAGTGGGTGTTGAAGTAGTGGAGTAGGGAGAGTAGGCAGGGGTGGTGGTGAGGTGGTAATGGGCAGGGAGTGGGCAGGGGAGGGTGGTGAAAGTAAGAATGGGGTAGGCAGGGGTGGTGGTGGTGGTTGTAACAGGCAGAGTAGGCAGAAGTGGTGGGGTAAGGAATAAAAGGTTAGCAGGGGTGGTGAGTGTGTAAAACCAGGAGTAAGCATGGTGTTGAGTGTGATAAAGTAAGTAGAAGCAGGAGTGAAGTAGTGAGTTGGAATAAGAGTGAGGTAAACAGGGGTGTGAGTGAAGTAATAAGTGGGAGTAGAGCAAATAGTGAGTGAAATGTCGGATCAGAGTAGGCAGGGTGGTGGTGTAACCAGCTGTTGTAGAGGTCAGGTGTGAGTGGTGATGTGTGGGTGGGATGAGGCTGAGGGGTGAAGTGGTGAGTGGGGTGGGCAGGGTTGGTGGTGGTAAAAGTGGGGTGGGCAGGGTGGTGGTGTGTGGGCAGGGAGGCAGGGGGGTGGTGGTCATGGGCAGGGAGGCAGGGGGAGGTGGTGGTAATGGATGGGGTGGGAGCAGGGGTGGTGGTGGTGGAGTGGATTGAATGGGCAGGAGTGGGCAGGGGTGTTGGGTGGCAATAAGTGGGGTAAAGCAAGGGTGGTGAGTGGTGGTGTGGGGAGAGTGCAGCAGGGTTGGTGGTGGATTATCAGGCAAGGTGAGGCAGGGGTGGTGAGTGAGTGGTAAAAGGTGAAACCAGGTGTGGTGGTGGATAATAGGTGGGAGTAAGCAGAGTGGTGGTGTGGGTGGGAATTAGAGTGGGGATGAGAGTGGTGGTGGGCAGGGTGTGGGCAGGGGTAGGTCGATGGGTGGGGTGGGTGGGGGTGGTGTGGTGGGGCAGGGGTGGGCAGGTTGGTGGTGTGGGTGGGGTGGGATGGTGGTGTGTGGGTGGGGTGTGGGCCTGTGGGGTGAGATTGGTGATGGGGTCAGGGTGGAGTGGGGTGGGTGTGGGATGGGTGGGCAGGGATGGGTCAGTGTGGGATGGGAGTGGGGTGGGATGGGGTGGTGGTAGTAATAAGTGGAGTAAGCAGGGGTCGTGGTGTGGAGTGGGGTGGGCAGGGTGGTGGTGGTAATGAATGGGGTTGGCAGGGTGGTGGTATGGCTGTTGTAGGGTGGGTGTGGTGGGTGGTGTGGGAGGTGGGTTGGGGAGTGAGTGTGTGGAGTGGGGAGTGGGGTGTGGGTGTGGGATCAGTGGGAGTGGGCAGGGGTGGTGTGTGGTGTGGGTGGGGAGTGGGCAGGGGTGGTGGTGGTGTGGATGGGGTGGGCAGGGTAGGTGGTGTGTGTGGGGTGGGTGTGGTGGGTGTGTGGGTGGGGTGGGCTGTGGGTGTGTGTGTGGGTGGGGATGTGGGAGGGGTGGTGGTGGTGGGTGTAAAGGCCAGGTAGGCAAGGGTTGGTGGAGGTGGTGGTGTGGGCAAGGTGGGCAGGGGTGGTCAGTGGTAATGGGAGTTGCATGGGGGTGGTGGTGGTAATAGGCAGGAGCTAGGCATGGGTGTGGGTGTCAGTGGGGTAAACAGGGTGGTGAGTGGTGATCAGGAGTGGAAGCAGGGTGGTGGTTGTGGAGTGGGGTGGGCAGAGTGGTGGTGGTGTGGAGTGGGAGTAGGCAAGGGTGGTGAGTGGGTGAATGAGTGGGATGAGCAGGGGTGTGAAGTGTGGATAGTGTGGGGTGGGCAGGGGTAGTGTTGGTGTGTGAGTGGGGTGAAGCAGGGGTCGTGTGAAGAACAGATCAAATTGGGCAGGGTGGTGGGGACAGTGTGGCTGGCTAGGGTTGATGTAGTGAGTGGTATTGAATAGGAGGTTGGCAGGAGTGGTGGTGGTAATGGTAGGGGTGGGCAGGGGTGGTGTTGGTAATAGGTGGGGTAGGCAGGTGGTGGTTGTGGTAATGAATAGGGTTGGAGGCGGTAGGTGGTGTGGATGGAGGGTGGGGTGGCAGAGGTGTGAAGTGTGGGTGGGGTGGGCGGGGTGTGGTGTGAATGGGCAGGGTGGAGCAGGGGGAGTGGTGGAAGTGTGGGTGGGAGTGGGCAGGGGTGGGTGAGTGGGTGAAGGGTGGGCAGGTGGGCAGGTGAGGTGTGCAGGTGGGGTGGGCAGGAACAGGTGGAGTGTGGTGGTGTGAAACCCCAAGGTAAGCAGGGGTGGTGGTGGTAATAGATAGTGGCAGGGGGTGGTGGTGGTAATGGCAGTGTGGGGATGGACGGGGAGGTAACATGGGTGGTGAGGTGGTGTGGGTGGGGTGGGCATGGAGTGGGTGGTAAATAGGCAGGAGTGGGCAGGTGTGTGGTGTGTGGGTGGGGAGTGGGCAGGGGTGGGTGGTGAAGTGTGGGTGGGGTGGGCCAGGGTGGGTGGGTGGAGTGGGCAGGGTGTGTGTGCATGGGTGGAGTGTGGTGTGTGGTGTGGGAGTGGAGTGGGGGTGAGGTGGTGTGTGGGCAGGGGAGTGGAAGGCAGGTGGTGGTGAAAGTGGGGGGCAGGGGTGTGGGTGGTGGTGTGGGTGGGGGTAGGCAGAGTTGGTGGTGAATTGACAGTAGCAGGGGTAGGCAGGGTGGTGGTGGGTGGAAATGAGCTGTGTGGGGTGGGGTGGGTGGGTGGTGAGTTGTGGCAGAGTGGGGATGAGCATGGTCAGGTGGGGTGGGCAAGGGGTGGTGGTGGTGGGGTGGGGTGGGGTCAGGGTGGGGTGGTGTGGGTGGGGGGTGGGCAGGGGTGGTGGTAGTGTGGAGTGGGGTGTGGGGTGGTGGGTGGGGTGTGGGTGGGGTGGGCAGGGGTGGTGGTGGGTGTGGGTGGGGTGGGCAGGATGGTCAGTGGTAGAGTGGGAGTACGCAGGGTGTTGGTGATCTAAATAAACAGGGTGGTAAGTAAATGCAGAAGTAGGAAGTAAACAGTGGTAGGTGGTGTGGGGGAAGGATGGTGGATAAACCAAGCAGGGTGTTAGTGGTAATAGGTAGAATCAAGCAGGGGTGGTGGGTGGATTTATGGGTTAGGTAAAACCAGAGGTGTTGAGTGAAGTAATGAGTGGGGAACCAAACCTTAGGGTGGTGTGGGAGTGGTGGGGATGGAT
>NW_024713129.1:39675729-39692972 GCF_018991925.1 Homarus americanus | reverse complement strand
TAAACACATTGGCGGCAATGATGAAGCTTGAGAGAGGGGGGAGATGATGGCAACATGAGGCATATGGTGAAAGTGGTGGCAGCATGATGCAGCAGGGGTGCAGGCAATGATGAGGGGCAAGGGTGGTGGCAATGAGTGAGTGTTGGGGTGGTAAAGAAATGAGTGCAGGCAGGGTGGTAGTAACGAGTGAGGTAGGCAGGGGGTGTGAGGTTGACATGAGTTGGGGACAGTTACATGCTCACAATATAAACAATAAACAAAGACAATGGACATAAAAGGGTAGACAAAGGATGCGTGAAAGGTTAAGTAATAGAAAACATAAACTTTAATAAAATATTTGAAGCTTATAAATTATTTTTAACAAACTTAACTTAAATGACACAGCATATGGCTGATACAAAACAAATGGCCTCGAAGTCATGGACGTGGGATATCAATAAACATGCTAACATGATGAGCTGAGATGCACGGGACGAGCAAGGCTGAGCATTGCAGAGACATTTGCAGGCAGTCAATGCACGTAGGTTTAGAGGACAGATGTGGTCAGGCCTGCATTTCGAATGGAGCCAACACATTGAGGGCGACGCAACAAACAGGAGAAGGAAATGGAGTGGTACTAAGAAACAAGGCTGTGTTTTCAGATGGCGTTGCTGTGGTGTTGGGTAGGTATTTTATCACGATGGCGTGGCAGGGGTGGTGGTGGCAATGAGGATGTAGGCAGGGGTAGGGAGGCCACTGTTGCAGGGAGGGGTGGTGGCAATGATGGAGTGGGTGGAAGTGGCAATGAGGCAGGCACAGGTGGAGGTGGTGGCAAATGACAGGTAGGGAAGCAACGATGGAGGCAGGCGGTGGAGGCGGTGGCAAAGATGAGTGTTATGTTATGGGCAGGATGGCAACGATGAGGCAGGCGGGCAGTGGTGGCAAAAGATGAGTGGCGTTATGTGCGGTGGTAACGGAGCGGCAGGCGTATGGCGGCGGCAACGATGAGTGCGCATGCGGGGCAGTGGCAATGAGCGAGGCAGGCGGAGCGTGGCGGTGAGATGCGATTGCGGGCGGTGGTGGCAATGAATGAGGGGCAGGGGCTGGTGGTGGCAATGAGTGAGTGCGGTGGGCGGTGGCTGGGTGTGCAATGGTGAGGCAGGCAGGGGTGGTGGTGGCAATGGCGAGGTGCAGGCAGGGTGGTGGTGGCAATGAATGAGGCAGGCAGCGGGTGGTGGTGGCAATGAAATGAGTGCAACGATGGGGTGGTAATGGCAGAGGCAGGCAGGGGGGTGGTGGCAACGAGCGAGGCAGGCACAGGCGGTGGTGGCAAGGTAACGATGAGTGGCGAGCAGTGGCAATGAGGAGGCATAGGCGGCGGCGGTGGCAAGTTTATAAGCAGGGGCTGGCGGCAACGAGGCAGAGGAGTATTGGTGGCGCGGTGACGATGATGCAGGGGGGCGGTGGCAATGAGCGAGGTGGGCGGGTGCAGTGGTGGCAATGAGCGAGTGCGGCTGGGTGGTGGTGGCAATGAATGACAGGCAGGGGCAGTGGCATACGAGTGAGGCAGGCAGGGGTGGGTACGAGAGGTGGGCAAGGGTGGTGGTGGTAATGAGTGAGTGGAGCAGGTGGTGGTGGTAATGAGTGAGGCTGGCAGTGGTGGTGGGTAATGGCGAAGCAGGCAGGGTCGTGGTGGTAATGAGTGAGGGGCAGGGGTGCAGGTAATGACTGTTGTAGGGAGGGGTGGTGGTGGTAATGAGTGAGGCAGGCAGGGGTGGAGTGTGGCAATAATGAGCAAAGGCTGGGTGGTGGCACGATGAGTGCAGGAATGGCGGCGGCGATGCAACGATGCGAGTACGGGGCGGTGGCGGCGCGGCGTGGGCGGCAATGAGTGAAATGGCGTGGTGGCGGAGACGAGATGGAGGTAAGTATGGGATGGCAACGACGAGTGCAGGTATGGGCAGGTGGCAACGAATGAGGCTGGCAGGTGGTGGTGGAAATGAGCGAGGCAGGCAGGGGCAGTGGTGGTAACGATGAGGCAGGCAGGGCGGTGGTGGTAATGAGTCAGGCAGGCAGGGGTGGTGGTGGCGATTGTTGCAGGAGTGCGATGGTGGTAAATGAGCGAGGCAGGGTAGGGGGGTAATGAGTGAGGCAGGCGGGTGGTGGTGGTGGTAATGAGCGAGGTAGGCAGGGTGGTGGTAAATGAGTGAGGCAGGCAGGGGCTGTGGTGGCGGGTGATTGTTGTAGGGAGGGGTGGTGGCAGAATGAGCGAGGCAGGCAGGGGTGGTGGTGGCAATGAGCGAGGTAGGCAGGGTGGTGGTGGCGAGTGAGGCAGGCAGGTGTGGTAGTAACGAGTGACAGGTTGGCGATGGTGGTGGTGGCAACGACGATACAAGGCGCAGTGGTGGCAATGATGAGAGCAGGGGTGGTGGTGGCAATGAGGCGTGGAAGGCAGGGGTGGTGGTGGCAACGAGTTGTAGGGAGGGTGGTGGCGGTAATGGCGAGGTAAGGGTGGGGCGCAGGTAGTAATGAGCGAGGCAGGCAGGAGGGGCAGGCTGGAGCAGACAGGGGTGGTGGTGGCAACTGGACGTTGTAGGAGTGGGTGGTGGTGGCAATGGCGAGGCAGGCAGGGGTGGTGGTGGTAATGAGTGAGGCAGGCAGGTGGTGGATGTAATGAGGAGGCAGGCAGGTGGTGGTGGTAATGGCGAGGTAGGCAGGTGGTGGTGGGTAATGAGCGAGGTAGGCAGGGTGGTGGTGGTAACATGATGTAGGGAGGGGTGGTGGTAATGAGCGAGGGGCAGGCAGGTGGTGGTGGTGGTAATGAGTGGCGTGGCGTTAGTGGTGGTGGCAATGAGTGAGGCAGGCAGGGGCGGTGGTGGTAACGATGAGGCGAGGCAGGGGTGGTGGTGCAGGGCCTGGATCAGTGGAGGGGTGGTGGTAATGATGAGGTAGGCAGGGTGGTGGTGGTAATGATTGATGTAGGGAGGGGTGGTGGTGGCAACGGAGAGATGGTGACAGGGTGGTGGTGGTAATGACTGGTAGTGAGGGGTGGTAAAGCTGATGAGTGAGGTAGGCAGGGTGGCGGTAGTAATGAGTGCAGGCGGTGATGTGGTGGCAATGAGGAAGCGAGGCAGGCGTGGTGGTAATGAGTGAGGCAGGCAGGGGTGGTGGTGGTAATGAGCGAGGCAGGCAGGGTGGTGGTGGTAATGAGTGCTGTAGAGGGGTGGTGGCAATGAGCGAGGCAGGCAGGTGGTGGCAATGAGCGAGGTATGGTGAGTGGTGGTGGGTAAATGGCGAGGCAGGCGGGAGGGGTGGTGGTGGCAATGAGTGAGGCAGGCAGGGTGGTGGTGGTACGATTGTTGCAGGGGCGGGGCGGTGGCGGCAATGAGCGATGGTGCTGCGCGGAGTGCGGTAATGAGTGAGTGCAGGTGGCGGCAACGATGGCGAGAAATGATGGCGACGGCAACACGATGCATGCGGCGGCGGTAACGATGGCGGGCGTTATGCGGCGGTAAATGAACGAGGGGCAGGGGCAGGGGTGGCAATGAGCGAGTGCAGGCAGGGGTGGTGCGGTAATGAGCGAGGCAGGCATGGGTGGTGGCAATGAAAGATGCAGGAAGTGCGGGCGCGATGGTAATGAGCAGGCAGCGGGGTGGTGGTGGTAAATGGCGAGGCAGGCAGGTGGTGGTGGTAATGAGTGAGGCAGGCAGGGGGTGGTGGTGGAATGAGCGAGGCAGGCAGGGTGGTGGTGGTAATGAATGAGGTGGCAGGGGTGCAGTGGGTAATGAGCCGGTATGCGGGGCGGTGGCGACGGTTGTAGGAGAGCGGTGGCAATGGCGAGTGGTTGGCAGCAATGATGAGTGCAGGCAGGGGTGGTGGTGGCAACGATGTGTAGGAGTGGGGCGGCAACGAAGATAGGCGGGTGGCGGTGGCAATGAGATGAGGGGACAGGGGCGGTGGTGGCACGTGAGTGAGGCAGGCAGGTGGTGGTAGCAATGATGAGACAGGCAGGGCGTGGTGCGGTAATGGATGAGGCAGGCAGTGTGGCAGACAATGAGCGAGTAGGTAGGGGTGGTGGTGGCAATGAGCGAGGGCAGGTAGGTGGGTGGTGGTGGTAATGAGCGAGAGGGGCAGGGTGGTGTGGTGGCAATGACGAGTGCAGGCGGCGGGGTGGTGGTGGCGATGAGGCAGGCAGGCAGAATGAGCGGAGGCAAGTGACAGTGGGGGTGGTGGTGTGGTGTGGTGGAGGGAGTGGAGGCGAGGCGCAGGGGCAGGGTGGGCAAAGGAGCGGAGGGTGGAGGGCAGGGGTGGTGCGGTAACGAGGAGGGTGAGGAATGGGCGGTGGTGATCGGAATGATGTTGGGACAGGGCGGCTGCGGGTAACGTGATGATGGGGTGAGGCAGGGGCGGTGGTGGCAACGATGAGTGCAGGTATGATAAGCGGCGGTGTCTGAGCGAGTGCAGCAGATGGCTGGCGGTGGCAACGAAGTGAGGCAGGTTTGGCGGTGGCAATGAACGAGGCAGACAGGTGGTGGTGGTAATGAGCGAGGCAGGCAGGGGTGGCGGTAATGAGTGAGGCAGGGGTGGTGGGTAATGAGTCAGGCAGGCAGGGGTGGTGGCGATTGCTGTAGGGAGTGGGTGGTGGTGGTGGGAGTGAGGTGGCGGGTAGTGGCAATGAGTGAGTGCAGGCATGGGGTGGTGGTGGTAATGAGTGAGGCAGGCAGGGCAGGTGATTGCAATGAGTGGCGGGCAGGTAGGGGTGGTGGTGGCAAGATCGGTGCAGGGAGGGCGGGTGGGAATGATGAGAAGGCGATGGCGGCGGTATGAACGACGATGCGAGTCATAGGCGATGCGGCGGCAATGAGCGAGGCAGGTAGGGTGCAGGCGTAACGATGAGTGAAAGGTGGCCAGGTAACGACGAGCAGCAGGTAATGCAGGCGGTGGCATGCGAAAGGTTGGTGGTAACGTGAGGCAGGCAGGTGGTGGCAATGAGGTAGGCAGGTGGTGGTGGAGTGGATGCAGGTGGAGTGCAGGCAGGTGGTGGTGGCAGAGTAGGCAGGTGGTGGCAATGGGAGGAGGCAGGCAGGGGTGGTGGTGGTAACATGGGAGTGGGTGGTGGTTGGTGAGTGAGGCAGGCAGGTGGTGGTAATGAGTGAGGCAGGCAGGGGTGGTGGTGGTGGCAATGAGTGAGGCAGGCATGGTGGTGGTGGCAATGAGGATGCAGGAAGGGGGCAGTGGTAATGAGTGAGTGCAGGGATAGGTGGTGGTGGCGGAAATGAGTGAGGCAGGCAAGGCGGCGAAAGAGGGCAACGTAGATGATAAGAGAAGCAGGGGGTGGCAATGAGGAGGGCAAGGGCGTGGTGGCAATGAGTGAGTGCAAGCAGTGCAGGCGGTGGGTAATGAAATGCAGGCAGGCAGGTGGTGGTAACGATGGAGTGCAGGCACAGGCAGGTAATGGCGAGTGTGAGGCAGGTGCAGGTGGCAATGAGTGAGGCAGGCAGGGGTGGTGGTGGCAATGAGAGGTAGGCAGGTGGTGGTGGTGGGTAATGAGGAGGCAGGGGTGTGGTAATAGAGAGGCAGGCTGGTGGTAATGATGATGCAGGCAGTGGTGGTGGTAATGAGTGAGGCAGGCAGGGTGGTGGTGGTAATGAGTGAGGCAGGGCATGGTGGTGGTGGCAATGAGTGAGGTAGGCAGGGGTGGTGGAGGCAATGACTTGCAGGGGAGGGTATGGCAATGAGTGAGGCAGCAGGAAGGCAATTGATTGATGTTGAAAGGCAGGTGGTGGCAACGATGGGGCTGAGGAATGTGATGAGCGGCAATGAGCGTGAAGGCAGGCGGCGGTGCAGTAATGAGTGAGGCAGGCAGGGGTGGTGGTGGCAATGAGTGCAGGCAGGGGTGGTGGCAGGTGGGCGACAGACAGGTGGTGGGTACTGATTGTTGTAGGGAGGTGGTGGTAATGAGCGAGGCAGGCAGGTGGTGGTGGTAATGGAGGAGGGCAGGCAGGAGGGTGGTGGCAATGAGAGACAGGCAGGGGTGGTGGTGGTAATGAATGAGGTAGGCAGGTGGTGGTGGTAATGAATGAGGCAGGCAGGAGGTGGTGGCAATGAGAGAGGTTGGCAGGTAATGAGTGAGGCAGGCAGAGGTGGTGGTGGTGGCAATGAGTGGCAGAGGGGTGGTGGTAATGATGAGTGCAGGCGACAGGTGGCGGCAGTGAAAGTGAGGTGAGGCGAGGTGGAGATGAATGATGAGGCAGGCAGGTAGCGGTGGCAATATGAGGCAGGGGTGGTGGTAACGAGCGAGGCGGGCAGGGTGGTGGTGGTAATGAGTGATGCAAGCTGGGTGGCAATGAATGAGGCAGGGCAGGCGGTGGTGGCAACGAGTGAGGCAGGCAGGGGGTGGTGGTAATGAGCGAGGTGGGCAAGGGTGGTGGTGGCGGAGTGAGGTAGCATGGCGGCAGTGGTAATGAGGTGGAAGCAGGGGTAGGTGGCAATGGCGAGTGCAGGCAGGGGTGGTGGTGGTAATGGCGAGGCAGGTGGGCAGGGGCAGGTGGTAAGAGTGAGGCAGGCAGGTGGTGGTGGAAATGAGGAGGTGCAGGCAGGGTGGTGGTGGGTAAATGAGTGAGGCAGGCAGGGGTGGTGATGGTGGGCGAGTGGCAGGTGGTGGTGGTAATGACTGTTGTAGGGGGAGGGGTGGTGGTGGGTAATGAGTGAGGCAGGCGAGGGTGGTGGCGGTAATGAGTGAGGCAGGCAGGGTGGTGGTGGTAATGAGCGAGAAGGCAGGTGGTGTAATGAGTGAGGCAGGCAAGGGTGGCGGTAATGAGGAGTGCAGGCAGGGCAGGTGGTAAATGATGAGGCGCGGTGGTGGCAACGAATGAGCAGGCAGGGTGGCGGTGGTAATGAAACGAGGCTGGCACGGGTGCAGGCGGTAATGAGTGAGGTGGTGTTGCGCGGCAAAGAGTGCAGGCAGAGTGGGTGGTATGATGAGGCAAGGTGGTGGTACTGGAGTGAAGCAAGGTGGTGGTGGTAATGAGCGTAGGCAGGATGTGGTGGTAATGAATGAGGCTGGCAGGGTGCGGTAACGAGTGGGCGCAGGTAGGGGCGTGGGCAGGGAGTGAGGCAGGGTGGTGGTGGTAATGACTGGTTGCAGGAGGGGTGGTGGCACGATGAGTGCAGGCAGGGGTGGAGGCAAGTAATGAGCGAGGCAGGCATGGGTGGTGGTAATGAGTGAGAGGAAGGGCGTGGTGGTGCAACGAGCGAGGCAGGCGGGTGGTGGCGGTAATGAGCGGAGGCAGGCAGGGAAGAATGATGGCGGCAGGCAGGCGGTGGCGGCATCGGAGCGATAAAGAGGCGCTGGCGGTAAACGATATGCGAGTGGCGGCAGTGGTGGCAATGAAGAGGGGCTGGCGGGGTGGTGGCAACGATGAAGTGAAGCAGGCAGCGGTGAAATGAGTGAGGCAGGCAGGGGTGGGTGGTAATGGCGGCAGGGCAGCGGTGAATGAGTGAGGCAGGGGCAGGTGGCGATGGTACGAGTGAGTGTAGGCAGGGGTGGTGGTGGTAGATTGTGTAGAGTGTGGTGGTGGTAATGATGAGGCAGGCAGGTGGTGGTGGCAATGAGGATGCAGGCAGGGGGTAGTAATGATGAGGCAGGCAGGTGGTGGTGGTGGCAATGATGAGGCGGGGCAGGGTGGTGGTGGTAATGAGGAGTGCAAGCGGGTGGTGGTGGTAATGAAACGAGGCAGGCGGTGGGGGTGATGGTGGCAACGATGATGGTGATGAAAGCGTGATGAGCGTATGCTGGCGGAAGGCGGCAAAGATGAGGGGCGTTATGGCGGCAGGATGAGCGTGGGCGCGGTGCAGGTGCGTGATGGCGTGCGCTGGCGGGTGCGGTGGCAATGAATGAGCGTCGGCAGGCAGTAGTAAATGGCGAGTGCGCAGGGGCAGGTGGTGCGATGGCAATGAGCGAGGGCAGGGCGGCTGGGGGTAATGAAGTGAGGCTGGAGGGGTGGCAGGCAATGGCGAATAATGGGCAGGGGTGGTGGTGGGCAACGGAGAGTGCAGGGGCAGGGGTGGCGGTAATGACGTCAGGGAGGGTGGTGGTGGCAATGTGAGGCAGGCAGGCGGTGGCAGAGGCAGGCAGGGCTGTCGGCAATGAGGACAGGCAGGCAGGGTGGCGGTGGCAACGGACTGGTTTGCAGGGATGGGTGGTGGCAATGAACGAGCGCAGTGGTGCGCAGAAGTAACGAGCGAACAGGTCAGTGGTGGTGGCGGCGGCAGCAACGACGAGTGGCGGTATGGGTGGCGGTGGCAACCGATGTTGCAGAGAGTGCGGTGGCAATGAGCGGAGTGCAGTGTATGGGGGGCAGTGCAATGAGCGGCGGCACAGGTGGTGCAGGCGGCAATGGCGGCGCAGTGCTGCAGGCAATGAGCGAGGCAGGCACAGGTGGCGGTCAGGGTAATGAGCGAGGCAGGCGCAGGTGGTGGTGGCAATGAGTGAGGCAGCAGGTGCAGGTGGTAATGAGTGCTGGCAGGAGTGGGTGGTGGCAGGAATGAGCGTAGGCGTGCAGGAAACGGAGTGCAGTGTTTGCGGGCAATGATGGCGCAAGTGGTGCGCGCAACGATGATGCGGGCTGGCGGGTGGTGGTGGCAATGACGATGAGAGGCATGAAGTGCGGCGGCAACGATGATGAATGCTAGGCGGCGGCGGCAACGAGCGAGTGTTATGTGCGTGGTGGTAATGATGATGGCAGGCAGTGGCGGCAACGATGAGGCAGGGTGGTGGCAACATGAGACAGGCGGCGTGGTGGTGGTGAGCAATGAGCGGAGTGGTGCGGCGTGGCGCACGATGGAGTGGCGCAGGGTGCTGGTGGCAAATGGAGATGGGTGGCAGGCGGCAGCGTGGTGGGTAATGAGTGAGTGTAAGGGCAAGGTGCAGGCAATGATGAGGCAGGCAGGACGGTGGCGTGAAACGATGAGGCAGGCAGGGGTGGTGGCGGCAATGAACATGAAGGCGGGGTGGTGGTGGTAATGCAAGAGGTGGGTAAGCGGTGGTGGTGGCAATGATGATGCAGGAAGGTGGTGGCAGTGAGTGAGTGCAGGCATGGTGGCAGAATGAGCGAGCAGGGGCAGGGGTGGTGGTGGTAAATGGCGAGGCAGGCTGGGGTGGCAATGAGCGAGGCAGGTATGGGTGGTGGCAATGGCGAGGCAGGAATGCAGGTGGTGGTAATGAGCGAGGTAATGGTGGTGGCAATGAGCCGCAGGCAGGTGGTGGGGAATGACGTTGTAGGGAGTGGGGTGGTAGGTAGGCGGAGGCAGGCAGGGGGGCAGTGGCAATGATGATGCAGGCAGGGCGGCGGCGGTAACAAAGCACTGGTAGGGTGGGGCAGAAAATGATGAGTGCGGCGCTGGCGGGGCGGCGTGATAATGATGATGCAGGTTGCGGGGGTGGTGGTGGCAATGAATGAGGCCTGGCGTTAGAGGCAGCATGGGTAGGTATGGGCGTGAAAGTGGCAACGATGCGTAGGCAGGTGGCACGATGAGTGCAGGCGGGAGGTGGTAAATGAGTGCAGGCAGGGGTGGTGGTAGGTGGCAATGAGCGAGGCAGGCAGGGTGGTGGCGGTAATGAATGAGGCAGGCAGGGGTGGTGGTGGCAATGAGCGATGGTGTAGGGTTGGTGGTGGCAATGAGCGAGTGCAGGCAGGGTGGTGCAATGAGCGAGAGGCGGGCGGGTGGTGGCAATGATGAGTGCAGGTAGGGGTAGTGGTGGTAAATGAGTGAGGCAGGCAGGGGTGGTGGTGGCAATGAGCGAGTGCAGGCATGGGTGGTGGTGGCGAGCGATATTGGGGCGGCGGTGGTGGCAATGAGCCAGCAGGCGGCGTGGTGGTGGCAAATGATGATGCGGAGGCAGGTGATGCGGCAATGAGATGGAGGCAGGCGTGGGCGGTGGCAACGATGATGCGGCGCGGCATTATCGCGGCAGGGCGGCGGCGGTGGTAACGATGCTGTGGTGGAGTGGGCAGGTGGCAATGAGATGAGGCAGGCAGGGGGAGTGGCAATGAGTGAGGCAGGCAAGGTGGTGGTGGTGGCAATGATGAGAGAGGGAAGTGTGTGGCGCAATGAGCGAGCAGGGCAGGTGGTGGTTGTGGTAATGAGCGAGGCAGGCTATGGGGGTGGCAATGAGCGAGGGCAGGGGCAGGGGCAGGTGGTAATGAGGTCAGAGGGGGTGGGTGGTGGTAATGAGCGAGCAGTGGTGGTGGCGGTAATGAGTGAGTGCAGGGGCGGCGGGGGGTGGCAATGATGAGCAGGCAGGGTGGTGGTAATGAGAGTGGGCAATGGCAGCTGCAGAGCGAGCAAGGGTGGTGGTGGCAAATGAGCGAGTGCAGGCAGGGGCGGTGGCAATGATGGAGTGCAGGCGGGCGGCGGCGGTAAATGATGAGGCATGTTGGCGGTGGCGGCAATAATGAGAGATGCGCTGGCGCGGCGGCGGCGGCAACGATGAGCGTGATGCGCGGTGCGGCAACGATGATGCAGGCGCTGGCGTGGCGGTGGCGAACGACAGGAGGCTGGCGTGACGATGATGCGGCGCGGCGCGGCGGTGGCAACGAGTGGTCAGGCGATGCGGCGGTGGCAATGAGCGAGCGCATGCAGGGCGTGCGCAATGATGGCGACGTGGTGCGGTGGCAGGCAATGGTGGCGCTGGCAGGGGTGGTGGTGGCAAGGCGAGGCAGGGGCGGTGGGTAATGATGAGTGGCTGCGGTGGTGGCAATGAATGAGTGCAGGGCAGGGGCGGTGTAATGAATGAGGCAGGTGGTGGTGGTAATGAATGAGGCTGGCAGGTGGTGGCAGGTAAATGAGATGCAGGCAGGCAGTGTGGCAAAATATGGCAGGCAGGTGGGTGGTAATGATGAGGTGACGGGCTGCGGTGGTGGTAACAATGATGAGGCAGGTGCGGTGGTGGCAATGAGTGATGCAGGGGCGGCTGGTGGCAACGATGAGGCGATTGCGTGAAATGATGAGAGGCAGGTGGTGGTGGTAATGAGGGAGGCAGTGCGGCGGGGTGGTGGCACGTGAGGTGGTGGTGGTAATGAGGGTGCAGGTGCAATGAGAGGCAGGCATGGTGGCGGGTAGCAATGAGCGTGGTGTTGCGTGCAGGTAACGATGGAGTGCAGGCAAGGCGGTAATGGCGAGTGTGAGGCAGGTGCAGGTGGCAATGAGTGAGGCAGGCAGGGGTGGTGGTGGCAATGAGAGGTAGGCAGGTGGTGGTGGTGGTAATGAGGAGGCAGGGGTGTGGTAACAGGAGCAGGGTGGTGGTAATGATGAGGCAGGCATGGTGGTGGTAATGAGTGAGGCAGGCATGGGTGGTGGTGGTAATGAGTGAGGCAGGGCAGGGTGGTGGTGGCAATGAGTGAGGTAGGCAGGGGTGGTGGAGGCACTGACTTGCAGGGGAGGGTGTGGCAATGAGTGCAGGAAGCAGGAGGCAATGTGAGTGATGTTGAAAGGCAGGTGGCGGCAACGATGAGGCTGAGGAATGTGATGGCGGCAACGAGCGTGATAAGGCAGGCGGTGGTGGTAATGAGCGAGGCAGGCAGGGGTGGTGGATGGCAATGAGTGCAGGCAGGGGTGGTGGTAGGCTGGGCGACAGGCAGGTGGTGGGTACTGAGTGAGGCAGGGAGGTGGTGGTAATGAGTGAGGCAGGCAGGTGGTGGTGGTAATGAGGAGGGCAGGCAGGAGGGTGGTGGCAATGAGAGACAGGCAGGGGTGGTGGTGGTAATGAGTGAGGTAGGCAGTGGTGGTGGTAATGATGAGGCTGGCAGGGGGTGGTGGCAATGAGCGAGGTTGGCAGGTAATGAGTGAGGCAGGCAGGGTGGTGGTGGTGGCAATGAGTGGCAGAGGGGTGGCGGTAATGATGAGTGCAGGCGACAGGTGGCGGCAGTGAAAGTGAGGTGAGGCGAGGTGGAGATGAATGATGAGGCAGGCAGGTAGCGGTGGCAATATGAGGCAGGGGTGGTGGCAATGAGCGAGGCAGGCAGGGTGGTGGTGGCAATGAGTGATGCAGGCTGGGTGGCAATGAATGAGGCAGGGCAGGCGTAGTGGCAATGAGTGAGGCAGGCAGGGGGTGGTGGTAATGAGCGAGGTGGGCAGGGTGGTGGTGGCGGAGTGAGGTAGCATGGCGGTAGTGGTAATGAGGTGGAGGCAGGGGTAGGTGGCAATGCGAGTGCAGGCAGGGGTGGTGGTGGGTAATGAGCGGAGGCAGGTGGTGTGGGTGGTGGCAATGATGAGGCAGGCTGGTGTGGTGGTGGCAATGAGCGGCAGGTGCAGGGTAGGTGGCTAATGATGGCGTGCAGGGGCAGGCGGTGGTGGCAATGAGGTTGCAGGGGAGTGCAGGTCATGATGAGTGGCAGGGCAGGGCAACGATGATGCGAAGCAGGGGCGGCGGTGGCGGCAACGATATGCGCAGGCAGGCGGATGAGCGTTATGAAGCCGGTGGGCAGCGGCAACGATGAGGCGGCCAGGTGGCGGTGGAATGATGATGGTGGTAGGGTGATGAATGAGCGTGGTGGTGGCGGTAACGGCAATGATGAGGCAGGCAGGGGGTGGTGGTGAGCGAGGTGGGCGGGGCGGTGGTGGTGGCAATGATGAGTGCGCTGAGGGGCGGTGGTGGTGGCAATGAAATGAGTGTGGTGCAGGCAGGCAGTGGTAACGATGGCGCAGGCAGGTGGTGGTGGTGGTAAATGGCGAGGCAGGCGTGGGCAGGTGGAAATGAGGAGTGCGGTGTGCGGTGAAGCGAGGCAGGCAGGGTGGTGGTGGTAATGATGAGCGGCAGAGGCGCAGGTGGGTAAATGAGCGAGTGCAGTGCTGGTGCAACGACGAGGCAGGCAGGTGGTGCGGCAATGATGGAGGCAGGCGTGGGGTGGCAGATGGCGGCGGCAGGGGCGGTGGCAACGACGAGGCAGGCAGTAAGAGCGAGGTGTGGCGAGCAGGTAACTGAGCGAGACAGGCAAGCGGTGGTGGTGGCAATGAGCGAGTGCAGGCAGGTGGTGGTGGTAATGAGTGAGTGCAGGGAGGTGTGGTAATGAGTGGAGGCAGGCAGGTGGTGGTGGCAATGAGTGAGTGCAGGCAGGGTGGTGGTGGTAAGTGAGATAGTGCTGGTGGGTGGTGGTGGCAATGGTGAGTGCAGGCAGGGCCGGGTAATGAGCCGGGGCAGGTGAGGGTGGTGGGTAATGAGTGAGGCTGGCAGGTGGTGGTGTAATGACGCTGTAGGCGGGTGGTGGTGGTAATGAGTGAGTGCAGGCTGGGGGCAGGTAATGGCGAGGCAGGCAGGCGTTGGTGGCGATGAGGCGAGGCAGGCAGGGGTGGTGGTGGTAATGAGGAGTGTGAGGCAGGGTAGGTGGGTAATGAAATGAGTGCAGGTAGCAGGTGGTGGTGCAGCAATGACTGTCGTAGTGGGTGGGTGTGGTGGTGGCAATGATGAGGCAGGCATGGTGGTGGTGGCAACGATGAGATGGTAGCGGCGTGGTGGGGTGGCAATGATGCTGGCGTTGGCGGGCTGGCGGTGGTGGTGGCAACGATGAGGTGGCAGTGTTGGCGGTGGCAATGAGTGAGGCTGGCAGGGGTGGTGGTGGCAATGACGAGGCAGGCACGGTGTTGGCAAATGGGCGAGTGTGAAAGGGGGCGGCGGTGCGGTGGTAACGATGCGAGGCAGGGGTGGTGGTGGTTGCGAGCGAGGCAGGCAGGTGGTGGTGGGTAATGAGAGTGCAGGCGGCGGTGGAGCAAGGTGAGGCAGGTTATGGGTGGTCAACGAGCGTGAGTGTTAGGCGGTGGTGGTGGCAATGAAGGCAGGGAGCGGTGGCAGCAATGAGCGAGGCAGCAGGGGTGGTGGTGGTAATGAGTGAGTGCAGGCAGGGTGGTGGTGGCAGCAATGGTGCAGGCAGGGGCAGGTGGTGGTAATGAGTGAGGCAGGCAGGGGTGGTGGTGGTAATGAGCGAGGCAGGCGAGTGCGGAGGTGGTGGCAATGGCGAGTGCAGGCAGTGTGGGTGGTGGTAATGATGGCGCAGGCAGGGTGGTGGCGGTAATGAATGAGGTAGGCAGGGGTGGTGGCAATGAGGCGAGGTGGCTGGTGTGGCAATGAGTAGAGGCAGGCAGGTGGTGGTGGCAATGATGGCGTGAGGCGCGTGGTGGTGGTAAATGAGCGAGTGCAGGTGGGCAGCGGTGGCAATGATGGCGTGGCGTTATGCGGTGGCGGCAACGAGTGGGCGGCGGCTACCGGCGGTGGTGGCAACGAGCGATTGAGGCAGGGGCGGTGGTGGTGGGCAATGGCGAGTGTGGTGCGGGCGGTGGTGGCAACGATGAGTGAGGCGGGGGCAGGGTGGCAGTGGCGATGGTTTATGCGGCGTACGCGGTGGTGGCAACGGTGAGCGTGGTGCAGGTGGGGCGGTGGTGGCAAATGACGGCGAGGCAGGTGCGTGGTGGCGGCAACGGCGAGTGCGGCGTTATGCGGTGGTGGCAATGATGGCGTGGCGTATGCGGTGGTGGCAATGAGCGAGGCGCTATGGGTGTGGTGGTAAATGGCGAGGCAGGCAGTGGGTGGAGGTGGCAGGTTTATGGTGAAAAGGTGAGTGATGGCGAGGTGGTGGTGGTAATGGGTGAGGCAGGCAGGGTGCAGGTGGTAATGATGAGGCAGGTTGCGGGGTGGTGGTGGGTGGTAATGACTGATGCAGGGGTGGTGGTAAACATTGTTGCAGGTGGTGGTGGTGGCAAATGAATGATGTTGGTGGACGCGGTAGTGGCAATGATGAGTGTGAGTGTTATGGGTGGTGGTGGCAATGAGGAGGCAGGCGGTGGGTGGTAATGAGTGAGGCAGCTGGGGTGGTGGTGGTAATGGGAGGAGGCAGGGGTGGTGGTAATGGGAGTGCAGGCAGGGGTGGTGGTGAAGAGTGAGGCAATGCAGGGGTGGTGGGTGATAATGGTGAAGGCAGGGTGGTGGTGTTAATGAGTGAGGTAACATAAGAACACAGAAAATAAGAAGCAACAGGCCGGTTGGTTTGCATGCAGTTTTTGTCGAGAGTTACTACTTCTTACCATTTATTTAGCTTCTTTTTGAAATGTTTTACTTAAGTAAAGATACATTTGCTCACCACTATTTGTAGTGTTTGGCTTCTCAACCTAAATTATTTACTGAATTGTTACTGAGCCTGTTTATTTATTACCACATAAATATATTCATGGATATGGAAGGAATATGGTTGCAATGATGAATACTATTTTACAATAGAATGAAATGCATAATGAGGACTAAATATAAAGGTAATAAGACATACTTAGATATAAACAATACTTGCATTTATTTAACATTAATGCACTGTCTCAGGCCGTAGGCTCACGACAAGGCTCTCAGGTTCCTTCACGTCGTCTGCTGATGTTGTTAATGGCTGCATACATCATCAGCATTTGTTTCATCGCCACGCTGCACTTGCTGGTGTTGAATATCGGTTACCACGCAGTTTATTTATTTGTAATGCACGGCATTTCGAATACCTCGCTCATTTTGGTGTCATTGCAAATGATGACCAAGGACAGCACAAATGTAGATGAACAAGAGGTTTAGTACTGATTGGAAATCTTGAAATATACGTTTTACCAGATTTAAAACATTTCACGCGATGTTTTAATGGTGAGCTATGATTTATTTGTTTAAATGATACCATGAGTTTTAATTTTTACAGCCTGATGCTACACTCAGTAAGGGGTGGTGGTGGTAATGAAATGATGTTTGGGGCGGTGGTGGTGAGTTGGCAGTGGCGATGAGGCGGTATGGGTGGTGGCAGCAATGAGTGAGGTAGGCAGGGTGGTGGTGGCAAAGCGAGGCGGTGGCAACGAGAGGTGGGCAGGCTGGTAGTAAATGAGGAGGAAGGCAGGGTGGTGGTGGTATGAATGAGGTTGGCAGGGGTGGTGGTGGTAAATGAGGCAGGCAGGTGGTGGTAATGAGTGAGGTAGGCAGGGGTGGTGGTGGTAACGATGGAGGAATGGGGGAGGTGGTGGTAATGAAATGAGGGGTAGGCAGGGGTGGTGGTGGTATGCAATGAGGCAGGCAGGGTGTTGGTGGCAACAAGGAGTGCAGGGAGGTGGTGGTGGTGGCAATGATGGGCTTATAGGCAGGGTGGTGGTGGCTGAGAGCGCCGCAGGCAGGGCGTTGGTGGTAACGAGAGAGGTAGGCGGCGGTGGTGGTAATGATGAGTTAGGCTGAGCGTGGTTGGTGGTAACGATGATGCGCAGGTGCGGTGGTGGCAACGGTTATGCAGGCAGGCAGGTGGTAATGAGGGAGTGCGGCGTTAGGGGTGGTGGTGGCAATGAGCGGGTGCAGGCAGGGGCGGCAGTGGCAATGAGGAGGCAGGAGGTGGTGGTGGTAATGAGTGAGGCAGGCAGTGCAGGCAATGAGCGAGTGCAGTGCGTTGAGTGGTGGTAAATGAATGAGTGCAGGCTGGGGTGGGTAATGACTGGGTTGTAGGGTGGGTGTGGTGGTGGTAATGAGCGACGTAAGCAGGGGCAGTGGTGGAATGAGTGAGACAGGCAGGGTGGTGGTGGAATGAGTGCAGGCAGGACGTGGTGGTAATGACTGTTGTAGGGTGGTGGTGGCAAGAGTGAGGCAGGCGGGGAAGTGGTAATGATGAGGGGCAGGCATGGTGGTGGTAACGATGAGATTTGGCAGGGCTGGTGGTGGTGGCAAGAGCGAGGCAGGCAGGTGGTGGTAATGAAATGAGGCTGGCGTGGTGGTGGCAATGAGCGAGGCAGGCATGGGGTGTTGCCGGGCTGAGCGAGGCAGGCAAGGGCAGGTGGTGGTGACGAGGTGGCAGGGTGGTGGTGGTTAAGAGAGGTTGGCAGGTGGTGGTAAATGAGGAGGCAGAGGTGGTGGTAACGAGTGAGGGTAGGCAGTGCTGGTGATAATGAGCGAGGCAGGCAGGGATGGTGGTGGTAATGGTGAGGTTGGCAGGGGTGGTGATGGTAATGAGTGGGGTAGGTCAGAGTGGTGGGTAATGAGTGAGGTCAGGCAGGTGGTGGTGGAATGAATGAGGTAGGCAGGTGCAGGTGGTAATGAGCGAGTGCAGGGCTGGGGTGGGATGCAATGAGCGACAGGCAGGGTGGTGGTGGCAACGATGGGGCAGGGCGGGTGTGGTGGCAATGAGCGAGGCGCTGGCGTATGGTAATGATGAGGCTGGGTGGCAATGAGCGAGGAATAAAGAAGTGGTGGCAATGAGGAGGCAGGCAGGTGG
>NW_024713129.1:39588229-39670729 GCF_018991925.1 Homarus americanus | reverse complement strand
TTGAATGACCGGTGAGATACAGTGGATAGAGACACCGAGATATTTAAAAGAGGAGGCATAGTTAATGGTACTGTTACTTTAGTTTTCTCGGTGGAGGTGATGAGACCAAGGTTCTCATAGGCTACGTGTACATGGTTCACGGTGGTTTACATGTCACGATGGGTTTTAGTATGTATAAGAATATCATCAACATAGCTAACAGTAATATTGCTGGGGCTGTCTGGGATTGACTTTAATAATGTGTTCATAAGAACATTGAATAAAGTGGGACTAAGTACTCCACCTTTGGGGGTATCAAGTTGCATATCTTCAATTTCGCTTTTGTAACCCTGAAACAGTGCAACAGCTCTTCTGTTAGTGAGGTAAACTATCATTCAGCAACTGCCGACATCCTATATCCGTTTTGGCTAGTTAGTACTGTCTCACCAAAAAGTTCATTATCTCCTCAGTAGCTATTGCTGCACTGCCTGCTTCAGATATATGAACTTGAGTCTGTTACTTAGAACCTTTAGATTTATTCGTAACGGTTTCATGTTCTGGTTGGTACTGAGACAAATTAAAACATCTGAGGCAGATAGTGCAGCAATGGCTGGCTGGGAGAGATAACCAACTTTTGGGTAAGGACTGTACAATATCAGTTACCTATTGGCAATATCAAATGCAGCTTTTAGGTCAAGAAATGTGGTGTATCTGTGCCTTTCATCACCATGCACAGTTAGGAATGTGGTGATGCAATTATGTACACCTTTACCATGGGTGAAGCCATTTATGTTAGGAGACATGTGTTCTCTGATTCTATATAAGAGTCTGCCAAGAACCATCCTCTCAAAGGTTTTACACAGGCAGCTGGTTAGTGATATGGGACGAAAAGCATCAGGCTGTCCTGGTTTCGGTATTGGTACAACAATACTGCTGGTCCATGATGTGGGTAGTTGGCCTCGGCTGACTCATATTGTACAATGCCAATAATGGATTGCCCGGCACACGCCTTAGTAGTCTAACGATGTTGTAGGTGACTCCGTCCTCTCCAGGGGAAGTAGACTTACCTCTGGCAAGGGCGTCGTCAAGCTCCCACTCAGTATATGGAACATCACACTAATCGTGCTGTTTGCCCAGCATAAAGTTAATAAGATTACTTCTCGCGAAGGCGCATGCGTGCCGTAGTGTCAACAAAGGCTGTAAGAGACTGCTCCTTAAAAGTCGCATATCTGAAGAATTCAGCGAGTCTACTATTCCCAGCCTGTGCAGACAACTATAGTAAGACCCAGTTATCAGCACAGTGGCATCTATTTTTTTTTTACTTTTGGACTTTGTCATTTTTTGGGGATAAAACATCTGGTCCTACCACCCGGTCCCTCTGGTCGAAGTTTTTCAAGTTTGCGCATGCGCAATGTGAAGTGTGCAGGGTTGCCAACTCGGATTTTCAAATGTCGCTAGGCTGGTACCTAAAGCGCTAAATCTTCCATGGAAAGTCGCTAGCTATTATTCCCTCAGCTTGAGTATAAAAAAATGCATTATGTAAAAATAAAAATATTATTTTTTTTAAAGTTTAATGTGCACACTTACCTATTATTCAATAGTAATTGCATCCCAGTCCTCTTCGTAGTCGTCGGCAGTGTGAACAACTGTAGAGCTGGAAGCATGTGAAGTGCTTGGTTCAGGTTCTCTTGTAACTGTATGCCTCCACAGTCCCTATCTTTCGTAAAATATCACTAGGAAGTTCATAACTTGCACAACAGGTGTTCTGTCTTTTTAACCCATACTTTATTGTAAGAATTGCCTTTAATGTCGATAGTTTCATTTTGTTGCGCAATTTTGATTTCACAAAGTTCATATTACTAAATGTGCGCTCTACATCTGCGTTTGAATGCGGAAGAGATAAGGCAGCGAGTGCAATTTCAGCCAGATCATGGTAAGGGTTTTCACCTGTCGCATCTCGGTAATTTGCCACTTCTGACCACAATTTTAGGGTGTTAGATGTTTCTGTCCAGAATGTGTGATGCAGTTTTTTCCACTGGAAATCAATCTTGGTAAGGGTGCTGGACTCTTCTGTAAATAAGTGTGCCAAACCAAGTATATCTGATTTAAAAGGCTTCAAGCATTCATCGGCACTCAGAAAAGAAATAGACTGCAGCACACGAAAGTTGTCAAGTAAGCGTTGACGAAGTTGTTTTATGAGTTCAACCCGTTCAAATGTATTGTCCCTGTAACCCCGTTGCTATATATTATGGCTCGAAATTTGGAAAACCGAGTTTTCATGGACAGTCCAAAAGTATCCAGAAAGTCGCTAGATTTCTGTGGATATCTCTAGATTTGCGACAAGTCGCAAATCGCTCTAAAATGTCGCTAGAAAAAAACAAAAAGCTCTAGATCTAGCTACAAAGTCGCTAAGTTGGCAACTCTGGAAGTGTGACGTAGCAGTGACGTCTTTTCCACTCCACCTGACTGCAGTGTTGCCAACGTGCCCTATGCCCGCCGTTAAACGCTCCCGTTCGTTGGAGACGGCGGCAGTAGGTGACAGTGATGCTGACGACTTTCATCTTGAAGACAAGTCTAAGAAGCAGAAACCTCTCTGGCTATACTGTTTACACCCTGCCTCGGTACCATGGTCAGGCTCATGGCCTCCTCACCCTTGTGCGTAACACAATTCCACCTGTTTGTCTCCCTTCACCTGACTCACATGGACCCCCGTCTGAATTACTTTCTGTCTCCCTTACTCTTGGTGACCGGACCCTTCGTGTGGTCAATGTTCATTTCAAGAGTGATTCTCTGGACCCCCAGGTTCTTCACGACCTCCATGATGGGGTTCCCACTATTGTTCTTGGCGACTTTAAAGCCCGCCATCCCACTCTTACTCCGGATCATCCCATTCCATGTACCCTTAACGGATCACATCTCTCACAGTTTCTTTATGGGGATGATGATGTTCGCTTTCTTTGTCCTGACGATCATACTCGCCTCCGCCATAGTTTCCTTGATGTTGGCTTACTATTGCACGTTCATACCTCCTTTCATCCTACCGTCTGCACCGAGCCTGCTCTGTATAGTGACCATCTTGCCGTTACTACCCATCTCAGGCTCTCCTTCTCTGCCCCTACATCAGCTCCTTATCGATCCCCTCGCCTTCGTCTCACACAAGATGCTGTTCCTTCCTTTACCCAATACCTTTCTACCTGGGCGGATTCCTATGTTGTCCCCCAGTCCCTTGACTCTTACAGCGCTGATTTTGTTGATGCCGTTTATGACTCTGTCAATCGCGCTGCCCCTCCACGCCCTCCACGTCACCCCAGAAGTGCCACCAACTACTGGTATCGTATCGCTGCCATGAGACACCCCCTCCCTACCGAGGGGGAACCAGCCACTGTCGCTATCACTTGCAGAGTTTCCCCTGTCGGCCAACTCAAGTACTACACGTCTACCCTCTGTGGTGGAAACCAGCAACCCTCAAACACGAGTGACAGGAGCACCTCCCACTCCATCTGGGAATCACCCTCAACGGTCATCCTAATTCTGTTGGTTGTAGCACTTGTGAGTACGTTACCCCCCACTATTATAATGTTCTTATATCTTCTTTTTTCACACCTCAGTGACCCTGAGTTTTTACTGTTCCTTAATCAGTATCAATGTCCCCACAATAATGATACAGTACTAGCGTCATTCCCTTAGATGTGCTAGATCGTATGTGTTACTCCCCAGTTACCCATGGTGTCGACACAATACTCCCTCATATCGATCCTGATGTCTTTCTACAAAACTCACTGGGTTACACCAACCCAAACTGTAACTATTACTTTCCTGACTCCCCCGAGTTTAGTTCTAGTCTCCTAGTACCTCATTCCTTCTCCTTGATTAGCCATAACATCAGCAGTATTCCCCTTCATCTAGATACCTTTTTAGATCAGTGTTTATCTTCTATTGCCCACAAATTTGATGTACTTGGATTCTGTGAGACCACACTCACTAACGATATTGACCATTTGTATAACATACCTAATTATAAAAGACACTGCGTCAACACGTCACGACACGGTGGTGGTGGCGCACTATATGTTGATATCAAGTATAACACTTCTGTAAGAGATGATTTAAAGGTTCAGGAGGAGTTCATGGAGAGTGTTTTCACTGAATTACGTAACGACACACGAAATATCCTAGTAGGAGTAATCTACAGAAGACCCACACTAATGTAAGGAACTCTCTTGATATATTTTCTGAGCTTATCTCTATCATAAGTTCAGAGAGGAATTCGCTACATTAGAGGAGATTTCAACCTTGATCTATTAAAATCAGAAACCGACAACTCATTATTAGACCTTGCTACCTGTCATCTAAGCTCTTCTTCAACACTATAACCAAACCCACCAGAGTAACTGCCACCTCTGCCATTGTGATAGATCATATCTGGACCAACAACACTCCTAACAATCTAGCAAGTGGACTTATTTATAACAATATCTCAGATCACTTCCCAGTTTTTGCTATGTAAAATCAGCCACAAGACCTGAAAAGTCTAGTAGAGTCCCAATAAAATACAGAGACTACTGTGCTGACAACATGCACCTTTTTTAAAACAACTTAAGGAATGCTAAGTGGGACCTTGTCTATGCCTCCGACAACCCTAACGTGAACTGCTGCAACTTCTCTTGCATCTTCAATGCTTGCTTTGATACATGCTTCCCACCCAAGACTAGGTCAGTGAAAACTGTATCCATTTCCAAACCCCATATCACAAGTGAAATCAATGCAATGATAAAAGAAAAACACAAACTCCAAAGAAAATTTGCAAAAAGACCCATAACTTTCGGTGATGCTTCCTAGAGTATCAGAAATAGAGTAACTCAAGCAGTTAGAAAGGCCAGACGTAGCTATTATACAAATAAGCTCCAGTCAGCATCAGGCAACAGTAAGAAAACTTGGAATATCATAAATTCTATTCAGAACAAGAACGCTCAGCCTTCGGCCCCCCCACTCAGCTTTTATGAAAAATGATTCATTGTAACGGAATCCTCCCTCGTTACCAACCACTTCAATGATTATTTTATTATTGTTGGCAAAAATCTTGCAGAGAGCATCCCTAATCACCATGAGGAATTTAGAGCCTACCTGCAAAACAGGCAGCAAAATGAGCTGTTTTTATCCCCTGTCACAGCAGATGAATTATTGACCAACATCAAATGTCCAAAGATGCAGCAGCAGGCGAAGACAATATACCAATGAGCAACATTAAGAAAGTAGCCGCTTATTACTACCTGTTCTTCTACACATTTGTAACTCCTCCTTCACTAGGAGGTGATGGTAGGGGAGGGAGGTGGTGGTAAGTGAGGGAGGTGGTGGTAGGTGAGGGAAGAGATGGTAGGTGAGGGAGGTGGTGGCAGGTGAGGGAGGTGGTGGTAGGTAAGGGAGCTGTTGGTAGGTGAGGAAAGTGGTGGTAGGTGAAGGAGGTGATGGAGGTGATGGTAGGGGAGGGAGGTGGTGGTAAGTGAGGGAGGTGGTGGTAGGTGAGGGAGGTGATGGTAGGTGAGGGAGGTGGTGGCAGGTGAGGGAGGTGGTGGTAGGTGAGTGATGCGGTGGTAAGTGAGAGAGGTGGTGGTAAATGAGGGAGGTGATGGTAGGTGAGGGAGACGATGGCAGGTAAGGGTGGTGATGATAGGTGAGGGAGGTGATGGCAGGTAAAGGAGGTGATGGAAGGTAAGGGAGCTGTTGGTAGGTGAGGGAAGTGGTGGTAGGTGAAGGAGGTGATGGAGGTGATGGTAGGTGAGGGAAGTGGTGGTATGTGAAGGAGGTGATGATAGGTAACGGAGGTGATGGAGGTGATGGTAGGTGAAGGTGGTGCAGGGATGGAGTCAAAGGGGGTAGAGGGAAGGTATGTTTCAGATGGAGAGAGGAATGAAGGAAGTGGTGGAGCGGGGATATATAGATGGAAGAGTGATATATATGGAGGGAAGAAATGAGGGAAGGGTGCCAGAATAGGTGTTAACGGGAGGAGTTTTAGAGAACAGCAGAGGCCATTTGCTAGGCGCAGGGAGGTGAACTGAATATTCCTTTGGGGCTGTTACACTTTTATGGTTAATTTATGTTAAGTCACATTGGAGCCTATCAGGATCTGGGACCAGTCGCTTAATATAATACTCTAAAATCTAAAGCAGCGCTTCTCAACCTTTTGGATCTTATACGTCCAACTAACCCTTTTGTCAAGAAACCCTGATCTAGTTTTACCATGATCAAACCCTGGTCTGGTCCTACCTGGTTTGGTTCTAGCATAATAAAAACATAATCTTGATAAAACCTTGATAAAACCTTGGTCTGGTTCTAACATGATAAACCCCTAGTCTCGTCCTAACATGATAAAACCCTAATCTGGTTGGTCTTGATAAAAACAAAACGCACTATTTCCAAGAAATAATTTTTTATAAATTTTTGAAATATATTGATGGTAAATGAAAGTCTTTGAGAACATACACAAAGTACAATAATAATCTGATGATCACTCTTCATGCTGTAATTGTAAGAACAACGATTCTATTGAGAGAAGGGAGATAATAATTTAGTCGTCAATAAGAAACCTGTGGTTCACTGGCACCTGAGTAGCACATACAGTATACATGTTCAGTTAAAAAGCTATTATTTCAATTTTGAATATATTTCTACTTAATTAATTTGAGGTTAAAGCTAATTAAGACACAACGAGGCATCTCCCATTTTCAATAATCATTTCTAAACTGAAGTGTACGTCCCACCTAATTTTAAAATTTTAAAATTTTGGATATTATACAGGGTATCCATAAATGATTATCCTGAATAAAACATGAGAGCATACTGTTTTTAGGGTAATCATTCATGGACACACTGTAAATCAGTTGATCACCTGATTAGGAATAATTATTTCCAGTTCCGGAATAACCAGAGGTACAACTTCAGACGCGCAGACCTACAAAGACCACCTCCCATGCGCTCCTCTCAGTCCCAGACTTCCTTAATATATCAAGGTGGTCGAAAGTGTGGAAACACTTACCCCCATCCATCCCAGCAAAGACGACGCTCCCTTACTGTACTTCATATCTTAAAATATATCTTTGTCGTCTAAGTATTAATATTTTTGCAACACTTTATTTTTACTTCTACTGTACAATTGTAAACTATTATACGTTATATTGTCACGTTAATAGAAAATTACCATTGCAATAATTATATATTTTGGCGCCTATATATGATCCTTACTGTGTCTGTCCCTATGTTTCACCGTAACACTAGCCATGTTGTATCGTTTAAACCCACCTATTAGATTACTGTAAAAGATGTGTATATAAGTATAAAAATGTATAGATAAATAAAAAAATAATGTGAATATACTACAAAAAAGGTAAAAAAAGGTAAAAAAAATAAAACAAAGGTACAAAAAAGGTAAAAAAGGGTAAAACAAAAGTAAAAATTAAAAGGCAGGCAGGTAGGTAAAATATATAATCGTGGCAAAATTCTAATATATTTTTACTAACACCATGCTACATGTAGTAGTTCAGATGATATTAATGTTATGTAATAAATCCTTCAAGATAAATTTGCAGTATATAATCAGGGGCCACTAAAAGCCCATCCACACTCGGACTTATGATGTGCGCCGTGATGCGGACTTTTGATTCAGGAGATGATGCATAGGAGGGAGAGCGTCCACACTGGCAGCCTACTGCCTACAACACCCACACCAGTCGTTGACTTACACAAGGGAGAGAAAGACACAGAATGGACTCTCAGGTACAGGAGACTTTTGTGAAATGTGGTGGCTTTACACACACACACACACACACACACACACACACACAGACACACAGACACACACACACACACACTACTACTACTAGTACTATGTGGCCTCCAGCCTCCCCCAACAGCTACACCTTCGCCGCAATTTTAATACCTTAAAATTAACTATCCTAATACATAAGTAGCTACTCTGGCTGTTTTGAGTTAGTTGAGCCGCAGAACTATGCTGCATTCAGTGACTGTTACCTCAAAGTCGATATCTGCGACTGTTGTCGGCTTTAAGGCCGATGCTCTCGTTCCCCTGAGGCAAAGCAATGCAGACCTAAGCAGAGAGAAGGACAGTCGACATCTCAACCAGGCTGTAACATAACTTCTACGCGAGTCTGGCATAGAAGCATCTTGCACTTGGTCTCATCCCGCCAGAGGTTGTGAACATCAGAGCAGTGAAGCTGCCTTGATAAACGTTCTGAATTATCTCCCCGTATGCCCTAATCTTGTCGTTCACGTTCCTCCTGTGTGCAGCATCGAGAACTAGATTGCGGTGACATGCGGCCATGGGATAAGAATAATTATGTCAAAAAAGGCTCGCTGTACCAGCGTCCAGAATCCTCGACCACTGACGTCCACATGGGCTTCGTTGGATGTGTTTGAAGTCCTGTGACGGAGGTTCTCACCGTCCAATGGAAGGAGGGGCTGCTCCACCATGACGTCGTGGCAAATTTCCCTCATTAGATTTGCTGTTAGATCACTTACTTCATCATGCCTCATGCAAACGAAGCCCCCCTTCTTGCACTCCATCGCGTGGTCGATGTCATAAGATGAGCCGCACACGCATTGGAAGGGCAAACCTTCTACTGGCCTACCGTTTTTAGAGCAATGGCATCTGTGAATTCTTGTTTATTATGGATGAAGCCTTTTGCCCTTATTGCCTTTATTGTTAACCAATTTGAGGCGCCCACCTCCTGCGCTATAGCTACTTTTCATCTCACGTTCTGTGGTACTTGTTGCAACAGTTGTTGCAGTTTATCACTTTGGGTGTGCTGCTGCTCTGTCGTAATGGACCGTCGAATCTTCTTTAATTCGTTGGTATCCACCTGAATTGCTGCACTCTGAACTATTATGTGCTCAGTGAGAACTGCCTTGAGCTTGACAGAGTTCTGATGTGCTGTATGGGCAAGCTCCACTGGATTAGTCAATCCCATTCCTCCTAGTCTCGGTGGTAGTGCAAGGAGTGACCTTTCTGCTGGGGTTGTGTAAGGGTTTATCACTAGTGATGGGATAAAAGCGACATTGATGTCTTCTTCCAGAGGGCGGAGGAGGGGTATCATTGATAGTGCGCATCAGGTAATTCCAACGATGTTTGACTCCATTGGTGAATGCCGTAAAAGCAGCATGTGTCTTATACTACTAATACTACTACTAGCCACACATTCGCCGCCATTTTATTACCTTAAAATTAAATATCCTTATACATAAGTAGCTACCCTAGCTGTGTTGAGTTAGCTGAGCTGCAGATTTATGCAGCATTCAGTGACTGTTGCCTCATAGTCAATATCTGCAACTGTTGTTGGCTTTGGGCCGATGCTCTCGTTCCCCTGAGGGAGATGAAAGCAGACCTAAGGAGAGAGAAGGACAGTCGACATCTTATCCAGGCTGTAACATAATTTCTGAGCTGCTGCTTCTGTTCGGATAGCACCTTTGCGAGTCTGGCATAGAAGCATCTTGCACTTGGTCCCATCCCACCAGAGGTTGTGAACACCAGAGGAGTGAAGCTGCCTTGATCAATGTTCTGAATTCTCTCTCCGTATTCCCTTATCATTCTCGTTCCTCTTGTAAGCAGCATCTAGAGCTAAGTTATGGTGACATGTGGCCATGGGATAAAAAATCCTGATGTTGAAGAAGGCTCGCTGTCCCCGTGTCCAGAATCCTCGAGCACTGACATCAACATGGGCTTCGTTGGATGTGTTTGAAGTCTTATGTTGGAAATTCTCTCCATCCAATGGAAGGAGGGTCGGCTCTACGCTGACATCACGAGAGATTTCCTTCAACATATATGCTGTGAGATCTCTTACTTTGTCATGCCTCATGCATATGAAGCCCCCTTTCTTGAACACCATGGCGTGATCAACGTCATAGGAAGAGCCACACACGCATTGGGAGGGCAAACCTTCTACTGGCCTACCGCACCTTAGAGCAATGGAATCTGTAAATTCTTGTTTATCGAGACTGAAACCATTTGCCCTTATCAGTAACGTAGTTAACCAGTTCGAGGCGTCCACCTCCTGCGCTATAGCTACTTTTTTTTCAAATTCTCTGGTACTTGCAGCATCAGTTGCTGCAGCTTCTCACTTTGGCCATGCTGTCATTCTGCCATAATGGACCATCGAATCTTGTTTACTTTGCTGGTATCCACATCACCTGTTGTATTCTGAGCTATTATGTGGTCAGTGAGGGCTGCCGTGAGCTTAACTGAGTTTTGATGTTCGGTGGCAGCAATCTCCTCTGGATTGGTCAATCCCATTCCTCCCAGTCTCGGTGGTAGTGGAAGGAGTGATCTTTCTACTTCATTTAAGTGATGATGTTTCACAATTTTGGGAATGAAATTGATGCTGATAGCTTCTTCCTGAGGGTGGAGGAGGGGTCTGATATCAGGGAATGTGCACATCAGGTAGTTCCAGCGATGCTTGACTCCATGGGTGAATGCTGCAAAAGCCGCATGTGGCTCTGTGTTAGCAATATCAGACAGAGCTTGGATTTCCCTGACCCACTCATTCACCTTTCCCGTTACGTACTGGATCTTGAAGTCCATCGTGCCGATTACTGCGCCTAGGTGTCTTTGGCCATCCTTTGTTATTTTGACCTCACTTCCACCGAACACCTCTGTTAGGTATTCTGGGTAATAAGTTCTATATACAGGAGAGAACACAAACACCTGTATAGTTTTGTAGGTTCGGTTTACTGGATAAGAGTATGTACACAGAGGTGGATAGCACTGCTCCCTAGCTAAGGTCCTGGTCAACCATCTCTGGGGGACTATCATCCGCTTGACTCATCCAGGCGCTGGGTTCACGGCTACGTAAGGCATGAGACATAACTACTTTATCTGTGTACTGTGTCTTAAATCAGTGTTGACCGGTCAGCCCGTCGTATCAACAAGATTTCAGACAAAAAATTTAATTAAATACACAGATAAGTAGGTTATATATATAAAATATATATAATGAAGCCGCGCGGTCAGCAAGTGTTAGTACATGTATGTGTGTGTGTCCCAGGCAGGCAGAGCGTCTCGCCCCAGCTGTGAGGGGGGGTGGAGGCGGCGCTGTGAGGGAGGGGGGTGGAGATAGGAGTAGCTCAGTCGCTCTCTGTAAACGGTCAGAGGAGGGTGCGCTGAGCTCTACACCCCACAAATGCCCAGAACATGCCGTATACCTTGGAAATCCGTTCGAACAAGGTCACACATGAATGGCACGAAACACACAATGCACTAAACACTTCACAGAAAATCACTGTCACTGACACTGCTCAAAGTTGCGAAATTCTTCGAGGGATGACGCGGGGTTGACCCAAGGCGGGGATCCATCAGCCGGCTTTCCACAAACTTGCACTAATCACTCGTAATAATCCAGTAAAACTACGCACTGCGCCATGTTAGGTATTCTGGGTAATAAGTTCTATATACAGGAGAGAACACAAACACCTGTATAGTTTTGTAGGTTCGGTTTACTGGATAAGAGTATGTACACAGAGGTGGATAGCACTGCTCCCTAGCTAAGGTCCTGGTCAACCAACCTCCATTGCCTGTTCATAATGGTCTGTCTTCACAATGTGGAAGGAATTACTGGCGTTTGGGTTGTAGCCTATTTGTCGACCATTTGATGCTATCAGGGTCCCACCACCTTTTGATGTCCTCCAATTTTCCTGCTCCTGTAAGGTCGTCAGCATATGCCACTAGCTTGACCTCGGTTTTTTCAAATTTCTACTACTACTATTACTTTGCTGTCACTCGGAATCGATTATGACGACCTTCCAGCTATGATAAAATGATATGAGTTATTAAGGATGTCACCTAGGATGGTGAGTTCTGAGGTGACTATAGAGGCCGATACGGGATCGGCAGGGTCGACCACAAATGTTGCACAAGTGGAGGATTACATCTCGTGCGGGAGGGGCGGCAGCAGCGTCTTTCCGACGTAGGCGCTTGTCTGCCTCGTTATGCAGTCTAGCTAACACGAAAGTATTGACACTTTTTTGTGTGGTGCTCCTCCAAGCGTTAAGGTGTGGAGTACTCATCTCCAAGGCGAGGGGGTTCATTTGACCCTTCAGATTTGTCTTAAGACTATCCATATATCTTTTTAGTTGCGTGCCAGCGCTATGTTTACTATTCGTTAGGTGACTGTAAAGTAATTGTTTTGGCAGTCAACTGTCGTCCATGCGAGTAACATGGCCAGTCCAAAGTAGTAATTCATGGATAATTGTAGTTTCGATGCTTCTACAGTTGGCGTCAGCAAGAATACTGGTATTTGTTCTCGTGTCTTCCCAGCGAACTCAGAGGATAGAACCTAGAGTACGTTGGTGAAAGTTTTCAAGTGCTTTGATGTGCCTTCTGTATGTGACCCATGTCTGGCTGCCATATAAAATAGTGGGGAGATCATTGCGCGATATACTGTATGTGTAACTTGTAAATAATTTCAGCTCCGTATAGTTGAAGACACGGTTTCAGAGTCTGCCAAAGGCTTGAGATGCACAACGGATCCAATGTTGAATCTCTTCGTCGATGTCCGCGGTGGTGGACAGATGGGAGCCAAGCTTGCGAAGTGGGTAACATTAGAGAGAGTAGTACCGTCAAGCTGGATGGATGGTGGAGGTGTGGCTGAACCAGGGGCAGGCTGAAAGAGAATCTGAGTCTAACGTACATTCACCTCAAGGTCGAAGTGTGCATAAAGAAGCTCAGTACTGGAAGCTGCCGACACCTTTGTTCCTGCCTGGAGTCGTCTTATGTTGAAAAGACCCTTTATCCGGTGCCCGATGTCCGGGCTAAATAGGCACTGGCACGAGTAAGAAAGGCAGCCAAGAAAATGGATGGGGAAGAACTCAAATTGGGTGCCATTGTGCAGGACATTGCCGTTCATGCCATCGTGGAGTTGCCTTATAATATCAATGAATTTTGGTGGGCAGCCAAAACGGCTGATGGTCCACCAGAGGGTTTCCCTGATGGCCGAGTCGAAGGCCTTGGTTAGGTCAATGAAAGCCATGTACAGATCATGACACTGTTCTCTGCGCTTTTCCTGTATTTTGCTGCCAGCAAAGATCATGTCAGTGGTAACTCGTGATGGTCTAAAACCACATTCATATTCTGTGAGAAAGTTTACCGCCTCAGGAAGAAGTCTGTTTAGGACGACACGGGCGATAATCTTGCAAGCTACGGACAGCAGCGAAATTCCGCAGTGGTTGCCACAGTCTAACCGGTCTCCCTTGTTCTTATAAATATTGACAATGGAGGTGTCTTTAAAGGCTTTGGGTACTTCCTCTTTTTTCCATATATTCTCCAGGAGAGAGTGGAGACGGCTGGTAAGCAAATTTCCTCCTGCTTTATACACCTCGGCTGGGATTCCATCAGGCCTTCAGGCTTTGTCATTTTCAATTGTTTGATGGCAGTAGCTACCTCATCCAGGGATGGAGGATAGCTGTGGTGGGTCAGCACGGGATGCTGAGGGACCTGCTGGGTAGTTAGGACATCCACATCGGTGTTTCGGTTGAATAGTGAATGGTAGTCCTCTTTCCAGCGCTGAAGGAGGCCTTCATCGTCTTTAATTATGGAACTATCGTTGGAGGAGAGGAAGGGGGCTGTGCCACCAGTGACTGGCCAATAAAATGTTTTAGTGGAATTGAAAAATTCGCGCATCTTTGGCTGATCTGCAAGTTTTTGTGTTTCACATGCTTTATTTTTAAACCATTCGTTCATTAGATTGCACAGTTCCCGCTGGCCCGCCGCTTTCTTCTTGAGGAAGGTATCAGCTTTGGTCCCAGACTGTGGGTTGTTCTACCATTCAGTTAAAGCAGCAAGTTTATCATCGACGAGTACGTTGATTGCAAAGTCCTGATGCATTTTTTCGATCTGGCCGAGAGTCTCTCTGCAGGTTTTTGTCATGACAGTGCCGAGAATATCCCACTCGGTATTGGTGTTTGGGTTGTTTGTTGTCGGGTTGTTTATCAGCTCATGTTCGACCTACTCTCTGAAATCATGTGCTACCGCTGGATCCTCCTGACGCTTAGAGTTAAACCCTCTTCTGGAGGTTTGGTACCTTTACTATCTTCAGGCGACGTGAAGTAAGTGCTTGGCTTTGACGAGCCAATGATCAGTGTCGCAGTGGTTTGAGCTATGCATGGCACGGGTGTAAAGGACATCACAGCAATCTCTTTCTCCCACAATGATGTAGTCAATGAAATGCCAGTGTTTGGATCGTGGGTATTGCCACGAACCCTTGAACTTGTCGGCCTGCTTAAACAAGGTATTAGTGATTGGGAGTTTGTGTGCAGCACACTTGCTCAGGAGGAGTATGCCGTTGGAATTACACTTGTCTAGTCCATTTCTCTCTATGGTTCCCTGCCAAATGTCAGAATCTCTGCCAACTCTGGCATTGAATTCACCAAGGAGCACAACCTTATCTTCTATGGGGATAGAGGTTATCACTCTGTCGAGGTTGGTGTAAAAGGCCTACTTGATGTCATCCTCTGCATCCAGTGTTGGGGCGTATGGTCTGAGGAAAAATGCATGACGTGAGTAATTCAGTGGGACTCGGAGCGTCAGGAGGCACTTGTTGATCCCAATAGGCAATTCAGTTAGCCTGTGTAGGATACGTTGGCGGATGGCAAAGCCAACTCCATAAATGCAGTTTCTCTCCGGAGCAGGCTTACCGTTCCAGAGTTCTGTGAGTTAACCCTCGTCTGGGAGTCGGGACTCACTAATAGCTGCTACGTCGATGTTATACCTAGCCAGGTCTTTTGCCATAAGTTTAGTCCTTCTTTGAGGATACTCATTTGTGCCAGTATCCAGATGGGTTCTGACACTCCATGCAGCGTCCATAAGAGGTTGTATAGTTTGTTTTGTTTGGATCTGCGATTTTCGACTGCATAAGGATGACCTTACTGGGTTCGGTTGCCCAGTCAGGTTGTTTTTTTAGGCAGGCTATGTTTAGGGCACTTTTTCTAGCCCCCTCCCCATGTGCGGTGTGCAGGTGTGGCTCCTCAAAAGGGCTGCTCAATCGCACAGACAGGACCAGATTAGACTGCTGCCTAGATCCCAGTGCATAAACGACCATCTTATCTGTGCTGCCCACGTGCAAGTGTTGTGACTAGAGATTCCCGGCAGTCATCTCTGCCTGTCCCCGTCGCCACTCGTCCATCGCCATAGGATTTTTGGGGATATAAGGGATTTGTCGATGATGAGAGGCAGGGCCGTCCCTAGGAGGGTGCGGGACCCGGGGCAACTCAGCCACTGCGGGGCCCCAGGACAGGACACAACCTGATCTCACTGGTTACTCACCCTGGTGGACTGGCTGTGTGGATTGGAGTGAAATGGATTATGGAGTCAGATTATGCGATCAGGGGAACCCACCCCCACCAACCCCCATGGGATTGTCGCTATGGATGGTAAGGTCACGGTTGCGATGGTGGCGTAAGCCGTCAGGTCAGATTAACCAGTCAACAGGTAATGTGTCCGAGGTCACTGGGTCTAGTGCTGGGCCCCCACACGTGCTGGGCCCAGGGCGGTCGCCCCTGTTCGCCCCTCCTAAAGGACGGGCCTGATGAGAGGTATGATGAGCTGGGTGATGGCTGCACCTGAGTGGTTGCAGGCTGCAACCACACATTTTGGCTTTCCCTTTTCCTTGTTCAGTGGTGCAACTGTTGCAACGACTGGGGAGAAAGAAAGTTGCAATGGACTGCCGATAGCCCAGTTTTTTTGGTTTCGCCTAAGTAGCCTGTCCATCATGCATTGCCTTCATCCACCAGTGTAGTCGTTGGGTTCCCATGTTGGTCACCTCTTCCGCCTATACCACCGTTGGAGGTCTTGTTGGAGCTCTGTAAGCATGTCTGTCTGATGTGGGGCTCAACTGCAGGTTTTTCGTTCAGGGTTTACTCCAGTAGCCTTATACTTTCCCAGGTTAATCCGGAAGGCAGCGGGGCAATGGTTGGTAGGCGCCAGGACGTGTCCACATGCTAGTGGGCCTATGCGCCGTTCCTCTGGGGCCCACTGCCACGCACGCATGCACGCCCGCACACACTAACACACATACATACATGGCTTATACCATGGCTTACAGACTTCCTCAGTGACTGACGCCAAGCTGTACGCTTCCGAGGGGCTGTCTCCACCTTTCAGTCACTCACCTGTGGCGTCCCCCAAGGCACCAAGATGGGACCACTCTGCTTCCTTATGCTCATCAATGATGCCCTAAGAGAAACCCCTGCTCGCTGGAAATATGTCGACGACTCCACCATTGGGATCAGCGTCAACAATTCTGCTCCCAACTATACCGCCCTTCAGGATTTATTGAACAGTCTCCAAAACTGGGCCACCAACAACCATGTTACCATCAACCATACCAAGACCATGGTTATGCACATTAACCTCTCCTCCGACATTGTCCCACCTCCTTCCATTGCTTTAGATCCGAACACACTCCAGGTTGTAGATTCCACGAAGCTCCTCGGCGTCACCATAGACAACAAACTAAATTGGAAACCACACGTCAGTGAAGTTGTCAAATCCTCCAGTTTTCGTCTCCACCTCCTCCGCCGACTCAAGTCCCTTGGAGTTCCTTCACCCGAGCTCCTCAATGTTTACACAACATTCATACTTCCCAAGCTCACCTATGCCTCCCCCACCTGGTCTTCCTCCCTAAATGCCACACAACGTAAACACCTAGAAAAAGTGCAAAAGAGGGCATGCAAGATTATTCTCTCCCCTTCCTACTCCACATATCAAGAAGCGCTCAACACACTGACCCTTTCGACTCTCACTGACCATCACCACGACCTCATCTGCAAATTTGGTAAGAAGCTTCTACACCATCCTCGACACCGGCTCCTACTACCACCTGAGATCCCCAGCCCGAGAATTGCTGTTCGACACCACAACCGCATCCAGCCCATACGTGCACGAACTGACCGCTATAAGAACAGCCCAGTCCCAACCATTGTAAAAATTATCAATAACTTGTAATAAACCAGTGTATTCACTCCCAGTAAATACTACTTCTTGCACTGTCACTATGTTGAAATGCACTGTAGTTTGAGCTTTTCCCCATCTAGTTATTATATATCTTATTTGTATCACTTATGTTACTTGTATATTATTTGTAATTCGAAACCCATTCCCCAAATATGTAACTGTATATTTTCAGCCTTCTAGCTGCCAAGCTCTTTCAATAAACCGTTAATTATAATTATTATTACATACATACATACATACACACATACATACATACATACATACATACATACATATATACATACATAGTCTGTTATGCCATGTATTGCAATGTTGCAGAGGGCCAAATGGCACACAAAATTACTAAAGATGGTTAAGGGCTCAGTTGAAATTCGATAAGTCCCTCATTATTACAATGTTGTATACTTTCAGGGTCTTATGAAAGTATACAACATTTTAATAGTCTAATGGCTAAAATGTATATGTACAATAAAAAATATGAACATGGGATTGGTTTTATAATATAACAGTACTTTTAAGTTTCTGGGAGTACAGATAGCAAACAACAAATGGAGCAAGTTCTTTGACTGCTTCAGAAGGAAGGTTAGGTATTACATTTCAATATTTTACATAACACATAATGAATTAAGGTAATTTACTGTGAATAATAATGTTAATAATGTCAGTGTGACACTTTCCATGATAAATGATCAATTAATATAAACTAAACTCGTGTATAATACGGTACATCATAATCTGGACATCGAACATTCAAAGTTCCTGGGTCATGTCTTCAAACAAAACTACAGTCACAACAATCCCATTCTTAAACTCTCAATATACATGTATAACACAATTACACAACCAATGGTCACCTAATCTAATCACTAGAGCAGCACTGATATACAAAACCTGAGTAAGTGGTCCCCAAGTTAAACAAACGTATGTCTGCCTTTCTGGAAGTCAAGACTGTGTCTGACTCCTCGGTATCCCGACTGAGGAATCCCAAACCTACCACTATTTAGTGTGGAACTTAATTTGGTTCGACCTCTTCACAAGTCACAACTATTACATAGAGCATCATATAACAACAATAACAGAAACAATAACATAATATAGCAACAGCATCAGATACAATATCATCGTATATCAGTACACTTTCCATTCAAAACATTTAAAAACGCTAACATTAAACCCAACCACCAAATCGAGTACGCATACCAACACACACGTAGGTAACCACTCAACTACTTGTAACAATACATACATACATACATACATACATACATACATACATACATACATACATACATACATACATAGAGACCACAGCCACCGTCAGTAATAAAGAGTAAAACTACAACATATTGAAAGGGTTGGGGAGGCTCATCGACCTCCTAATTAATAATGATGGATGACACTCATTATCATTGTGATCAGCCCGGGATTCTGGTTAAAACAGTACCCTCTGAACCGAGCTAATGAACATGTTATGAGCTACAATTAAATATCTCATTAGTAAGGTTGATATATACTACATACTAATGAAGCAGGGACAAAGGGCCATTGGATAGACAATGCTAAAATGCTTAAACACCTAGTTAGTAGAAATTTATGCGGGGTATTAAAATAGCGTGTACTGTACGTGTACGACACGAGAAAACAAACAAGGCGGTGTGACGCTGAAACTACAACACGAATCAGTATATTGTTAGTAGGTGAATGTGTGAGACATAATGGAGTCACGAGCTGCAGAGACTTTCCATCAAGATATAAAGAATATTGTATTAATGATGCTTCTCATCATAAACACGCTTGGACGCAGACGACCAAACCCAATGATTTATTACTGTTGCGAACCGACCAGAAGCTGTTAATAAGTGGAGGAGAATGAAGGGGTAACTCCTCTAACTGAATTACGTTGCTTTTTTTTCCATGCCTCACAATCGTTTTTGAGAGATAAAAGGTATTGCCACGATCAAGGAAGGATGTTTAATGTTCGACGCCATATTTGTTTTCACTTTCCACTGCAGAATCTAAACTTTATTGATATAAATTTGTTTCGGACTTATAACACTAGTCGTTATCACTAAACATTAAGAACGGTAAGCTGTTTTGTAAAATAACGCACTTGTGAATTACAAATAATTAGATAACCTGTGACATAAATCGATGTGACGAATGGTTAGTTGATATTGTAAAACAAGTGTGGCCACAACTATGTTTCGCCTGATGTTTCTTGAGGACTTGAGTTAACCACACGAGCCTTCACAGCTGCTTAAGTATTGTACACAACACTGAAATCCATAACGATAGTAGCAACAGTATGACATTATCTTAACACATACTAATGGTCTCCCTCTCCCCTCACACCAACTCTCCTGACAAACACAAAGCAGTATGCTCCAACACATCTTTACACTATTTTATTAATTCTCTTCCCAACATAACTCTTTAACTTAACATAGCGTCACGAGAACATAATATAATAACTATCTCTACCATTGTCTTTGTACACACCAAAGAGCAAGCTTTCAGCATATACCCCAAACAGATCCCATGAAAACGCTATGAATACATATTCCAACAATGATCTACAGTACAAACACACAGTAACACAATTGTATCAACATAATTATACCTCAACAGATTTCCTTCACTAGAGCTCCCCAACAAACTTTCATCAACTTATCTTCTCAACACATTTTTTTTTTATTCATTGGACACCCCCCTACATCCTTGTGTAAGGTGAAGCGCAGAAGCGTTTACAGCGCCCAACAGGGAAGCATGCTAAGTTCATGCTTGCCTTTATGTCTCACGAGTTAAGGGCGTAGAAGCATGAAGAGTCAAGGGCGTAGAAGCCTGAAGAGTCAGTGATTTATGTCATCAAGTTATTGGAAGTTCCAACAATTCCCTGAATACGAATTCGCAACTTTCGACTTACAACAGGTACATACTTTACTGCTAGGTGAACAGGGACTAATGGGGGCTAGGAAGTAAGTCCAAACAACTTCCACCGGCCCGGGAATCGAATCCGTGACATCTCGTTTGCGAGGCAAGAACGGTACCGCTTCTACCACCGGTCCCCCTTCTCAACACATTCACCTGAGATCATCATATTCACTTACCAGCCGCAGTTTTATCACGTATCCTCTCTATAAAACTGATCAGTAACCAGTGTTGATAAATTTAGCATCTGTCACTTCCTCATAAAATGTATTAATACTGTATCGCCTCTTAATACAGCTGAAGCTCGCGATCACCAAGAGTGCGAATTCCCAAACATTCGTACGTTCCATGTTGGTTGCCAAATTTTTGTCATAGATCAATCCTTCCAGATGCGTTCTCATATCCCCACACACAGTAAAAATTAATATGTGAACACTTGCGTGACATTAGCGTAGTTTGATGATGTTAGTGTCGGCGGTGGAGGTGGTGGTGACGATAAAGCTAACGAAATTGTATGGTGGTAATGAAAATGACGATGGTAGAGATGATGTTCGATTAGTAGCGGTGATGGTGGTGATGGCTACTACCACGGTAGTAGCTGATGATTGCAGTGATGGTGACGATGGTGGTGGTTGGTGGTGATAGTGGTGGTGGTGATGGTGGTGGTGGTGGCTATGGTGAAGATGATAGTGGTGTTGATGGGTGGAGAGTAAGGGTGATGGTCATCATGAATATGGTGGTGATGGTAAGAGAAACGGTGCGGTGACGGTGGTAGAGGTGAGGTTCGCAGTTGTGGTGGTGGTAGTGGTTGTGGTGGTGGTAGGGGTGAAGTTGGCAGTTGTGGTGGTGGTGGTGGTGGTAGTAGGGGTAAGGGCGCAAATGATGGTGGTGATGGAGATGGTGTAGAGGAGAGGGGCTGGGAGGTCAACAGGCACAAAGCTCACGGTGTTGTTTTTATAATTATGGTAGGGAGGAGGAAGAGGAGGAGGAGGAGGAGGAGGAGAGAGAGGAGGAGGAGGAGGAGGAGGAGAGGAGGAGGAGGAAGAGAGAGAGGAGGTTGAGCTGAGCGGAAGATAATACAGGTGTAGGAAGAGAGGTAAAGAAAATGAATGACAAGATGAAAGTGTCGGAAAGAAGAAAAAGAGCAGCGTGGCAAGAATGACGATGAAAACAAAGGGAAGGAACCAGTGAGAAGGAGAGAAGAAGGAAGATTATGGGGGAGGGCCACAAGGATTGATGGAGGGAAGAAAACTGATGGTGGAGATAATGAGGGAGAAGATGGAGACGGTGATGGACGGAGTGATGATAGGGCGGCGGGAGGTGTGATGAGGGATAGGCTAGGTGCCGACGTGATGATGGTCCTGTACTTGTGAAAAAGGGGATACAAGTGAGGACTGTGATTACTGAAGATAATGACTGATAACAAGAAGAGAAGCCGACGGAGGAATTGTTGGAGATAGTAATAATGGGAGGTGAAGAGAAAATGGTAGGGGCAAGGTGGGTGAGCACCGTATTAGGGTTTATTGTAATAGACAAAATATACAACTAATAATAGTGTGTGTGTGCGTCAGCTATATAGAGAATAGGGTTGCCGAAGCGTCAGGTAATGAGTTTAACTAGTCAAATAGGTAATTAAATGAGAACGGTGACAAGGCTGTAACACGTTTAACGTTTTTGGAAGATATATGGAGAAAATATGTGAATGTGATGGGAGTGATGAAATGCATTAGATGCAAAATGTGGTGAGGAGAACCATCGTAAATATTGTGTCGTCAGAAACAGATCAAGAGAAACAGTGTAAGACAAAAGAATAGGGGACACGTGATGTGCAGAGGAATGTAGATTATGAATGTAAGAAGAAAAGCCACAGGAAAAAAGTCGCAATACTGTATATAAAAATAGTTTATTTACGAGTTATTGTGCAAGATATTTATTTTGCTTATTTATCTGACCTATCCAGGGTTCTAAGTTAGATTCACCTTCGAAGTCAAGATATTCTTTCTTTAACTGGAAGGTAAATTATTGAATCTTCTTTTTTAAGGTAAATATTGTAATCATTCTCAATGAAGAAATGTACAGTATTTATTTACTATTGATTTAAAATAGTAAAATAAAAATAAACATTCAATCTTTCTTGTAAATGGATTACATCAAACTGAAATGGGTAGAGGTAAGTCAGATAACGTCAATGGAACAACAAATTGTGCTATTCACTAAAATTTCTTGACCAGGAGTCAGGTGTGAGGTCACGATGTGTTTTGTTTCCTCTTCATGTCAACTGTATACTGTATAATAACTTTGCTGTTCTGTAGCTTCTACCACAATACCCCAAATTACCAGGTTGGTGGTTTTACCTCCAAATTGGGCTAGCTTGGTGTCTAGTTGGCGGTCAAATTTTGGCCGAGACGAGTTACATAAGAATGGAGGAAACTGCAGCAGGCCTATTGGCCCATACTGGGAAGTCCCATTTGCACCCAACCCCTATTGCTCATATAAGCATCCAACCTATGTTTGAAGCTATCCACCATATTCCAGTTAATGATGATATTTGGTAACTTGTTCCATTCATCCACTACTCTGTTTCCAAACCAGTGTTTACCTATTTCTCGCCTAAATCTAAATTTGTCTAATTTAAAACCATTGTTACGAGTTCGCTCCTGGTTGGATAGTTTGAGTACCATTGTAATGTCCCCTTTGTTTAGCCCTGACATCCATTTATACACCTCTATCATGTCGCCCCTCGCTCTACATCTCTCGAGGGAGTACAAATTAAGATACTTTAACCTGTCTCTATACTCAAGGTTCCTAATGCCCGGGATTAGTCTTGTCATTCTCCTCTGGATTTTTTCCAAGGATTCTATATCCATACTGTAATACCGTGACCAGAACTGAACTGCGTAATCCAGGTGAGGTCTCACAAGCCCAAGATATAATCTTAAGATGACATCGCTAGTCTTGTAACTAACACTCCTTTGAAGGAACCCAAGTACTTTATTAGCCTTGTTACGAGCAAAAACACATTCTTTACTTGGCTTAAGGTTCCTACTTATCATTACTCCTAACTCTCTCTCGCAGTCGGATTTCTCAATGGCATCGTTGTTCATCTGGTAAAGGCCGATTCACACGACCCGTTTCTGTTCCGACCGTCAGGCTGTCAGCTTGGCGCCGTCAAAATGTTGTGTATTCACACGACACGTTCCCTGTCCGTCCGATACCGTCATTCAGTGCTTACATAACTCTTGTTGTGTGAGGATCATGGCCGGTCGGTCTCTTAAGAATTTGGCTGCAATTGCTTTTCTACTAGAAGAAGAGGAGGAACAAAAAGATCGTGGAAAGAGGAAAAGGTTATGGGTACATCAGACACTGAAAAAGAGAAAGTACGAGGGAGAATTCTGGACCCTCTATAAAGAACTGGCAGATGATGAAGCAAAATTCTACCAATACTTCAGAATGTCCAAGGCTAAGTTTCATTATTTACTAGAAAAAATCGAAATGGACCTGGTAAAGATGAACACCAACTGCCGAGAAGCAGTACCCCCAAAAGAAAGACTAGCAGTTTGCCGCCGTCAAACAGGCCAGGATTTCTCGAAAAGAAATCAGAGCCGTGTCTGTCGGCTGTCGGCCGCCTGCCGCCGTCACCATGACGGGTCATGTGAACAGTTACATTAAAATGCATTTAAGAAATGTTGACGGCATCTAGCCGACGGCCTGACGGTCGGAACAGAAATGGATCATGTGAATCGTCCTTAACTGGTTTCCCTGTTTATATTTCCTATACTGAGTACTTTACATTTGTCCATGTAGAATTTCATCTGCCATTTTTCAGACCATTCGAAAAATTTGTTTAGATCTTCCTGTAGTTTTGCCGAGTCCTCGTCAGATTTAATTACAAGTCCTATTTTAATGTCATCAGCAAATTTACTTATGTTGCTGTCTATGCCGATATCTATGTCGTTTATGTATATAATAAATAATAACGGTCCAAGTACAGAGCCTTGGGGAACTCCACTAGTGAAGTTAATGCTCACTCGCTGTTTCCTGTCCTGTAACCACGCCCTAATCCATTTAAGAATATTACCTTTGATGCCATGTGCATCTACCTTTCTAATTAGTCTTTCGTCGGGGACTCTGTCGAAGGCTTTGCTAAAGTCGAGATATACCACATCATAATTGTGCCCCTCGTCCACCGATTCGAAAACTGATGAAATGAATGTTAATAGATTAGTTAGATATGAACGCCCGCTTGTGAAGCCATGCTTGGAATCATTGATTAATTTGTGCTTCTCCAGGTGGTTTCGAATAGAGTTTGAAATGATTGCTTCCCGTAATTTGCCTACTATTGATGTTAGACTGATTGGGCGGCAGTTAGAGGATAGTGATCTATCCCCCTTCTTGAGAATCGGTATTACATTGGCTATCCTCCAGGATTCTGGTACTACACCTGTTTTTAAGGACATGTTAAACAACTTTGCTAAGGGCATACTAAGCTCTTCCTTACGTTCCTTTAATACTCTGGCAAATATCTCATCGGGACCAGATGACATATTAGGCTTTAGTTTGTCTATTTGCTTACTAACATCGTAACTAGTCACTACTATCTCGCTTAATTTGTTTTCTTCACGATCTCTGAATAGAGTCGGTGCCTCGGGTATCATATTTAAATTTTCGGTGGTGAAAACTGTTCAAAAATATTTATTCAGATTATTGCTCATTTCTCCGTCGTTATCAGCTAGCTCGCCGGTGTCTGACTGTATTGGTCTAATTTTTCTCGTGTTTTAGTTTGATACATTTGATAGAATCCAGAGGGGTTTGTCTTCGCCTCCCTTGCTATCCTCACCTCATTATTCCTCTATGCTTTTCTTATCTCGGTCTTAACCCTACTGGCCAATACCTTATAATATTTCTGGAGGTAAATTTCGCCACGATTTATCCTCCTATCTATAGCCTTCCTTTGGCCAATAATGTTCTTGAAATAATTATTTATCCAATTAGGGTCATTGTTATTTGATCTGAGTTTTTTGTATGGTATGTTCTGCCTTTGTGCATTAAATAACTCATTATTTAAATTGTCATGGAACTCGGCAACCTCAGATCTTGTTATCAAGTCGGTTTCAAGGGTCAGGTTCATGGGTGGGGTGAGGTTGGTGTACTTCACCCCCAAGCGTGATACCCCTTCTCTCAACTGCCTCTTCAAACTATCAAAGTTTGCCCTTCTAAAATCTGGGACTTTTGTGGAATTTTCCTTACGGCTGCCCTGGAAATCTAACTGGAATCTAATTTCTTTGTGATCGCTGTTTGCAAGTTCGTTCCCTACCTCGACATTGCTAATGAGGTTATCTCTGTTCGACAGAACTAAATCGAGTATATTATTACCCCTAGTGGTTTCGGTTATATGTTGACTTAGGAAACAGTTCTGGATCGTTTCGAGAAATCCTCTGATTCTGAGTTATCCAATCCAATCTATTTGGCCAAGGTTATAGTTGCCTACTATACAGACTTTGTTGTGTATGGAAGCCCTGTGCATTTCATCCCAGATAAGTCGCTCGTTAACTCTATCAAGATTGGGAGGTCTATATATTACTCCTGTGATTAATTTTTCCCTACCTTCGATTAGTTCTATCCAAATTGTTTCTGTATTCCGCTTAGTTTTTATTTCCTTATTTATTTCACACTTCAGATTATCCTTGACATAGATTGCTACTCCGCCTCCTTTCCTAATCTGCCTATCGGTATGGAATAATTTGTAATCTACGATTTGGTATTCGACAGGTAGCTCACGTGAGTCTAGGTTTATCCATGTTTCAGTGAATGCTATTATATCGATTTTTTCTGTACATACCAAGGCCCTAATATCATCCATTTTGCTTCTCATACTACTACTGTTCGCGTAGTAGACCTTTAAGTTAGTTGTGTTCTGAGTCCTCCCTTTGCTGCGTTTAGGTTTTAACTCCCTGTCAAATTTAGTTTTGTCATCATTCCTAATACTATTTCCCTGTAACCTTTCACTTTGTTTACCAGCTCCCACTGCAGTCTCTTCCACCCCCGTGTCCATATGTTTCCCTAGTAGTTTAAAGACTTTGATATCTTTTGAACTGCCCCCTCTAGAGACCCAGCCAGGGTTGCCACCCCATCCCTAGCATAAAGGTCCCTTATGCCGTAGAAGTTGTCCCAGTTGTCAATGAATGGGATTGATATTGACTTGCAATATCTCTTAAGACGGCCATTGACACCAACTGCCCTTGACAACCATTTATTGCCAACTCTCCTTCTAGGCGGGGCACCACATATGATAGGGATCCCTCCCTTAGTCCTAATTCGATCTATAGCTGCCTTGAACTTATCAAAAGCTCCTCGCTCCTACACCGGCCAATATCATTGCCTCCTGCACTGAGGCAGATAATGGGTTTGTTCCCATTACCAGACAAGATAAAGTCCATCCTGTCAACTATATCCCCCACCCCAGCTCCTGGCAAACACACCCTCATCCTATTTTTATTTTTACCACAAAAAGCTCTGTCCAAGTACCGTACCTTTGACACCAACAATTAAATTTCTTGTAGCTTCGTTGTCAGCCCTGTCCCTGACTGTACTAACGTCCAATTCGTCTTTCAAGGGACTGAACGATTTGGTACACTTAGCTGTTGTTGTCATTGTTGACGTATCCTTGGTGCATTTTTTCACCACCAGTTTGGTTGTCCCTCTCCTCACAAGCTTCCAATCGCTTGAGTTTTCGTCAGACACGGGCTTTCCTTGTCTCGCCACTTCCTTCATCCTCTCCATATCTTCCTTTAATTTCAAGTTCTCGTCCTTGGCCCTCTCTTTTTCTTCCTTGGCCCTCTCCAACTCGGCCCACAAAAGCGCACACACCCGACCACATGTAGCACTGGCCATATCTGATAATTATCCCCTGGAGCTAAGGCTGCCGTGACCTTTCCTCTAGTGAGGTCAGAACACAAGTTAGTGGTCTTCTACACAAGTTGGCTTTTTGGGGGGCTGGTTATTGAGTAAAGTGTGATATCTAATAAATGCTTAACCAGTAACAGAGAAATGGCAAAGTTATGATCCTTTATGTCGCACAACGATCACTTTTGGAAAGATGGTAACTCTTTTTTAGTTAAACAAATTTATTGACACTGAGGGTGGTATCACTTCTCACTGCCACGCAGGACAGAGGTTCATACACAAAGAAATACATCATATTCATTAATAGTATATATAGGTCAGATTCATGTTGGTGATGTCACTGTTCAATGCCATGCAGGACAATGGTTCATATACATTGGACGTCATATTCTAATTGAAGACTAATCCGTGTGGGCAAGCAAATTTTGGATAAACAGCAAGAATGTCCTCAATCCCCCCCCCCCTCCCCCCCGATTCATTGTAGTAATTACAAAATTCATGATACAATAAGCCAGGTGGCCTGAAGTCTTTGACAGTGTCACATTCAATAATATAGTGTTCAAGTGTATGCTTTAAGGGTTTATCACAAAGTTTACTTGCTGAGTGTTCCGGAATGGGTACAGCGTTACTAACTTGCCAGATGTGTCTGTATCCTAGACTAAGAGATAAAGGTGATGAGTATGAAAGTGTTAACAAATTGTACTGAGGTGAAGAACCCCCCCCCCCTCTACCACACACACACACACACATACATACAGCTCAGATCGGTAATAAGTAATTTTCAGTATATGGTGAGGAAAGATGTTCGCCAGCTGATATTTGTTACCAGTAAAACGATCTTCATATTCCACACATCATGGTCCTCACACCCTTTACTTCTGACACCAAAAATATTGTGGTTAGTTCTCATCCATTGACTGGTGAAATGATCTGAGCTGGAATATGTGGTGTAATGGTCAGCATGATCGCCTTGCAAGCGAGCAGACCAGTGTTCGATCTCCGGGCATGGTGGAAGTACGGGCAAGTTTCTTTACGCCATTTGCCTCTGTCTACCCAGCAATAATTGGAGACCTGGGTGTTAATCGATTTGCCGATCGTGTTCCGGGGTAATGGTTAGCCAGTGCAGTTGACGAGTTGTCCGGTTTTCTCGGACTATTCTTGACACTGGGGTTACTCAGCTAGTTAACTTAGGGTGTGGTTGTTATGTTGGCGACAACTTCTACACCTTAAACAAATTCACGTCTAGGTGGCCCTTGGGCAGGCCAGCCTCGTTATAAGAGGGGCAACCATCATTATTATTTATATAATAAAACACTAACCCCTGTTACGCCGTCTCTTAATTTACTTAAATATCCAGGTTCTAGGCATAACCAAACAAAAATGTGAAGTAAATTAAAAGGGAATAAAAATAAATAAAGTAAACCTTTAAAAATTTAATTAATTAAATATTAACACAATAAAGAGCCTCGTAGGCTGTCACAACTAATTGATTCACCATCGAAACTTTTAGACACAAATGATACTAAACATCGAAACATCAAAAGAATAATAATAAAGCATTGAATTACGTTAACACTGCATAAACATATAAAAACTAACACTGAAATTAACTAACGTGAAAGAACATTGAATTACTTAAATGTATCTAAGCAAATACTGATGGACACGAAACAGAGACATAAATAGGTACTCACATACTGTAGATATACCACATTGGTGGCGACAAGAACAACACAAATAAATTAAGTATAAGTAACAAGTGACGAGTGTCACTCAAAGCATGTGGACTGTATGACAGGAGGACTGAACTAACTCCGTCAGTTGGTGGGTCCTATATATAAGGTCGGCTCCCGCCACGTGACCCGCCAGTGGGTCGTTTAACGATGCAGATGGTCGTTAGAGAACAAAGAATACTGGTTACAATACAAAATGGGTTTGAACAAATAATAACAGTTAAAACCTTAACAGCACAGGGTTAAGGTGACTAGATTATATAATAGTAAATACAACACATCGTTACAGGAATAATATGGAACATGGAAGCATGTTATATAACAAAAAAAATAGAAAAATACGACACGGTCGTAACACCCCATTCACAAATCTATTCATTACTTTTGAAACTTGAGTATATCATTCTATACAGCAAATTTATAAGAATAAATACTATTCTTTTCTTGAAATATCTTATGAGAAGATCTCCAACAAAATTGACGTACTTAAGAGTGTTGAAGATTATTGTAAAATCCATTATTATAGGAATATACTATATTATGAACCAGCTCTAAAATCCGAAAAAAATACTGGCGCCATTTAGTTTTAGATTAAACATATAAAGTTTCTTAGGTTGTTTATTTTGGTGATTATAAGAAGGAAAAAAGCGAGTGTTTACGGTGTATATACTTGATAAGACTGACGACCTTCAACATACACGGTACAATATTATTTATGTAGTTTGTTATCGTAAGGCGAGTGGCGTCTCTCTGGCGGGTCTCCACAGTGGTGTCTCCCTGGTGAGTCTCCATGGCAATCACCCGTCTCGGCTATCTCAGTGGAGGCTGTCTCCACGACGGCTGTCTATGTGAAGGCTGTCTCCACGACGGTTGTCTCTGTGTCGGTTGTCTCCATGATGGCTATCTTCGTGGCGGTTGTCTTCGAGATGGCTGTATCCGTGACGGCTTTCTGCTTGGCGTCTGTGTTCGTGGCGGCTGTCTCAGCAGTAGGCCCCTCCGTGACGAGTGTCTCCTTGGCGGGAGTCACGGAGGCGGAGACAGGTCTTGGGTCTAGACTTAAGGACGCTCATTAAGACGTACACCATTTGACCGTCAACAGGCAGTTCTTCCCTATTAGTGGCGTCTTAACAGCTGCACCAACGACTTCATCAGCTTTGCCTTTGCACGAAATTACCGAACTTAGTATAAACAGGACGGCTTTTTGGTTCTATTTTTTTTTTACTCAACGCGACGTGACTTTCAGGCTAGACATAAGGAGATATTAGTGAAACTTTGTCCGCCGGAGGTTAAAACAGCAACAACTACTCCCGCCCCACACGAAGATCCACAACATTTGAATGATGTTTACAAAGTTGATCCAAACCTGCCATTGTTCATTGAGGGAGTGGAGGACCGAGGTGGCTCTCAAAGTGGGTACACACACTCACCTCCAGTACCTGCCCAGGCACTTACCAGCTGCTCTTACAGAACACAACGTGGAGCTGAGCTATCTGTAACGTGTAACACGGTACAGTACAGTGAGTATAGTTTCCCTGCTTCCATTACTTGATAGTAATAACTTAATGTGTCCTCCACAAAAAAAGAAGACACGCCCTTCCTTTCTATTTCTCTTTTCAGTGTATATTTTCTGATTTTGCTTTTTTCATTTCTGTTTCATTTTTGGAAGATTTATGGGTAACTATCCTGGTCTTATTTATCAATTTATTTATTTTTACGGAGTCAAAGGTCGGATATGGCAAAATATTATTGGTTCACAATTGCCTCATGTCTTGACCAATAAGTTCAAAGCAAAGATACTTTATGACACAGGCAAAGGTAAACAACTGCTGCAACATTTGATTATTTGGCCTCAATTTCCTTTGTATTTCACCTATGTTGACATGGCCTTGTAAAAATTACCTTGAAACAACCATAATAGATGAATTAAGATATATTTAGAATTTGTTATTTTGTCGAATTTGCAGAGGTTAAAGTTCTGGAGAACCTCACTAAGAAGACTTGAGCGGACACTGGTTAATGGGTCAGCCTTTGTGTTTAATATCTAATTACTCCCATTACATTAAAGATCTTTATCTCTTGTTATCTACAGTATTTTGTGGGTTTAATGTAATGAAGGGGGAAACAAATTTCGTTTGATGAGGAAGATAATTGATTCCTCACACTGACGGGATTTGAGGAGTACGGAGTACGGCAGTTACTGCTGTCGTCATGTAGGTATCGACTATAACTATATAAGTACTAAGCACTCCAACTACATATGTCGGCAGCATTAATTGAGAACGAAAAGAGCTATTGTGTTCACAATTGGATATTAATTATGATAATCACTAGAGCTGCTATGTTTAAAGGTTAAAACGTCAAAGTTTAACCTGAAAAAATATCCATCCAGCGTGAGTCAGTACTTCGGTAGAGGGCAGTATATACATTAGTCTGTTCGAGTTGGGTATGTTAAACAATCACTGCCCACATTCTCTCGTGTGTTTCTTTGGTTAGTTACCTTGATAGCGAGCACAAGAGAGTGTCTCCTACACTCTACTGTATTATATTAATATTAACTTATATTTGTTTGAAATTGATGAGGAAGAAAGTAATATTTACATCTTACCAGATCATGTGACTGTCTTGAGAAATAAGAAAATGTAAAGTGTACTTTTATTTTCTTAAGGGGATGTAATCAGTGATTAATTATGATGAGCGAAGGATTTGCTTGATATGACTCAGAGCTGACTGTTTGGAAACCTTACTAAGTCTCATACTTTATTTTTCTTAAGTATATATATATATATATATATATATATATATATATATATATATATATATATATATATATATATATATATATATATATATATATATATCATTAGCCCAATAAAGCACGCGGACTTCTACATACAATCAACACCTCAACCCGCCAGGATTCGAACCCACGGCCCACAAGCCTATGACTGTGACCGGGAACGCTAACCGCTGGACCACCAGGATACTAAAAGCAGTCCTAGACTTTGTTATATTTCACACAAGGCCTGTTCAACGAGCTTATGGCGCCGTGAACCTCTAATGGGGACCACCCGTATCACGTAGGTGGTCAGAGTAACGTTTTACCAAATCCGGCTTCGAAACACGAGGATCCATATATATTTCATTAGCCCAATAAAGCACGCGGACTTCTACATACAATCAACACCTCAACCCGCGTTAGCGTTCCCCGGTCACAGTCATAGGCTTGTGGGCCGTGGGTTCGAATCCTGGCGGGTTGAGGTGTTGATTATATATATATATATATATATATATCGTTGTTTTGATTATTTTTGTGTTCCATATTTACTAAATTTATCAAGGAACAATGGTATGAAGAACTTAATTTGGAGCTGAGTAATTAATATTTTTTTTATTTTTTTTTATTAATGAATTACTACGTTTAGTTATCTTTGTAACAGTGTACATTATAATTAGTCAATTGTTCTTCAAAACGCGTCTAGTGTATGGTGTGTAATGAGAACACTGGGAAGTGAAGAAGTTTCCTTGCCTTTCCTACTGTCCACCTAATTGACCATTGACCAAGAGTTGGGTTCCACACAAAAGACTCACCTCAGCTGCTTGGTCCGACCAAAGCTTATGATTAAGTGCATGGAGTATATGTACCTGATGAGTAAAATCTAATTATCTTCACTGTTACTTGATCTCCAAACATTATTCCTATTCTGTTCATCGATGAATTAAATAATATTAAAAGACGGTACAAAATAATTATAGTTGTGGTAGCACTTGAGGCGGTGAACACAGTAAAGATGAGCGTCTCTCCCTTAACAAGTTAATGTAGAAGGGTGAGAAAAATATTTATACATTAACATCAGTACACTCAGGAAGAAGCAGCGAGACTGAGTTATTACATAAGTGAACGATAGTAATAATAATAATAATAATAATAATAATAATAATAATAATATTAATAATAATAATAATAATAATAATAATAATAATAATAATAATAATAATAATAATGATAATAATAATAATAAAAATAATAATAATAAACATAATAATAATAATAATAATAATAATTCAATAAAGTTATCATGAAAGTTTACAATCGGATAGGCAAGTGTATAAACTATAGAGCAGTGGTTCTTAACCTTTTTTGAGTCACGGACCCCTTTGAGAATCCGATGAAAGCTATGGACCCCCTCCCTAGAAAAATGCACATAAGCACATAAACACAATTTTGCATGAAATGAATATACTTTATTTTATTGAAAATTCATTGCCTCATACAGTGTATGACATACACAAAGTATGAATAAAGTAAACAATCTTAACAAAGAATTATGTTTCACACTTTTTTATGCAAAAATTAATGGCCACTCCATACAAAATGAAATACAATCATCTGCTGCCAATTAAACGAAACAAAACTTTAATTCTGCTCAAAAGTTCATTTCAATGAGAAGGTTGTTGTTGTTTGGCTTGAATAAGAAGATGAAACTGGGAGTGGTCTTTGACAAGGTAACACTCATGTCATCTTTGACATCCAATCGATTTCTACTTTTCGTTTTGATAGAAACAAGTGCTGAAAACCCTGACTCACAAAGGTATGTAGTAGCAAACGGAATCAGAGTCACCCATAGCTCGCTTTACCAGACGAGGGTAGGCTTGTGTCAACGCACACCAGAATTCTCCAAGACTCTTCGAGTTGAATTAATTTCGTAACATTTCCTTTGTCTTCAGGTCAATGAGGTCATCTTTGGCAAGGTCTTCATCACTGATACAGTCTATGTCGGCAAGGGAAGGATTACGAATCCATGTTTCAACTTTAAGGTCACCTGAGCAGAAGTAACCTTTGAAAGAGTTCTGCAGAGTATCCAGATGTCTGCAGAATTCTACCTGCAGAGAAATTGACAGGGCCTTGTAACTCTCGATTCCATCCTGCAGAAGCACTTCCAATAACATTGGAAAGTTTGCATAGTTGTCTGCCTCCAACCTCCTCTTCCACAGTGGCAGCTTGGCCAGAAAAGCTTGCAGTCTTTCAGCAGCATCCATAATGGTGACTCCAGGGCCTTGAATCGCAAGATTCTCCTTATTCATATGGCCAAAAATATCCGCCATGTAGGCCAAGCCATGAATGAACTCCTCACTGTCAAACTGTTCTGAGAGAGGGCTTTCTTTTTCTCTCAAAAAAAAGTGAAACTTTTGCTCGAAGTTCAATAAAGCGTTTCAAGATTTGTCCCCTGGAAAGCCAGCGAACTTCTGTGTGGTAGAGAACTTCATAATCTGCTCCCATTTATTGACAAAACCTCTTGAAAACGCGATGGTTCACAGCCCTGGCTCTGATGAAGTTGACGACTTTCACGCCAGTAGACAAGACTTCTTTCAGAATTGCTGGCAGAGTCTTTGACGCCAATGCATGCCGATGTAGAAAACAATGGGTCACGATGACCTGAGGAGCTTCTTTCTTCACCAAAGCAGCAAAACCAGATGTGTTGCTAAGCATCGCAGGTGCTCCGTCTGTGCACAGAGTACCAAGATTTTTCTTCCAGTCGAAGTTTTGCTTGGCAAAGAAACTATTCACCATTTCTAAGGTGTCGATGGCCTTTGTAGTTTCCAAAAGGGGCTCACAAAATCGGAATTCTTATTTGATGGCATGAGCATGCATATAACGGACGAAAACCAGGAGCTGGCTGCAGTGAGAGACGTCAGTAGTTTCATCCAGTTGCATGCTGAACGGAAATGGCGTAGCTGCCAATTCTTCCATTACTTGCTTAAGAATATTAGAAGAAATGTCAACATTCTAGAGTGGATGACGTCATTTGAGAAAGGCACTGCTGCAATTTTCTTCCTCTGCTCCAAGCCACAAACCAGCTCAACCATTTCCAGGGCACAAGGCTTTACCAAGGTCTCTTCAATTGTATTTGACTTCTTTTGCTTGGCAATGCGATAAGCAACCTTGTAGGATGCTTCAGGACAAGGCTTTTGTGTTGGGGCAAATCCAAGTTTTGGTAAAGTTCTAGCTTTCTCAAATCGAGCCTTCTTTGCACAAAATAGATCAACACTGTCCGATGCATTTTCAGGATGGACACACGTGAGGTGCTCCTTCAGCTTTGTTGGCTTCATGCTTCCATTGGCAAGAACCTTGCCACACAGGAAACACTGTGGCTTTTGTGTCCCATCACGTTCAGCGATGAAAGTAAAACCAAAGGATAAGTATGCTTCGTTGTACTTCCTTTTTTCCTTTTTTTTCACATTTCCAAATTGAGCTAGGCCTGCAAAAAAAAAAATGTAATTTATATGGAAAGCAGCAACTAATGAACACAAATTAATAAGCACGACAGATCGACCGAGAGAAAGACAGATCGGCAGATAAACAGGCAGACACACAGACCGACTGACGGACAAACCTTCACAGACAGGCAGATAACCCTATTTTCAGTAGTATTATTACGGATTTCTCAAGGTTCCCCTCAGAAAATATACGAATGATACTGACTGATGACTTCGTGTTTCCCTACCCTACTGACGCACCCAGACCCTAACTTTATCCATTCTCTCTCTATTTATGCATCCCTACTCTAACTACGTGCATCCAGTTCCTAACTTTGACCAATAAATAATAACAGACGTTGTAAATAATGGATAAAACAAAAATAAATACAGCGCATCAACCGTTCTTGGTTATTCACAACACTTGCACGCACCTTTCTCCATATGCACCCACATACCCACATGCGCACAAACACATATTCACACACTGTACACCCATCACTCTTCAGCCACACTCTGAAATTGTGGTCAGAAGGCGGTCGGAGGTCTCCAACCTCGGCTGGTACAGCTGTAGTAATAATAACTAAGGCACTCTTTCGCTACCTTCACCAAAAACATAACCATAGGTAATTGAATATATTTAGGAAAAAGTATGTATTTGAAGATACTATGGCCCTCAGTTAAGCCTTACCAGTATATGAGAAGATTCCCAAGCCGTGATAAACCGTGGAAAATGAGAAATAAGCACGTAATATGGAGTGGCTCAAGATGGTGGTTGTGCAGAGAACGATGCTACCAATTTAAATGGTAAACATGGGCCACCAGAGACGCTTAGTGGTCAGCGCTATAAGCAGCGGCAGGGTACGTTTTCTTTAATTTCTTTCAATGGGAACCATTCTAGAAGTCAAAACCTGGTTTTCTTCAGTAACCAAAAATACATACATAACATCTGGTATATATTGACAAAAATAGAACAACTTAATATAAGAATATAGTGAATATAAATGTTAAATTTTTATCTGACCTTCACGTACCCCAGGTTAAGAACCCCTGCTATAGAGGGATATAAACAATGTAAGGCAATGATGGGCAGCCGAGGTTAGCAAGGGGGTCGCACGAGTGACTCTCCATCATCTATGTGGGCCACAAGAGTGATTCTCCATTGACTATGTGGGCCACATGAGTGGCTCTCCATCAATCAAGTGGGCCACATGAATGGCACTCCATTAACTATGTGGGCTACATGAGTGACCCTCCATTAATTATGTGAGGCACATGAGTGGCTCTCCATCAACAAAGTGGGCCACATCAGTGACCCTCCATTGACTTTGTGGGCCACATGATTCAACCTCCATCAACTAAGTGGGCCACATGAGTGGCTCTCCATCAACTAAGTGGGCCACATGAATGACCCTCCATCAATTAAGTGGGCCACTTAAATGGCTCTCCATTATCTCTGTGGACCACATGAGTGGCTCTCCATCAACTATGTGGGCCACATGAGTGGCTCTCCATCAACTAAGTGGGCCACATGAGTGGCTCTCCATTAACTAAGTGGGCCACATGAGTGGCTCTCCATCAACTAAGTGGGCCACATGAGTGGCTCTTCATCAATAAGTGGGCCACATGAGTGGCTCTCCATCAACTAAGTGGGCGACATGAGTGGCTCTTCATCAACTTTGTGGGCCACATGAGTGGCTCTCCGTCAACTAAGTGGGCAACATGAGTGGCTCTCCATCAACTATGTGGGCCACATGAGTGGCTCTCCATCAACTATGTGGGCCACATGAGTGGCTCTCCATCAACAAAGTGGGCCATATGAGTGGCTCTCCCTCAACTAAGTTGGCCACATGAGTGACCCTCCATTAACTATGTGGGGTACATGAGTGGCTCTCCATCAACTAAGTGGGCCACATGAGTGACCTTCCATCAATTATGTGGGCCACAGGAGTGACCATTCCATTAACTGTGGGCCACATGAGTGACCCTCCATCAACTAAGCGGGCCATAATGAGTGACCCTCCATTGACTATGTGGGCCACCTGAGTGGCAATCCATCAATGAGTGGGCCACATAAGTGACCTAACATTAATTCAGTGGGACACATGAAATGTAACAGCACCATTTGTATTATATAAATATTTACCCAAATGTATAATACCAATATATTCACCAGGTCATTCACCCATGTGTATGAATAATTTATTTATTTTTTTTATTTATTGGGCACCCCCCCCCTACATCCTTGTGTAAGGTGAAGCGCAGAAGCGTTTACAGCGCCCAACAGGGAAGCATCTTAAGTTCATGTTTGCCTTTATGTCTCATGAGTTACCGGCATAGAAGCCTGAAGAGTCAAGGGCGTAGAAGCCTGAAGAGTCAATGGTTTATGTCATCAAGTTATTGGACGCTCCAACAACCTTCCCTGAATACAAATTCGCAACTTTCGATTTACAACAGGTACTTTACATTACTGCTAGGCGAAGAGGGACCATTGAGAGCTAGAAAGTATGTCCAAACAACTTCCACCGGGCCAGGAATCGAAACAGTGACATCTCGCTTGCGAGGCAAGAGCGGTACCGAAGAGAAGCAATTGGTGAGGTGACATTTCCTCCGGGGAGCAGGCTAGGTCAAGCTGGGTCAGCACAGCTCAGCAACACACATCTGAAGCGTTTCCTTTAAGACCTGCCTAACCACCCTCTCTCCCTGGTGTGAAAGAGAGACTATCATATCACCTGTTACCCAGTGAACACCTCACTTAAGTGTTCTCCAATGCAAGTGCACTAAGACACTTCCCTGAGCAGAGCAGGGACAATATACTCTCAACTGAACTCAGTACCTGCGAAACTATATTTTTCTACAATAATGAAAAACCAACAAAATGTTTACTTCATCCCTGCCACTTACCAATTCAAGAACTAATATATATATATATATATATATATATATATATATATATATATATATATATATATATATATATATATATATATATATATATATATATATATATATTGTGTGACCAACACAGAAAGACCCTTAATCATCTCAATGGGCCACATGAGTGACCATCCATCAACTCAGTGGGTCATATGAATGACCCTCCATTAACTCAGTGGGCCACATGAGTGGTAATCCATCAACTAAGTTGGCCACATGAGTGACCCTAAATCATCTCAGTGGGCCACATGAGTGACCATCCCTCAACTTAATTGTCCAAATGAGTGACCCTCTATTAACTCAGTGGGCCACATGAGTCGCTCTCCATCAAGTAAGTGGGCCACATGAGTGGCTCTACATTAACTTAGTGGGCCACATGAGTGGCTCTTCATTAACTAAGTGGGCCGCATGAATGGCTCTCCATTAACTAAGTGGGCCACATGAGTGACCCTCCATAAACTAAGTGGGCCACATGAGTGGCTCTCCATCAACTATGCGGGCGACATGAGTGACCCTACATTGACTATGTGGGCCAAATGAGTGGCTCTTCATAACTATGTGGGCTATATGAGTGGCTCTCCATCAACTAAGTGGGCCACATGAGTGAACTTCCATCAATTATGTGGGCCACATGAGTGATCCTTCATTGACTATGTGTGTCACATGAGTGGCTTTCCATCAACTAAGTGGGCCATTATGAGTGACCCTCCATTGACAATGCGGGTCACATGAGTGACCCTCCATTGACTGTGGGCCACATGAGTGACCCTCCATTAACTAAGTGGGCCACATGAGTGGCTCTCCATTAACTAAGTGGGCCACATGAGTGGCTCTTCATTAACTAAGTGGAACACATGAGTGACCCTCCATAAACTATGTGGGCTACATGAGTGACCCTTCATTGACTATGTGGGCCAAATGAGAGGCTCTCCATAACTATATGTGCCACATGAGTGGCTTTCAATCAACTAAGTGGGCCACATAAGTGACCCTCCATCAACTATGTGGGCCACATGAGTGACCCTCCATTGACTCTATGCCACATGAATGACCCTCCATCAAGTAAGTGGGTGAGTGACCATCCATTGACTATGTGAGCCACATGAGTGGTAATCCATAAATTAAGTGGGCCACATAAGTGACCTTCCATTAATTCAGTGGGCTACATGAGTAACCCTTAATCATGTTAGTGAGCCACATGAGTGACCATCCATCAACTCAATGTTCCACATAAGTGACCTTCCATTAATTCAGTGGGCCACTTAAGTGACCCTTAATCATCTCAGTGGGCCACATGAGTGACCATCGATCAACTGGCCACATGAGTCACCCTCCATTAACTCCGTGGGCTACATGAGTGGCAATCCATCAACTAAGTAGGCCACATGAGTGACCCTAAATCATCTCAGTGGGCCACATGAGTGACCATCCATCAACTTAATGGGCCACATGGGTGGCTCTCCATTAACTATGTCGGCCACATGAGTGGCTCTCCATTAACTAAGTTGGCCACATGAGTGACCCTCCATCAACTATGTGGGCCACATGGGTGGCTCTCTAACTCAGTGGGCCGCATGAGTGACCCTCCCCAACTCAGGGGGCCATATGAGTGACCCTCCATCAACTCAGTGGGCCACATGAGTGACCCTCCCCCACTGACTGTGACCCTCCATCAACTTAGAGGGCCACATGAGTGGCCCCACATTATGTGCACTAACCATGTTTCCATCAATATCTATACATATTTACAGTACACTTAACATAGGCAGAGTATTTCTTTATGAGTTATAGTCATCCACTTCAAATAATAAGACAAAAGCAATAAGTAAATGGTATGGTACAGTACACCGCCTGTCCGCCTCCCATGATACCTGGGATGAAATTGGAGAGGTGGAAGCGGTGTATATTGTCTATGTACAGTACGATTACCTTACAATATATCACAGGTAAGCACAACCTCCCATAACCATCGGCAGTAGAACACTGAATTGATCATGAAGTATTGTCATATCAAAATTTATTAAGGAATTTAGCAAAATCAATTATAATTATCAGTGAATTATCGAAATATTAATATACAATTATGTTAGTATAAACGTACCAAATTAAACAAAATATTTAATAATTGTCATAAATTCGAGGAAATAGATCCCTATGTTGCCTAGACAGTGCACGTATACCACACAGTAATAAACAGTAAAATAACTTTACCAAGGATAGCCGACAAAGCTGTCTAGTGCTAATTTCTAGGAGGGTCCTTTGCTTAGGCTAAGCCTTGGTCTTTAAACAGTAATAGTATGTCTACAGGAGTAATAATGAGTCAGCGAGATAACCACCGGTAGAACAAGGTCTTTATAACCAATATAAACAACAGTATACTCATATATTCAAAACTCGAAACCCTTTAGCTTAAACTTTGACCAGTGTAATCAAGACAGGGAGTAATTTAGTAACATGCTTATGAAAAGTAATAGCAGGTAGCTCTATATAGTGAACGTAGCGATGTAGTCTACGTACAGTATTGTAGGCTAAGGAATTGTCAAGGCTGAGAATTATACAGTTAGCATAAGCATCAGTGTAATCATTACAGATAGCAGTATACTTAACGCAAGTGAAAATTAATACTGTATATGTAGGTATAGCCAACGTATGCGGCAGTAAAGTCAACACAAGTGGCAATAGAGTTATGGCATATGGTAGTGTGATCAGCATAAGAGGCAGGGTAGTCAACACAGGAGGCAGGGCAGCCAACACAGGAGGCAGGGTAGTGAATACAGGAGGCAGGGTAGTCAACATAAGAGGCAGGGTAGTGAACACAGGAGGCAGGGTAGTGAACACAGGAGGCAGGGTAGTGAGCACAGAAGGCAGGGTAGTCAACACAGGAGGCAGGGTAGTCAACACAAGAGGCAGGGTAGTCAACATAAAAGGCAGGGTAGTGAACACAGGAGGCAGGGTAGTCAACACAGGAGGCAGGGTAGTCAACATAAGAGGCAGGGTAGCCAACACAGGAGGCAGGGTAGTGAATACAGGAGGCAGGGTAGTCAACATAAGAGGCAGGGTAGTGAACAGGAGACAGGGTAGTGAACACAGGAGGCAGGGTAGTCAACATAAGAGGCAGGGTAGTGAATACAGGAGGCAGGGTAGTGAACACAGGAGGCAGGTAGTGAACATAAGAGGCAGGGTAGTGAAATAAAGAGGCAGGGTAGTCAACACAGGAGGCAGGGTAGTCAACACAGGAGGCAGGGTAGTCAACACAGGAGGCAGGAGTAGTCAAAATAAGAGGCAGGGTAGTGAACATAAGAGGCAGGGTAGTGAACATAAGAGGCAGGGTAGTGAACAGGAGGCAGGGTAGTGAACACAGGAGGCAGGGTAGTGAAAATAAGAGGCAGGGTAGTTAACACAGGAGGCAGGGTAGTGAATACAGGAGGCGGGAGGGTGAACACAGGAGGCAGGGTAGTCAACATAAGAGGCAGGGTAGTCAACACAGGAGACAGGGTAGTGAACACAGGAGGCAGGGTAGTCAACATAAGAGGCAGGGTAGTGATACAGGAGGCAGGGTAGTGAACACAGGAGGCAGGGGTAGTGAACATAAGAGGCAGGGTAGTGAACATAGAGGCAGGGTAGTGAACATAAGAGGCAGTAGTGAACACAGGAGGCAGGGTAGTGAACACAGGAGGCAGGGTAGTGAAAATAAGAGGCAGGGTAGTTAACACAGGAGTAGTGAACACAGGAGGCAGGGTAGTCAACATAAGAGGCAGGTTAGTGAACACAGGAGGCAGGGTAGCCAACACAGAAGGCAGGGTAGTCAACAGAGGAGGAGGAGGGGTATGATTGAGGCAGGGGAGGAGGGGTATGATTGAAGCAGAGGAGGAGGGGTATGATTGAAGCAGGGGAGGAGGGGTATGATTGAAGCAGGGGAGGAGGGGTATGATGAGGAAGAAGAGAGAGATAGATCATTGAGAAGAGCACTGTGAAATAAAGTAGAGATTAGATGGGAGGATATACAATAGGTAGCTTGTAGAGGGAGTAGAAGGAAAGGGGCTTTATAGGAAAGAGGTAGGTTGTGGTGATGAAGGGTGGGGGTGATTCTAGGGTATGGTGGTGGTGATTGATTGGTTATTGGTAATCCATATCTTAATAATTTTATTGGGATGTATGGTGCTTGGGATATAGTAGGGATTGGGGAGCGCTGGAGGATGTGGCTAAGAGGTGGAGTGTTGGAGGATGAGGGTGGAAGGTTGAGCATTGGAGGGTGTGAGACGGAGGTGGAGTGTTGGAGGATGAGGGTGGAAGGTTGAATTTAATTGAATTGAAGCAATTTATTTAGCCAGAAAACACAGATACAGAGTGGATAATAAAAACAATATTAACATGGCTGAGCCAGTTGAGAACCTGAGCTCTCTTATAGGCACCTGATATATACTATACATTTATCTCAAGGAAGTATTATGTAACATTTAGTAACTTCTGGAATAGTACAATGGCATGGTGGTAATGAGAACATCTCATAATGTTACCATAATAGAGTGTTTAAGGAGGTGGGTGGGAAGTGGAATGTTGGAGGGTATGGTTGAGAGGCAGAGTTTTGGAGCATGCTGGGAGGTGGGGTGTTGGAGGATGTGGCTGGGAGGTGAGGTGCTGGATGATGTGGCTGGGAGGTAGAGTGTTGGAGGATGTGGCTGGGAGGTTGAGCATTGGAGGGTGTGAGACGGAGGTGGAGTGTTGGAGGATGTGGCTGGGAGGTGGAATGTTCGGGGATGTGGCTGAGGGATGGAGTGTTGGAATATGTGAGTGGGAGGTGGAGTGTTGGAGGATGTGGCTGGGAGGTGGTGGAGTGTTGGAAGATGTGGAAGGGAGGTGAAGTGTTGGAGTATGTGGGTGGGAGGTGGAGTGTTGAAGGATGTAGGTGGGAGGTGTAGTGTTGGAGAATGTGGATGGGTGGTGGGGTTTTGGAGGATGTGGCTGGGAGGTGGTGGAGTGTTGGAGGATGTGGGTGGGAGGTGGAGTGTTATTAATTTTTTAATTTGTACTTTTGCCACTTACAGCGGCTAGTTTATTGTGCACCTCACACTCATCTGTGAGCGGTAGCCCAAAACGTTTACAGAGTAGGGTTTACAAAGAGTCAGAATAACTAACCCCCGTGGTCAGTATATTATGGCATTGAATGTTACACAGTATTTCAAATAAATTCATTGTTTAGTTCTATACATAAAGGCTAACTTATTCACAACAGCGTGAGTACAGGAGTGTGAGGCAATATTTCTGGCCGCACACTTTATTATTCACATTTGCGTGAGAGGTATTCAAGCACATTGTGTGTTTGATTCTATACATGGGAGCTGATATAGCTAATAAGTGCAAAAAAGTGGATATAATCTTAAAATGTCGGCTATCTTGCCATTAGAGATAAAGTGTTGTGTAATTTCATACACAGTGTGCTTGGACCTGTCCCTAAAAGGTTCTATCTTCACACAGTCGAGGACGTAGTGTTCAAGTGTGTGGCCATATGTCTGGCCACACACTTTACATTTAGTTTTGTTCACATCTGCTTGAGGGACTTACTGCCAGAAGTACTTATATCCTAACCTTAGTCTAGCGGTTACAACATCTTGTATCTAGTGATCGTGTTACTTGCTCCATATACATGTTACATTTGATGCATCTCATCATGAGTGGAGCATTGGACGATGTGGCTGGGAGGTGGAGTGTTGGAGGGTGTGGCTGAAAGTGCAGAGTGTTGCAGAATGTGGCTGGGAGGTGGGGTTTTTGGAGGATATGGGTGTTGGGTGATGCGGGTGGTAGTTGGAGTGCCGTAGGATGTGGCTGGAAGGGGGAGTGTTGGAGGATGTGGCTGGGAGGTAAAGTGTTGGAGGATGTGGCTGGGAGGTGGAGCATTGGAGGGTGTGAGACGGAGGTGGAGTGTTGGAGGATGTGAGTGGGAGGTGGAATGTTGGAACAAAAGAACATAAGAACATAAGAATGGAGAAAACTGCAGCAGGCGTATTGGCCCATACTGGGCAGTCCCGTTTACACACCAACTCGTATTACTCATATATCCATCCAACCTATGTTTAAAGCAATCCAGCGTATTCGAGTATAATGATGATGTTTGGTAAGTCGTTCCACTCATCCACTACTCTATTTGCATACCAATGTTTACCTATCTAGCGCCTAAATCTAAATTTGTCTAATTTATAACCATTGCTCCTGGTTGGATAACTTGAGTACCTTTGTTATTTCACTTTTGTTTAGCCATGAATTTTTCTACTGTTCTGACCTTGCTAGAGGACAACCTATTTCGCTTCCTGGGATTAATTGTCAGTAATGGCTTGTGTTAGTTCTGTGCAAGTCTGTGCCCTTCTTAGGGCCGAGTTAGTGAAGGTCAAGGACGAAAACTTGAAATTAAAGGAATTGATTGCGAGGATGAAGGAGGAAGACACGAGACAAGGAAAGCCCGTGTCTGATGAAGACACAGACGAATGGAGGGTTGTGAGGAGAGGAACGACCAAACTGGTGGTGAAAGAAAAACACCAAGGAAACGACAACAGCAAAGTGCAACAACTATTTTAGTTCTTTGATAGACGAATTGGATGTTAACATAGTCAGGGACAAGGCTGACAAAGAAGGTACGAAAACCTTGATTGTTGGTGATTCCCAGGTACAGTACCTTTTGTGCTGAAAATAGAAACAGGATGCGAGTGTGTTTGCCGGGTGCTGGGGTGAGAGATATAGTTGACAGGATGGACAATGATATTGGTACGTGCAGGATTGAGGAGCTCCTTGATAGGTTCAAGACAGCTATAGAACGTGTTAGGGTGAAGGGAGGGAGCCCTATCATATGTGGTGCCCTGCCTAGAAGGAGAGTTGGCAATGAATGGTTGTCAAGGGCCGTCTTGACAGATATTGCAAGTCAATATCAGTCCCATTCATTGACAACTTGGACAACTTTTACGGCAGAAAGGACCTTTATGCTAGGGATGGAGTACATTTGTCTAGGGATTGGGTGGCAACCCTTTCTAACTCTCTCGAGAGGGCAATTCAAAAGATGTCAAAGTCTGTAAACTGCAAGGGGAACATGTGAGCGCGGGGATCGAGGAGACTGCAGTAAGAATGGGTAAACAAAATGAAAAGTTACAGAGAAATAGTGCTAGGAATGATGACAAAACTAAATTAGGCAGGCAGTTAAAATCTAAACGAGACAAAGAGAGGACTGATCATGACAAACTTAAATCTCTACTATGCAAACAGTAAAAGTATAAGAAACAAAATGGATGAAATCAGGGCGTTGGTATGTACCGAAAAAATCGATATAATAGCATTCACCGAAACATGGATAAACTTAGACTCACGTGAGTTACCGGCCGAATACCAAATTAAAAGGTACAAATTATTCCATACCGATAGGCAGATTAGGAAATATGGCTGAGTATCAATCTATGTCAGGTATAATCTGAAGTGTGTAGTCAATAAGGAAATAAATCCGATTGGTGGTAACGTCACAAGGCTCAGTACTTGTGTAATAGCCCCTGTCTTATAGGCAGAAGTATTTATATAAATGGGTTAATTACATTAGACTTATATACTCTATCACCCTCTGTAACTTTCCACTAGCTATGAGGTAGCATGTTCAGAGCACGTGATAAGGTGTGACCACGGGAAGTCGCGTCACTTAGTGCTGAGCTAAGGCATTAAGTAGACGGCTCTCTGGTCACCTAATGCGGGCAGTAGTTTGATATCCTTGACTAGAGGAAGACGTTATTGAGAGCCATCGTGGATGGTTCCGTCTTCCCCAGAGGGTGGACGACTGGACGTCGGATATATTTCCGTTCTGTCCGGCACTCTAATGAAATCAAGGCTCTTGGACAGCCCTACCCTATTAGTAGTTCAACGTCTTGAACATCAGACACAGGTGGTATGATTTCTCGAATATGTTCCCAATCCATTACATCGATGGTGGACGCTCCTGAGTCCCCCAGTGACTTGGAGTAATAGTGTACGTTTAGACCTTCGCACCTGTGTGCCTTTGACTTCTAAGTCTATATCCAATGTGTGTCGTTGTTCTTCATGGGCAAGAGTGTCAATAAAGAGTGACACTGGTTTTCCATACGTTTTCAATCGCTGCAGTAGACTCTTCGCACAGAAGGAACGATTACTGCCGGAATCCAAGAGCGCATTTGTTCTTGTCGCGCGCCTTGAGTTCGGCCCCTTTACCTCCACCTCCAACAGTGGAAGAATCACCCTGCTCTTCTTTAATCATTAACTGGGTCATGCCTTCTCCCTCTTGGTTGACTCTCCAGACTCCCAGTATGGTTTCTCACATCGGCCTCCATCATCATGACTTCGTGACCTCTTGTCACTTTGTTCATGCCAATCATCTTATTGTGTAGGTTCCAACCTTTCTCTCTTGATGCTGTGGTTCCTCTTGAGTGAGTAGTCATATGTGACCCTAGTCCGTTCATCACGGTCACGAGACGTACTCTTATCTGTTTCTTGGCTCTGGCGTCTATTTCCATACCTTTCCGTTTGCATGGACATGGGAGAAGGGTGGGAGGTGGAGTGCTGGAGGATGTGGGTGGGAGGTGGAGTGTTGGAGGATGTGGGTGGGAGGTGGAGTGTTGGAGGATGTGGGTGGGAGGTGGGGTGTTGGAGGATGTGGGTGGGAGGTGGAGTGTTGGAGGATGTGGGTGGGAGGTGGAGTGTTGGAGGATGTGGGTGGGAGGTGGAATGTTGGAGGATGTGGGTGGGAGGTGGGGTGTTGGAGGATGTGGGTGGGAGGTGGAATGTTGGAGGATGTGGGTGGGAGGTGGGTGTTGGAAGATGTGGGTGGGAGGTGGAGTGTTGGAAGATGTGGCTGGGAGGTGGAGTGTTGGAGGATGTGCGTGGGAGGTTGAGTGTTGACGGATGTGGCTGGGAAGTGGAGCATTGGAGGGTGTGGCCGGGAGGTGGAGTGTTGGAGGAAGTGGCTGGGAGGTGGAGTGTTGGAGGATGTGAGTGGAAGTTGGTGGAGTGTTGGAGGATGTGGGTAGGAGGTGGAGTGTTGGAAGATGTGGCTGGTAAGTGGAGTAGTGAAGGATGTGGCTGGGAGGTGGAGTGTTGGAGGATGTGAGTGGGAGGTGGATTGTTGGAAGATGTGGGTGGGAGGTGGAGTGTTGAAAGAAGATGTGGGTGGGAGGTGGAGTGTTGCAAGATGTTGCTGGGAGGTGGAGTGTTGGAGGATGTGGGTGGGAGGTGGAGTGTTGGAAGATGTGGGTGGGAGGTCAGTGTGTTGAGGATGTGGCTGGGAAGTGGAGTGTTGGAGGATGTGGGTGGGATGTGGGAGTGTTGGAGGATGTGAGTGGGAGGTGGTGGAGTGTTGGAGGATGTTGGTGGGAGGTGGGGTGTTGGAGGATGAGGGTGGGAGATGGAGTGTTGGAGGATGTGGCTGGGGGGTGGAGTGTTGGAGGATGTTAGTGGGAGGTGGGGTGTTGGAGGATGTGGGTGGGAGGAGGGTGTTGGAGGATGTGGGTGGGAGGTGGGTTTTGAAGTATGTGGGTGGGAGGTGGAGCATTGGAGGATGTGGGTGGGAGGTGGAGTGTTGGAAGATGTGGGTGGGAGGTGGAGTGTTGACGGATGTGGCTGGGAAGTAGAGCATTGGAGGATGTGGTCAGGGAGGAGGTGTTGTTGGAGTCTGTGGGTGGGAGGTGGAGTGTTGGAGGATGTGGGAGGTAGGTGGAGTGTTGGAGGATGTGGGTGGTAGGTGGAGTGTAGGAGGATGCAGGTGGGAGGTGGAGTGTTGGAAGATGTGGCAGGGAGGTGGAGTGTTGGAGGATGTGGGTGGGAGGTGGTGTGTTGACGGATGTGGCTGGGAAGTGGAGCATTGGAGGATGTGGTCGGGAGAAGGAGTGTTGGAGGATGTGGGTGGGAGGTGGAGTGTTGGAGGATATGGGTGGGAGGTGGTATAACAAGACGGATCTTGCAAGAAGAATATTTATATATATATAGGTAGAATATTTAGTAAGAGAGTAAAGAGAGGAAGTTTCTGGTAGCGTGGCCGTGATAGTTATTTACACTTATCGTATCTTCTACGTCAATACACATCTATTACGTTCTTAAAGGCGACTTCTCAAACACTGCTTCGTTACAACTCTTTATTAATTACGAACATGACATGGATACATTAATAACACCTTCTATTGAAGTTACTAGGACATTATATTTACGTTACTAGGACATCATATTACGTTACTAGACACTGATTCTCGGACACGAACATGAAATTAATACACTTCCCACGTAAGTAACTCATCCCATGGAAAGCTCTGACAAACACTCACGTGACCTAGGGGAGGCCTAGCAGGTAGTCCTGGGTTGTCTCTATGGGAGACTGCTTAGCTGGGCACCGGAGGGAAGTCTCAGTCCTGACCGGAGGCGACTGGAGGCGACCGGAGGCGGCTTGCCTCCGGCCCCTGACTTCTCTCGAGCAGGACTCGGGGACGTGGTAGCTGGCCACCTTGTTACAAGACACAATCTCTCTCTGCGAATCTCCGAGGGAGGACTAGCACGTCCTATATATTGGGAGGCGAGCCGTCAGGTTGAGCTGATCGGGGGGGCGGCGGCGAAGGGTCTCCTTACATTTGCCCTCGCTAATGTAGGGTCAGGTCTGGACGTTGTCAGAGACTATAAGTTGTATTTTCTGGAGAAGTCATCAGGTGGGGCCGTGTGACATGAGAGGCCCTGGTTGATTTATGGCCCCTTGAGTTGGGCTCCGAGGGTTACATTTGACCTGGCTAATTTGAGGTCAGGTCTGGACTCTCTCTGCGATGTAGGTTATTGTATATTGGGAGAGAGTCGGCTGGTGCCTTCTTACATGTTTGTTGTGGTGACATGTCACATGGGAGGGGAGCCTGGCTGATTTATAAACCTTGGTCAACCGTGAGAGTTACCCTACACCTGACCCCCATAATGTCGGGTCAAGACTGGCGTTTCTGAGATGTAAGCTGTGGTCTGACAACCCATCACTACAGTGGAGTGTTGGAGGATGTGGGAGGGAGGTGGCGTGTTGACGGATGTAGCTGGGAAGTGGAGCATTGGAGGATGTGGCTGGGAGGTGGAGTGTTGGAGGATGTGGGTGGGAGGTGGAGTGCTGGAGGATGTGGGTGGGAGGTGGAGTGTTGGAAGATGTGGCTGGGAGGTGGAGTGTTGGAGGAAGTGGGTGGGAGGTGGAGTGTTGACGGATGTGGCTGGGAAGTGGAGCAATGGAGGATGTGGCTGGGAGGTGGGTGATGGAGGATGTGGCTGGGAGGTGGGTGTTGGAGGATGTGGGAGGAGGTGTGGGAGGTGTGGGTGGTAGGTGGAGTGTTGGAGGATGTGGGTGGGAGGTGGGTGTTGGAGGATGTGGGAGGTGGAGTGTTGGGGATGTGGGTGGTGGGTGGGTGTTGGAGGATGTGGGTGGGAGGTGAGTGTTGAAGATGTGGCAGGGAGGTGGAGTGTTGGAGGATGTGGGTGGGAGGTGGAGTGTTGACGGATGTGGCTGGGAAGTGGAGCATTGGAGGATGTGGCCGGGAGGAGGAGTTTTGGAGGATGTGGGTGGGAGGTGGAATGTTGGAGGATGTGGTGCAGGTGGTGGAGCAATGGAGGAAGTGGCTTGGGTGGTGAGGATGGAGGATGTGGCTGGGAGGTGGAGCGTTGGAGGATGTGGGTGGGAGGTGGAGTGTTGGAGGATGTGGGTGGGAGGTGGGTGTTGGGATGTTGGGTGTGGCTGGGTGGTGGGTGTTGGAGGTGGGTGGGAGGTGTTGACGGATGTGGCTGGGAAGTGGAGTATTGGAGGATGTGGCTGGAGGTGGGTGATGGAGGATGTGGCTGGGAGGGGGTGTTGGAGGATGTGAGGGAGGTGGTGGAGTGTTGGAGGATGTGGTTGGGAGGTGGAGTGTTGGAGGATGTGAGTGGGAGGTGGTGGAGTGTTGGAGGATGTGGGTAGGAGGTGGGTGGTGGAGGATGTGGCCGTGAGGTGGAGTGTTGGAGGATGTGAATGGAAGGTGGTGGTGTTGAAGGATGTTGGTGGGAGGTGGGGTGTTGGAGGATGTGGGTAGGAGGTGCAGTGTTGGAAGATGTGGGTGGGAGGTGGAGTGTTGAAGGATGTGAGTGGGAGGTGGGGTGTTGGAGGATGTGGCTTGGAGGTGGAGCGTTGACGGATGCTGCTGGGAGGTGGAGTGTTGGAGGATGTGAGTGGGAGATGGCGGAATGTTGGAGGATGTGGGTGGCAGGTGGGGTGTTGGAGGATGTGGGTAGGAGGTGCAGTGTTGGAAGATGTGGGTGGGAGGTGGAGTGTTGAAGGATGTGAGTGGGAGGTGGGGTGTTGGGGGATGTGAGTTGGAGGTGGGGTGTTGGAGGATGTGAGTGGGAGGTGGGGTGTTGGAGGAATGGATTTTTTAATTTACCTCTGGAAAGCGACAAATCTATTGTCCCCCATATACGTCCTGTGAGCACTAGTATAAATAGATACCGAATATTGTGAAAACATAGTCTCATTGTCTCAGCATATTAGTGAATTATGTACAGTCAGCCAAAGATGCACCGACCCCACCCTTTGTCTCGTGCTCGTAATTTTACCTGGTAATACTTTATTTACAAAATCATTAGACACGGGAGTTGTACCAGACTTGTGAAAACAGGCAAATTTCGTACCCATATTCAAAAAGGGAGACAGCATCAGCGTCAAATTACCGGCCGATCAGTTTGACGTCAGTAGTGGGGAAATTTCTTGAGTCAATTATAGCAGATAGCATTGGATCGCATTTAGAGAAAAGCAAATTCATCTACGACTCTCAACATCGGTTTACTAAGAGAAAATCTTGTCTTACAAATCTGCTGAAGTTTTTTAGGAAAGTCTTCGAGGTAGTAGATAATGACGAAAGTTACCATGTTATTTACTTAGACTTTAGCAAAGCATTTGACAGAGTACTGCATCAGATGCTTCTGAGAAAAATTAAGGCTCATGGTATCGAGGGGAAGTTTTAAATTGGATAAAATCATGGCTCACCGATAGAACGCAGAGGGTCAGCATAGATGGTATTAAATCTGAGTGGGGCGGTGTAACCAGTGGGGTTCCCCAGGGATCTGTACTAGGCCCACTCTTGTTCATAATCTACATAAACGATCTAGATACTAGGATCAGCAGTGACATAAGCAAGTTTGCAGATGACACCAAAATAGGGCGGCAGATTAATTCAGGGCAGGATGCAAATGCACTACAGGAGGATCTAAATAAACTGCAGGGGTGGTCTGAAAAATGGCAAATGAATTCAACACCAGCAAGTGCAGCGTACTTAATATTGGAAGAACAAATACTGTCAATGTATACAGCCTTAACAACATCAACCTAGAGAAGTCGACTTGTGAGAGAGACTTTGGGGTACTTGTAAGCCCGGACCTACGGCCTAGAAAAAAGTGCTTTAATGTTCGAAATAAGGCAATCAGAGTATTGGGTTTTATATCTAGAAGTGTAAGTAATAAGAGTGCAGATGTCTTATTGCAACTATATATTGCGCTAGTCAGGCCGCACCTCGATTATGCGGGTCCGTCCTGGTGCCCTTATTATAGAATGGATATCAATTCACTAGAGTCGGTGCAGCGAAGAATGACGAAACTGATTCCGGGACTTAGAAACCTTCCATATCAAGATAAGTTAAAGAAACTAAACTTGTATTCCCTAGAACAGTGGTTCTCAACCTTGTTTGCCCCATGCACCTCTTTCACCATATGTCAGAATGTCATTTCCCCCTCTTTTCCAAGATTGTCTGCCTCAAAAAGTGCATTCCAAATAATATGCATATAATGCTGAAAATCCTTTATTTTTCCATATTAGTACATATACATTTACAATTTTACATGGATTATTTTTATAGTGGAGTTTTACAAATTAAATGCCAATTGAAAATGTTGATGGATTTATAAAACTTGAATAAAAGTAAAATAGTTTTTTTTTTATTTATAATGAATTACTTAACAGACCAAACTGAAGCATAATGCAATAAACAAAAAGTTCAATAGAATACCAGGATACTGTAAATTTGTAATTAATTTTATTCAGATGAAGATTACAGTCAATGAGAAACCTGTGATTGATTTTTCTTCGCCAATTCTGGGATACGCGGAGGAGTGCTTAAAAGGGCACAACGCAGGTCATTTTCTACCTCTAATCTACTACGTTGCTTCGTTTTAATTTGCAACAGAGTTGAAAAGCCTGACTCACAAAGATATGTCGACACAAACGGAAGCAATGCACGGATAGCTCTTTCTGCCACTTTTGGGTAGGAATCGCACATCAAGGGCCAAAATTCTGTGATTGATTTCTCATCGAACATATATCTCTTGCTCCCGAATCAGTTCCCCCCCCCCGAAAACCTGAATTCCCACCTGGTTGAGAACCCCTGGTTTAACCAATCAGAGGTTACGTTACTAGCGCGTAAGAAGCTAAGCCCCTCCCCAATGTGTACTCGCGCACTGTATAATATATATACAGTATATATATATACACATACAGTGCATCATAGAGTCAGTGTTAGTGGACCTCTGTTGGGTAATGCTAATAAGAGAAGGCGGTCGTTACTTCAGCATTTAACACAAGGTTAGTATTCTAAACGATGTGTGTGTGTCACATATACCACGTAAAATTGGGATAATCAACGATTGAGATTTAAAAAGTTAACGCTTTTCCCAAATTTATATATATATATATATATATATATATATATATATATATATATATATATATATATATATATATATATATATATATATATATATATATATATATATGCTGATAAGTCATTTCACTGCCCGTCTCGAAAGACGACTTCATCGAACTCATCAAACTATGTATTAAGGATTGCAAATTCGAATTCAATGGGGAATATTATGCTCAAAAATTTGGTATGGCAATGGGTAATCCACTTCACCTGTATTAAGCAACTATATATGGAATTCTTTGAAAAGAAACTATTAAGTAATATTTTACCACCTTCAGCAGTCTGGTTTAGATATGTAGATGATGTATTATGTCTCTGGCCATGTAATGAGGACCTAAAAGCTTTCCTGCCACAACTTAACAACTTAGCCCCCTCGATCAAATTCACTGTGGAATTAGAGCATGACTGTAAATTGCCATTCCTAGACTGTCTGATACACAGAATAGGTAACACCTTTAAGTTCAGTATTTATAGGAAACCTACTAATGTGTGTTCATACATTCATTATTATTCTGCCTACCATAGTAGAGTCAAACAGTCAGTATTTTCATCAATGTTTTTACGTGCTTTGAGAATTTGCAGTCCGGAATTCATTGATGAGGAATATAAATATATCTATAATATTGGCTAGAAACATAAGTACCCTAGATCTTTTATAGACAAATACCTCAATATTACTCAGAAATCTTTTTATAGAACCGATCCCAAGCCCACCCATGACCATAAGAATCTCTTAGTATTACCATTTCACAAAAAAAAAATGTTAAATTCATTTACAACTAAAAACCTGGAACGTCAATGTGGCATTTAAAAACTCATGCACTGTAAAACAAATGTTAATGAAGAACTCCCCCAACAATGCAGGTGGCTGCACTTACAAGGTTCCTTGCAAGTAATGTAATACGTTTCACTTAGGCCAGACAGGTAAAGATCTTGTAACTAGACTTAAACAACATAAATATAGTGTTAGGACAGGCCAGGAATCCAATGCTCTGTTTGTTCATTTGAGGGATAATAAGCATTGCATTGACTGGGATAATGCCTCTTCAATATTACCTTGTAATTCAATTGACAGTAGGAACATTATAGAATCCAGTCTCATTAAACATACCGAATCCGTCAACATGAATTTGAGTAATGGTATGTACAAACTGGATAATTTCGTAATTAAGAAGATTTGTAACCAGGTGAGAAGGTTGGGACATCTTACCCTCTGACCTGACTACCGACTGCTGCGGTGCTTTTGAAGATTAGTAGGATCACTACCGAGTGACCGAACCATTGTGGACACTCACTGTCCCCTAGGGACTTGATCTCACTCTCCTATACTGTATATATATGCCTTGTTATGTATTTCTCCTTAGTCTGTACTCACCCCTGAAGATGTGAATTACACGAAAGCGCTTGAGAACTTTGTGTTTTCTTGTGGTTATCAGCATATATATATATATATATATATATATATATATATATATATATATATATATATATATATATATATATATATATATATATATATATATATATATATATATATATATATATATATATATATACTTCATTTTTAGTCCATATAACACGCGGACTTTGAACATATAATCAACGACCTCACCAGCCAGGATTTGAACCCTCGACCTACTGGGTGGGACAGGGAACGCTACAGACCAACCCACAAGGACACTAAAAGCAGTCCTGGGCTCTGTTATATTTCACACAAAGCCTGTTCATCGAGCTGATGGCGCCGTGAACCTCATTGGGAACTGCCCGTGCCTCGTATGTGGTGTCAGTAGCATTTTACCGAATCCAGCTGGTATGAAACACGAAGTACCATATATATACTTCATTTTTAGTCCATATAACACGAGGACTTTATATGTTCAAAGTCCACATACGAGGCACGGGCAGTTCCCAATGAGGTTCACGGCGCCATCAGCTCGATGAACAGGCTTTGTGTGAAATATAACAGAGCCTAGGACTGCTTTTAGTGTCCTTGTGGGTTGGTCGGTAGCATTCCCTAGTCCCACCCAGTAGGTCGAGGGTTCGAATCCTGGCTGGTGAGGTCGTTGATTATATATATATATATATATATATATATATATATATATATATATATATATATATATATATATATATATATATATATATATATATATGTAATATTCAGAAATTTCAAATGCCCGCCATTAGCGATACTGAGCGTTCAAGGTCGTCTGAGGGAAGAGAGCGCTCCCCGCACATAGTGGGAGGTTGTGGAACTAGGCCTATATGATATTAAATGTAATTTGCCGAATTAATAATGATGCGATTCATGAAGTTAAGGGACTATTATTGAATTTGAAATTATTATAGATCGTTTATCAGTCTGAATAATGTTACGGGTGTCCCAAGGAGTTATTAGTTAGGCGGAAAATATGTCACGTAGGCCTAAGCTAGCGCCTTGGAGAGACGCGACGCTGGCTGGTCCTCAGTCACGTGAAAGCGATTGGACCTACAGGACATCCCTGCGCGTCCGTCCACAGAAATAGTCACGTGGCCTAGTCACCTGTGTTGCACTATTGCAGTTTAACAAGTAAGTCTCATTCAATCTCAGACAGGGTTTGATAGGGCAGTGGTAAAGTTAACAAGAGCTAACAGTGAGTTCATTTCAGGGTTTCCGTCAGGACCCACTTGACAGGAGTTTGACTGCCAGAGTGATGACCGCGAGAGATTGACTGCCGTTTGAGACTGCCGTTGATGATTGAGGGTGGCGATTGTCGCCATTGGACCGATCAGTGTAGGCATGTCACTGTTTAGCGGGGTATCAAAGGATCTCTTGAGGGAATCTAGCCGTCTGGGTGCCCAGCTGACGACGGGACGATCGTTGGGGTCATCAGCTCTCCTCTACCTCGGCTCACAACACCACATGTCTCGAGCAGCTTAGTGAAACCCTCTTGCTAACGGGAAGCTAAAGCTTCTCTCAACTGTACAAGGTCTGATTTGCTCACTCGCTTCCGTTTCATGGATGTACTGGGGATAAAGTGAGGCCAGCTGAGTGATACAGGGTCGCACACTGAGACCATGAGTCTAGGGGATACCTAGAGGAACATTTTATCTCCCTTATTACGGGTGTATGTTGAGTTGGGTGGAGCATGGTTCACTGGTATTGGTGGACCCAGTAGCAAACCAATAATAGTGACAATATATTTGGGTGTAGTTAATACCATTTCTCAGTTACTGATATTATCTTGAAGTGTGTAGTTTAATATTTCTTAAACAATTTTGATAGTATTGTTTTTGAATGTTTGTGTCACTAAGTGGAACCAGAGTGATACTGTGATTCGAGTCTTTTAATGCATCTAATTTTTCTTCATAATTCCGATCTCAGGTATAACCTTTGTTCCCCAGAGTAGTGGTTAAGTTAGGTTAGGAAGTGTGCATCTGTTGGGGTGATATAATTTTGTTGAGTGCCCTTAAGGCCTATTCATTGTAGAGTATTTAATTTCTTATTTTTTGATACCATTTCCTCAGTGACTGATATTATTTTGTTGAAAACCCTTAAGGCCTGCATCTGTTGGTGTAACATAATTATATTGAGTGCCTTTTAGGCCTATTCATGGTGTAATTAATAATTTCTTATTTTTATACTACTTCCGCAATGGTGGATATTATTCTGTGAAAGCCCTTAAGGCCTGTTTCATGTGTGCAAGTAACATTTCTTAATACTTCAAATTTATTGTTGCCTGAGTTTCTAATAATTTCTATATCATGTATAACTTTTATTCCCCAGAGTAGTGTTTTAAGTTCAAGTTAAGAGGTGCGCATATTGGTGTACCATTATTTGATTATGTTTGTAGTGTTGGAGGGAATATAAGTGTCTAAATTTTACAGTGTGTCTCATTCATCCCAGTCACAGACGCTATCCTTCCACGGGTCACGGACAAGTCATTTTGTTTAGTAGATTTAAGTGTTCTTGTGCTGGTTCGGGATTTTTCTCAAAGGGGCGCTTCCACTGCCATTACCATCTAATAATCTTTAATAAACCCCAAGTCAAGTGAGAAAATAAAGTCCAGTAAATTCCGACCAGTAAATTCCGACCTGCACTCCGTAGTCGTTTAAGGCACAACCAACAGGCACCCGTAGTTGAAGGCCCAAATCAGCCTTTCTCCACCTTGGAAAGTGTACCTCTAAACTCCACTGACTCTTGGCCCCAGTGTGCGACCCTGTATCACTCAGCTAGCTTCACTTTACCCCCTGGTACATCCATAAAGCGGAAGGGAGTGAGCCAATCAGACCTTGTACAGTTGAGAGAAGCTTTAGCTTCCCATTAGCAAGAGGGTTTCACTAAGCTGCTTGAAATATGTGGTATTGTGAGCCGAGGTAGAGGAGAGTTGATGACCCCAACGATCGTCCCGTCGTCAGCTGGGCACCCAGACGGCTAGATTCCCTCAAGAGATCCTTTGATACCCCGCTAAACAGTGACAGGCCTACACTGATCGGTCCAATGGCGACAATCGCCACCCTCAATCATCAACGGCAGTCTCAAACGGCAGTCAATCTCTCGCAGTCATCACTCTCGCAGTCAAGCGGGTTCTGGCGGAAACCCTGAAATGAACTCACTGTTAGCTCTAGTTTACTTTACCACTGCCCTATCTAAACCCTGTCTGAGATTGAATGAGACTTACTTTTTATACTGCAATAGCGCAGCACAGGTGACTAGACCACGTGACTATTTCTGAGGACGGACGCGCAGGGATGTCCTGTAGGTCCAATCGCTTTCACGTGACTGAGGACCAGCCAGCGTCGCGTCTCTCCAAGGCGCTAGCTTAGGCCTACGTGACATATTTTCCGCCTAACTAATAACTCCTTTGGACATCCGTGACATTATTCAGACTGATAAACGATCTATAACAATTTCAAATTCAATAATAGTCCCTTAACTTCATGAATCGCATCATTATTAATTCGGCAAATTACATTTAATATCACTTAGGCCTAGTTCCACAACCTCTCGCTATGTGCAGGGAGCGCTCTCTTCCCTCCGACGACCTTGAAAGCTCAGTATCGCCAATGGCGCGGTGTTTGAAATTACTCTGAGATTTCTGAATATTACATATTTATATATGCAAATAAATCACTGTAGGTGCGCGTGATCCAGGTATATGCTGATAACCACAAGGAAAAGGAAAACACGAAGTTCCCAAGCGCTTTCGTGTAGTTCATATCTTCAGGGGTGAGTACAGACTAAGGAGAAGTACAAAACAAGTTATATATGTACAGAGGAGGGTGAAATTAAGTCCACAGTAGTCAGGTACCTCGATCACGCGCACCCACAGTGATTTACTTGCATATATATATATATATATATATATATATATATATATATATATATATATATATATATATATATATATATATATATATATATATATATATATATATATATATATATATATATATATAGCTTAGGCCTACGTGACATATTTTCCGCCTAACTAATAACTCCTTGGGACACCCGTAACATTATTCAGACTGATAAACGATCTATAATAATTTCAAATTCAATAATAGTCCCTTAACTTCATGAATCGCATCATTATTAATTCGGCAAATTACATTTAATATCATATAGGCCTAGTTCCACAACCTCCCACTATGTGCGGGGAGCGCTCTCTTCCCTCAGACGACCTTGAACGCTCAGTATCGCTAATGGCGGGGCATTTGAAATTTCTGAATATTATATATATATATATATATATATATATATATATATATATATATATATATATATATATATATATATATATATATATATATATATATATATATATATATATATATATATATAATTTTTTTTGGGGGGGGGATGGGGGGTGTTTTCTGTGTTTTAAGGGAGATTTTTACAGTTTAGTCTTTTAACAGGAAAAATTCAACCAGGTTTTTTGTAAGTATGAAATAGGTGATAAGAAATTCAATTTTACGTGAATGGTTTGTGAAGTATTCTAATAGAACTAAATGGGTCCAGATGCAGGCTGGACAGAATTTCATCAAACTATCCCAGTCATCTTTATCACAGAGCAAGATAATATAAGTCTTGGAGAGAGAGAACTTGAAAGAGACTGACTGGAAAATGGAGAAATGAAACACTGATCAGAAAATCTCTTGGAGACAACACAGTAATGTTGCGAGAATATGGACAGGTGATAGGTGAAAGTTGAGCTTGTAGACCTAATAGCCTGTTACAGGCAGTTCAGTTACATCACACTGTACACAAACTGCTTTGTTTTAGTACTCAAGGAGGCAGTGTGGCAGGCACTGCACTCGGCGCCTTTCATTCCCCAGTGGTGAAGTTAGATAATTATTCACGGGTGGGTGGACCGGTAGTATCTTGGGCACAAAGAAACGACCCTTAGTGAAAAGAGAAGGTTGTTGTGCCCACTTGGCTGCCGCACTACAGAGGATTAGGAAAAATATTTTAGGGGTTTTGCTTTGTTCCCATGGCGGTCAGGTATCAGAGCTGGGTCAATGACTATCTGGGTGACGTCATTAATAAAGGAAAAGGTTTGCGTTTCAATACTGTTTACAGCTGCCCGAAAAGAGCGATTAAGCAAGTGTACACTGATGTTTAGTTGTCACTGTTGTAAAGCTGCGACGGTCTTGAGGCTGGTACTATGCTGTTGGTACTGGTGACAGTGATGTGATGCTGTAAGTATTGTGGTGTTGGTACAACACATCTGTGCTTTATGTGACATAGAACTCACATGAGCCACTGTATTGTAAAATAACATGAACACAGTTCCTCTTATGGCTCTGCCGATGTTGTAGACTGACATGACTGTAGGTTTGGTATTACTTTGGGTTTGGTACAGCGCTGGTACTGACAATACGGTAGATGTTAGCATCAAATTGGTTCAAGCAATGTTACGAGGTACTTAAGTATTATGAACTTGGAGGTTTTATTTTGTTACTGCTGCATCACTGTCATTGTTGGCGGATGGAAATTACTTCTGGCACTGTTAATAAGTCAGTCTCTGTTGTGGGACGACCAATGATGTGAGACTGACACTGTTCTAGGTCTGACCGTACTGTCTATTACTGTGGCGGTGGCATTCCTGTGGATGAATTCAGATATCTTGTTTTTAATGACGACCGCGTATGATGTTAAGAAGGTAATTTGTGGCAACAAACCGAAGTTAGTTGAACTAGCAAACCATTTTAATATTACACATTTGTTTATATTATTTGATGTAAAATAGGATTGGTGGATTGTAATAGTTGCGAATAACGTCAATCATCAGCGCAGACACAACCCTATGACAGAAGATATTTATAAAATGTACTTTACATTACCGTTGTGCATTATGCGTCAACTGATTGGCTATTGTTGCATGTGCCTGCACTCATGAATGCAACAGGTACATCTAGTCTAAGCGTGATGTAGACCGCATTCGCGTTGCAGACACCATCATGGCTGAGGTTCATAAGTTGAATATAGATGTCAGTATTGATATTAGTTACAGACGCTGGCACAAACATTAGCGTGATAGAGGCAGCAGGCATGGTCTAGACAGCAGGATTAATAGGCAATAGTGTAGTGCGGGTTACCTGTGGCGTCCTGCTCAGTGTGGCGACGTGAACAAATGTAACGGGCGAGGCTACCTCGGTCAATCCACGCTTATTTTATGATCTCGTGCTGCCCCGCTTGCCTGCCTGTATTCGTGGGCAAAGATAAGTACCTTTGTATTATGGATGGCTGTTGTGAGAGGAAGTATGTGTTTGCTGTCTTGAATAATTTAGTAGATACAAGCCGTCACTACAGGTACGAGATAACAGCGGGGTGACAGTCTTACAGCCTGGCATCTTAACTTGAGAGCACAACGTTGCGACTGGGATCAGAAGCGTCATTTAATATATATATATATATATATATATATATATATATATATATATATATATATATATATATATATATATATATATATATATATATATATATATATATATATTTAACTATTATTTCCGGGTAAGATATTCATTCGTTGTTTTTCACTTTATGGTAGTGAATCCTAAGATGTTGTTTGTCCATAATAATCCATGTGAACTGAAGTACAATTCATTCAAATATAAATAATATGTTCCGAGAAATAGGACGTTCTCATATTTGTTTTCGTAAGTGACGTTACAGTTTTGATGAATGACCTGACTCCTTCATTAGTGACGCCAGAACCACAGAGTAGTACGGTTTTGTCTGATTTCGTTCCTCGTTATTGATTTTAGAATTTTAGTGTCGTAAGCCTAATAAGATTTCTAAAATGTACTGTGTCTTAACGTTAGAACCCCTGATACGAAGATTAAGGACAAGATTAAAAAAATTCTTAATGTCACAGCTCAGCCTGAACCAGGTCACCTCTGTCCCTAAATCACTTTCATGGTGTTTCGAGATATCATAGTTGTGCGCCGGCGTGTCTTGTCGTCCTCCAGGCAGTTATTACATTATGCCTAAACTGACAAAAGGTGAAAGTGTGAGGTAGTCGGCAGATAATCTATATAAGAACATGAGAATATAAGAAAATAAAGAGTCTGCAATAGGCCGGTTGGCCTGTGCATGGCAGCTCCTGTCAAGAGTTACAACCACGCTCTATCATCCGTGAATCTATCTAGCCTCCTTTTAAAATTTCCAGCACTTACTACAAAGTTGCTAAGCTTGTTCCACTCGTCTACCACCAATCCAACTTAAATCAGTTGCTACGAGTCCTTTCCTGCTCGGATATTATAAGAACTTTATCTACATCTCCTTTATTGATTCCTTTCACCCACTTAAATACTTCGATAATATCTCCCCGCACTCTTCGTCTTTCTAGGGAATGCAAGTTTAGTTTCTTAAATCTATCTTGATACGGAAGGTTTCTAAGTCCCGGAATCATTTTCGTCACTCTTCGCTGCACTGACTCCAGTGAATTGATATCCATTCTATAGTAAGGGCACCAGAACTGAACAGCATAATCGAGGTGTAACCTGACTAATGCAAGATAGAGTTGCAAAATGACCTCCGCACTCTTATTACTTACACTTTTATATATAAAACCTAATACTCTGTTTGCCTTATGTCGAACATTAACGCACTGTTTTCTAGGCTGTAGGTCCGGGCTTACACATACCCCTAAATCTCTTTCACTAGTCGACTTCTCTAGGTTGATGTTGCTAAGGCTGTATACATTAACAGTATTTGTTCTTCCAATATTAAGTACGGTGCACTTGCTGGTGTTGAAATTAATTTGCCATTTTTCTGAACACTTCTGCAGTTTATTTAAATCCTCCTGCAGTGCATTTGCATCCTGCCCAGAATTAATCTTCCGCCCTATTTTCGTGTCATCCGCAAACTTGCTTGTCACTGCTGATCCCAGTATCTAGACCGTTTATGTAGATTATTAACAAGAGTGGGCCCAGTACTGACCCCTGGGAAACCCCACTGGTTACACAGCCCCACTCAGATTTAACACTATCTATGCTGACCCTCTGTGTTCTATCGGTGAGCCATGATTTTATCCAATTTACAACTTTCCCCTCGATACCATGAGCCTTAACTTTTCTCAGAAGCCTCTGATGCGGTAATCTGTCAAATGATTTGCTAAAGTCTAAGTAAATAACATCGTAATTTTCGTCATTATCTAATATCTCTGAGACTTTCCTAAAAAAACGTCAGCAGATTTGTTAGACAAGATTTTCGCTTTGTAAACCCATGTTGAGAGTCGTAGATTAATTTGCTTTTCTCTAAATGCGATCGGATGTTATCTGCTATAATTGATTAGAGAAATTTCCCCACTACTGACGTCAAACTGATCGGCCGGTAATTTGACGCTGATGTTCTATCTTTCTTTTTGAATATGGGTACTACATTTGCCTGTTTCCTCAAGTCTGGCACAACTCCAGTGTCTAATGATTTTGTAAAAAGGTTTACGAGGGGTCCGCTAATCTGTTCCCTACACTCTTTCAAAACTCGAGGGAAAATTTCATCCGGCCCTGGGGATTTTGTCTTCTTTAGTTTATTTATCTTCTTAAGAACATCCTCTTTTCTGATAGTGATATTCTTTAATTTCTCTTCTTCCTTCCCCTTAAATATCAGTTCCACCTCTGGAATTTCATGGCAAATTTCCTCTGTGAAAACTGATAAGAAGCAGCTGTTCAATGCTTTGCTTATTTCTTCATTGCCATTTATCAATTCTCCCCTCCCTGACTTTAAAGGCCCAAATTTGTCCTTGACCTTTGTTCTATATACCTGGAAACATTCCTTGGGATTCGCCTTGGATTATCTTGCTATTCTGATTTCATAGTCTCTCTTTGCTTTCCTTACATTTTTCTTAACATTCCTAGATAGTTCATTATACCTATTTCTGAGCTGCTCCTCCCCTCCCTTTAATTTCTTTATTCCTATGTCATGTTTAAGTTTTCTGGTCATCCACCTTGGCTCATTCTTATTTGACCTAATTTTTCTGTCTGGTATATTTTGTTCTTGTGCTTTATGTAGTATACGAGTGAATATATTATAGTCATGATCAATTGTTGATGTCATTATCAATTGTTGTGTCATCTATGACCTCACCCCTTCCTACTGGTGACTGACATGTCTGTTCCCAGGTGACCTCACCTCGGTACCTTCTTAACTCCTGATAATCCGCCAACCAAAAGTTTGGGACTCTGACCATATTGTCATTGTTTTTCGTTTCCCAATTTAGGGTGAACCTGATTTCTCTGTGATCACTGTTACCTAGTTCTTCCCCTATTGTGATATCTCTGATAATCTATTCTTTATTTGTTAATACTAGGTCTAATATATTGTCACCTCTAGTAGGTTCTGTAATTAGTTGTTTCAAAAAATTGTCCTGTACAGCGTCTAGGAAGTCTTCAGATTCATAGTCACCTACAATGTTGTCCCAGTCAATATTTCAGATGTTGAAATCTCCTATAATGCACAGGTTGTTATATTTTGCTGCCCTTCTCATTTCCTGCCATATGGGCTGAGCTGCTTCTTTGCCAAGACTTGGGGGCCTGTAAATCACTCCCATAATTAGTTTTTTTTTCTCTTCCTTCCGTGATTTCTACCCATACAGACTCGGTTCCTATTTCACCCTTTATTGAATTATTAATACAACATTTTAATGTATCCTTGACGAAGAGTGCGACCTCTCCCTCCTCCTTACCTTCCCTGTCCTTGTGAAAAAGGTTGTACCCTTCTATGTGGTACTCTGATAAAAAATTTTTGCTCGCCAGATTCATCCAAGTATCGGTGATTGCTATGACGTTCTCGGTACATACAACCGCTCTCAGCAAGACTATTTTATTTCGAACGCTCCTACTGTTTGTATAGTATACATTTAAACCTATCCTACCCTGGTCCTGTTTTACCCCTTGTCCTGAGTAACCAATTTTACTTCCCAGGACCTGCTTGTTTTTTGACTCCCACTTACTCCCGATCTCTCTCTACTGGCGAAACCCCCCCTTTGGCGTAACAATTTCATGCTCCAGGGATGCAGACAACGTCTTTACCCCCGCACGAGACAAGTGTACTCCGTCACGACTGAACAGGTAGTCGTTGCCATAGAATCATTGTCAGTTATCAATGAATGCCCAACCATTGTTTGCACAATGTTTTTCCAGTCGGCAATTTATAGCAATTGCCCTGGACAGCCATTCACGACCAACCCCTCTTCTAGGCAAGACACCACATACTATCGGGATCCCTCCGCTATCTCTAATCTTCCCCAGCGCCTCCCTATACCTCTTGAAAAGTTCCTCACTCCTAACCTTTCCTATGTCCTTTCCTCCCACACTGAGACACACTACTGGATTGGTACCCTCCCCTGACAAAACCCTATCTATCCTCTCAGCTACATGCCCTATCTCAGCCCCAGGAAAACACACCTTAGTCCTACGTTTCCTATCTCTTGCACAAAAAGTCCTATCTAAAAACCTCACCTGGCTGTCCCCAACTACCACGACCTTACCTGTGGGCAGGGTTTGTACAACTGCCCTTTCCTCTCCTTGCTCCATACCGTCCTGCCTCTTCTCTTCCTCGCCAGCTTCCTCCAGCTCCTGGTAGGGGTTACTACACTCCACACCCTGGTCAGCTTTCCTGAGTCTGACCCTAGTTTCCTTTGAGACAAGCACCCTCCACTCCTGCTCCTCCTTCGCAGGTGTCCTGCTAGGCAGGACACCTACCTGAAGGAGTTCAGTCCTGAGGGCTTTATTTTCCCCCTTTAGAGTGTCAAGCTCACTCCTCAACTGCCCCAGCTGCCTTAACAGAGTAGCCAGTAGGTCGTCGTTCCTCACACCACGCTTCTCTTCCCCCAAAACACAACGATCCAAGGCGGCCATTTTCCTTGGTCACTAACGGGAGCACTTGGGTCCACGACCTTCTCCAAGCTGGGTCAGGTAGCAACTGAGTTGGGTCAGGTAGCAATAGGCCGGTTGGCCTGTGCATGGCAGCTCCTGTCGAGAGTTACTACCACTCTCTATCATCCATGAATCTATCTAGCCTCCTTTTGAAACTTTCCAGCGTTCCAGCACTTACTACAAAGTTGTTAAGCTTGTTCCACTCGTCCACCACCCTATTTGTGAACCAGTTCCTTCCTATCTCCCTCCTAAACCTAAGCTTATCCAACTTAAATCCGTTGTTCCGAGTCCTATCCTGCTCGGATATTATAAGAACTTTATCAATATCCCTTTATTGATTCCTTTCACCCACTTACATACTTCTATCATATCTCCCCACACTCTTCGTCTTTCTAGGGAATGCAAGTTAAGTTTCTTTAACCTATTCTGATATGGAAGGTTTCTAAGTTCCGGAATCATTTTCGTCGTTCTTCGCTGCACCGACTCTAGTGAATTGATATCCATTCTATAATAAGGGCACCAGAACTGAACCGCATAATCGAGGTGCTGCCTGACTAGCGCAAGATATCGTTGCAATAAGACCTCTGCACTCTTATTACTTACACTTCTAGATATAAAACCCAATACTCTGTTTGCCTGAAATTCGAACATTAACGCACTGTTTTCTAGGCCGTAGGTCCGGGCTTACAAGGACCCCTAGGTCTCTTTCAGAAGTCGACTTCTCTAAGTTGATGTTGTTAAGGCTGTATTCATTGTCAGTATTTGTTCTTCCAATATTAAGTATGCTGCACTTGCTGGTGTTAAATTTCATTTACCATTTTTCAGACAACCCCTGCAGTTTATTTAGATCCTCCTGCAATGCATTTGCATCCTGCCCTGAATTAATCTGCCGCCCTATTTTGGTGTCATCCGTAAATTTGCTTATGTCACTGCTGATCCTAGTATCTAGATCGTTTATGTAGATTATGAACAAGAGTGGGCCTAGTACTGACCCCTGGGGAACCCCACTGGTTACACGGCCCCACTCAGATTTAACACCATCTACGCTGACCCTCTGCGTTCTATCGGTGAGCCATGATTTTATCCAATTTACAACTTTCCCCACGATACCATTAGCCTTAATTTTTCTCAGAAGCCTCTGATGCGGTACTCTGTCAAATGCTTTGCTAAAGGCTAAGTAAATAACATCATAATTTTCGTCATTATCTACTACCTTGAAGACTTTCCTAAAAAACGTCAGCAGATTTGTTAGACAAGATTTTCCCTTTGTAAACCCACGTTGAGAGTCGTAGATTAATTTGCTTTTCTCTAGATGCGATCGGATGCTATTTGCTAAAATTGATTCAAGGAATTTCCTCACTACTGACGTCAATCTGATCGGCCGGTAATTTGACGCTCATGCTCTGTCTCCCATTTTGAATATGGGTACTACATTTGCCTGTTTCCACAAGTCTGGCACAACTCCGGTGTCTAATGATTTTGTAAATAAATTTACGAGGGGTCCGCTAATCAGTTCCCTACACTCTTTCAAGACTCGAGGGAAAATTTCATCCGGCCATGGGGATTTTGTCTTCTTTAGTTCATTTATCCTCTTAAGCACATCCTCTTTTCTGATAGTCATATTCTTTAATTTCTCTTCTTCCTTTCGCCTAAATATCAGTTCCACCTCTGGAATTTCCTTGTGAATTTCTTCTGTGAAAACTGTTAAGAAGTAGTTGTTCAATGCTTTGCTTATTTCTTCACTGCCATTTATCACTTCTCCCCTCCCTGACTTTAAAGGCCCAACTTTGTCCTTGACTTTTGTTCTATATACCTGGAAAAATCCCTTGGGATTTGCCTTGGATTCTCTGGCTATTTCGATTTCATAGTCTTTCTTTGCTTTCCTTACATTTTTCTTAACATTCCTAGATAGTTCATTAAACCTATTTCTGAGCTGCTCCTCCCCTCCCTTTAATTTCTTATAAATTCCTTTCTTTATTCCTATGTCATGTTTAAGTTTTCTGGTCATCCACCTTGGCTCATTCTTTTTTGACGTAATTTTTCTGTATGGTATATTTTGTTCTTGTGCTTTATGTAGTATACTAGTGAATGAATTATAGTCATGATCAATTGTTGTGTCATCTATGACCTCACCCCTTCCTACTGGGGACTGACGTGACTTCCCAGGTGGCCTCACCTACGTACCTTCTTAACCCCTGATAATCCGCCAACCGAAAGTTTGGGACTCTGACCATATTGTCATTGTTTTTTGTTTCCCAATTTAGGGTGAACCTGATTTCTCTGTGATCACTGTTACCTAGTTCTTCCCCTACTGTGATATCTCTAATAGGAAGTCTTCAGATTCTTAGTCACCTACAATGTTGTCCCAGTCAATATTTCTGAAGTTGAAATCCCGCATATTACGCAGGTTGATGTATTTTACTGCCCTACTCCTTTCGTGCCATATGGGCTGATCTGCTTCTTTCCCAAGACTTGGGGTCTTGTAAGTCACTCCCATAATTAGTTTTTCTCTTCCTTCCGCAATTTCTACCCATACAGACTCTGTCCCTATTTCATACTTTATTGAATTATTTATACAACATTTTAATGTATCCCTAACGAAGAGTGCGACCCCTCCCACCTTCCTACCTTCCCTGTCCATGTGAAAAAGGTTTTACCCTTCTATTGGTACTCTGATCAAAAGTTCTTGCTCGCCAGATTCATCCAAGTTTCGGTGATTGCTATAACGTCTACATTCTCGGTATATACAACCGCTCTCAGCACGATTATTTTATTTCTAACGCTCCTACTGTTTGTATAGTATACATTTAAACCTACCCTTCCCTGGTCCTTTTTTACCCCTTGTCCTGAATAACCAATTTTACTTCCCAGGACCTTCTTTTTTTTTTCCTCCCACTTTCCCCGACCCCTCTCTACTGGCGATCCCACCCCTCCCCCCCCCTTTGGAGTGACAATTTCACGCTCCAGGGATGCAGAAAACATCCTTACTCCTGCGCAAGACAAGTGTACTCCGTTACGACTGTACAGGTAGTCGTTGCCATAGAATGGTTGCCAGTTATCAATGAACGCTCAACCGTTGCTTGAACATGGTTTTTCCATTCTGCAATTTATAGCAATTGCCCTGGACAGACATTCACCACCAACTCCTCTTCTAGGCAAGACACCACATACTATCGGGATCCCTCCCCTATCTCTAACCTTCCCGAGCGCCTCCCTATACCTCTTGAAAAGTTCCTCACTTCTAACCTTTCCTATGTTGTTACCTCCTACACTAAGACACACTACTGTCTTGGTACCCTCCCCTGACATAACCCTATCTATCCTCTCAGCTATATGCCCTATCCCAGCCTCAGGAAAGCACACCCTAGTCCCACGTTTCCAATCTCTTGCACAAAAAGTCCTATTTAAGAACCTCACCTGGCTGTCCCCAACTACCACGACCTTACCTCTGGGCAGGATTTGAACAACTGCCCTTTTCTCTCCTGGCACCACACCGTCCTTTCTCTTCTCTTCCTCGTCCTGCCTCTTCTCTTCCTCGCCAGCTTCCTCCAACACTTGGTAGGAGTTACTGCACTCCACACTCTGGTCATCTTTCCTGAGTCTGACCCTAGTCCCCTTGAAGACAACCACTCTCCACACCTGCTCCTCCTGACCCTCGTTCGCAGGTGTCCATCTAGGCAGGACACCTACCTGAAGGAGTTCAGTCCTGAAGGCTTCGTTTTCCCCCTTTAAAACGTCAATCTCTCTCTTCAACTGCTCCAGCTGACTTAACAGAGTTGCCAGGGAGTCGTCTTTCCTCACACACCGTCCCTCCTACCCCAGAACACAATGATCCACGGCGGCCATTTCCTATGGTTACTAACACGAGCCACTTAGGGGCACGTCTTTCTCCAAACTTGGTTAATGCACCTGGCAGTACCGCACAGAGTAACCGTGGCAGAAAATTTATATCCACCGCCTTTCTTCTCACAATAGATTGTGGTGTCATGCCAGGTCTGCTCTGTCACTGCCGCCTTTTAAGGTTATCTGTCGCCCAGACACCGATATTCCAACTAGTGATTGCGTCTTTCCTTCCATTATGCCAACCACATCTTATAATCTTCCCAGATTGCAAGTTTAGCGAAGAAAGAAACGATATTTGGTCTTGGGCGGCTATTGTTTAGAAGCCGAGAGAAAAAAAAATCGTTTAATGAAGAAGATTCTGAAAATCCGGGTTTGAGCTATAGGTGGGCATATGGGTGAGGATGTAATTCATATCTGGTAGACCCTGAGTTGGTCGACCCGTAATCTTAGTAGATGGCCAGAACGAAAAGCTCGGCCGATAATTAATTTACGTCACACTAAGTGGGGAAAAAAATCAGTCCTTGAATAAATTTACTTCTTGCTCTAACAACTAAACCTCACACTAAAGTAGATGCCATGATTGCGTGGAGAATCATGTTAGTTTATTTTATTAAAATAACAGAAAATTAAGTAAATATGACTTACGTGTGGCGGCGATGGATCACCACCGTGCATGATCTAGCGACCTCGACGTTAGCTCATAATTTCCTCAAACACCATGTACATATAGAGCACTAATTTCATTGACTTTCGACTCTAAGGAAGATATTGGTCAACTAGTAAAGAAGTGGAAAGCCTTGTTCATGGATCCACCAGCCACCCTTACCCACACGCACGAGATATGACAATCTTCATAAACAGGTGTTTAGTTAGATGGACCCCAGTGCTATTAGGCCCGACTTAACCATTAATATTGGGACCCAGTGCCTCTGGGTCCCAGTAATACAGGGTTCTAGTAATGAAGGGGCAACACTCATAATGGATGTCATTCTTAATAAGCCTCACTCCAAATGATTAGGTAGGGTAGGCCGTATTAGGACTGAGGCACCTTTGATCTGCAACCTCATTATCATAGTTTGTGTTTACGTCCATTAATGAGTCATTCGTGAAACCATGTGTAGGTAAGCGATGCACGTAGTTACACAGAGGAAAAAAATTGCATTGAAAAGCTGAGGGTTAACCAAGATAAACATCTAGAATCATGGAACATAGACCGCAAGCTTAGTGCGCATGCGCAATACGTGAACATGAATAATTAAGGGAAGGTTTATCTTAATATGCGACTATTAAAGCCTTTGTGCAAGGTGGAACACATTTAATTTTTATTTTCATGCTCGTGCAATTACAAAAAGAACACACACACACACACACACACACACACACACACACACACACACACACATACACACACGCACACACATAAATAATTTTCACAACCTTTAAATAATTGAAATAAATATAATGTTTAAATATACCTGTAAGTGGTAGGGAGAAGGGTCTCAGGCTGTGAGAGTGGTGTTTGTGTGTGTGGGGGGGAGGATGTGAGGTGAGAGAGTAAATGTACATGTGTATGTTAGTGGTGAGGTGAGAGAATCAGTGTGTGTGTGTGTGTGTGTGTGTGTTAATGGTGAGGAAACAGTGAGTGTGTGTGAGTGGTGAAGTTAAGGAGTCAGTGTGTTTATGTGTGTGTTCACACATAGGGTGGTGTAATGCGTCTAGTGTGGCAGCATTATGTTAATGTTAAGGTTCAAGCACTTCTTACTCCCTCTCGCTTTCAGCTACCGCCGCTGGCTAGCCCTCGAGGCGAACAGGAAAGCAACTTGCAGAAGTCTTGCCTCGCCAGCACACAGCCTCTTCACCATTAAAACTCCTGCTATGCCTCCTCGTGGCAACACACGGAAACTGGGTACTTCGTGGCCCCAGGCTAGACCAGCAGGGGATCTCGGAGTAGCAGTGGGCCCCAGAAGGACGGCGCTCAGGCGCACTGGCATATGGACACGTCCTGGTGCCTACGACCCATTGCTTCTATGCCTTGTGGATTAACCTTAACAGATATAAGGTTACGGGAGTAAACCCTGAACGAAAAATCTGCGTTGTAGCCCCGCATCAGGCAGATATGCTTATAGAGCTCCAACAAGTCCCCAACGGCGGTATAGGAGGAGGGGGTGACCACCATGGGAACCCAACGACTACATCAGCAGCCGAAGGCAATACATGATAGACAGGCTACTAAGGCGAAACTCAGCAAACTAGGCTATCGGCATCTCATTGCAGCTCTCCCTCTCCCCATTCGTTGGATCTGGAAAAGGGAAAGCCAAGCTGTGTGGTTGCAACCTCCGCTCCTGCCTCACCACATAAATCAACTCATGCACAGACCATCAACCAGCTCATCATACCTCTCATCATCATCAAAAACCCTATACCACCAAAAGTCCCCTGGCGACGGACGAGTGACGATGGGGACAGGCAGAGATGACTGCCAGGAGTCTCTAGTCACAACTCTGCACATGGGCGGCACAGATAAGATGGTCGTTTATGCACTAGTATCTGGGCAACAGTGCACTTCGGTCTTGTCTGTGCGACTGAGCAGCCCTTACGAGGAGCCATTCTGCTCAACCCACACGGGGAGGGGGCTAGAAAAGGTGCCCTAAACATAGCCTGCCTAAAAACCCAACCTGACTGAGCTATCGCACCCAGTAAGGTCATCCTTATGTGGTCGAAAACATAATCATAATCACAGATCCAAACAAAAACAAACCATACTACCTCTTATGGTCGCTGCATGGATATTGGCACAAATGCGCCACTTGAAAGAAGAACTGCCCTTCTGGCAAAAGAGCTAGCTAGGTATAACCTCGACATAGCAGCCATCAGTGAGTCCCAGCTCCCAGATGAGGGCCACCTCACAGAACGGGGTCTGGCTACACCTTCTTCTGAACGGGTAAGCCTGCTGCAGAGAGAAACCGCATTTATGGAGTTGGCTTTGATATCCGCAAACGAATCCTACACAAGCTAACTGAAATACCTATTGGGTCAATGAGCGCCTCGTGACGCTTCGAGTTCCACTGAATGTCATGCCTTCTTCATCAGTGCATACACCCCAACAATGGATGCAGAAGATGGCATCAAGGAGGCCTTTTATGCCGACCTCGATAGAGTGCTAACGTCTATCCCCAGAGAAGACAAGGTTGTGCTCCTTGGCGACTTCAATGCCAGAATTGGCAGAGATGCTAACATTTGGCAGGGAAACATAGGGAGAAATGAACTAGGCAAGTGTAATCCCAATGGCCTACTCCTTCTCAGCAAGTGTGCTGGTTACGACCTCACTATGATCAATACCTTGTTTAGGCAAGTCGACAAGTTCAAGAGATCGTGGCAACACCCACGATCCAATCACTGGAATCTCATTGACTACATCATTGTGAGAGAAAGAAATCGCCGAGAGGTCCTCATCACCCGTACCATGCGTGGCTCAGACCACTGAAACTGATCATCCACTTGTTAGATCCAAGCTGTAACTTCACCTTGCCCCAAAGCAGTGAAAGCAGTAAGCCTCCAGAAGAAGTTATAATACTAAGCGTCTGGAGGATCTAGGGGTAGCACATGCTTTCAGAGAGCTACTCGAACATGGGCTTATAAACAACCCAACAGCAAACAAAACTGAATCCCAGTCCCGAATGGGATACTCTTAATACTGTTATGACAAAAACCTACAGAGAAACCCTCGGCCAGATCAAAAGAATACACCAGGACTGGTTTGATGAAAAATGACCCGGCAATCAAAGTACTCATTAATGTTAAACGTGCTGCTTTCACTGACTGGCAGAACAACCCTCAGTCTCGAACCAAAGCTGATACCTTCCGCAAGACGAAAACGGCAGCCCAGCAGGAACTTCGCAATCTAAAGAACGACTGGCTTAAAAAATAAAGCATGTAAAGCACAAAAAACTTGCAGATCAGCACAAGATTCGCAAATTTTTCATTTTCACTATAACATTTTATGGGCCAGTCACTCATGGCACAGCCCCCCTTTGCTCATCTGATGGTAAAAACATAATTAAAGACGGCGAAGGCATCCTTCAGCACTGGAAAGAGCACTACCATTCATTGCTCAACCGAAACACCGATGTTGATGTACTGACTACCCAGCAGGTCCCTCAACATCCAGAGCTGACCCACCTTAGCTATCCTCCATCACTAGATGAGTTAGCTACTGCCATCAACCAGATGAAAAATAACAAAGCCTCAGGGCCTGATGGAATCCCAGCCGAGGTGTATGAAGCAGGAGGACCTCTACTTACCGGCCGTCTCCAGGAGAAAGTGGAGAATATATGGGAAAAGAAGGAAATCCCCCAAGCTCTTAAAAATGTCTCCATTGTCAATATTTATAAGAACAAGGGGGACCGGTCATATTGTGGCAACTACAGTGGGATCTCGCTGCTCTCTTTAGCTGGCAAGATTATAGCCCGCTTCCTCCTAAACAGTCTTCTTCCTGAGGCGGAAAACTTCATCCCAGAATCTCAATGTGGTTTTAGACCATCACGTGGCACCACTGACATGATCTTTGCTGCCCGCCAGATAAAGGAAAAGTGCAGAGAACAGCGTTGTGACCTGTACATGGCATTCATCGACCTAACCAAGGCCTTCGATTCGGTCAATCGAGAAGCCCTCTGGTGGACACTCAACCATTATGGCTGCCCGCTAAAATTTATCGCCATTGTGAGGCAACTCCACGATGGCATGAAAGGCAGTTACCTGCTGAATGGCATTGAACACGACCTACAGGAGATCCTGAACACCTATGCAGACGCGTATGCACACTTCGGCCTTGAGGTGAATGTAAGTAAGACTCAGATTCTCTTTCAACCTGCCCCTGGTTCAGACACACCTCCACCACCAGCTTTACGGTACTACACTCTCTAATATTGCCCACTTTCGGTATCTCGGCTCCCACCTGTCCTTCACCGCATACATCGATGAAGAAATTGAGCATTGGATCAGATTTGCATCTCATGCCTTGGGCGGACTCCGAAATCGTGTCTTCAGCTGTAGGGAGCTGAAATTATCCACAAATTTGCATGTATATTGAGCAGTGGTCCTGCCCACTCTACTATATATGGCAGTGAGACATGGATCACATGCAGGAGGCACCTCAAGGCACTTGAAACTTTCACCAACGTAGTCTACGTTCCATCCTCCAAGTTCACTGGGAAGACAAGAAGGAGCATCGAGGCTAACATTATCCATGAACAACTACGTTGGACTGGCCATGGACAGCAGTCGACTACTTCTCGCCGTTCATAACTAAGTACTGCACTAACATCAAAGAGTAGTGCCTTAGTGGTCAACAATTTACAGTAAAGACAGCAAACAGTCGGTTTTCGCTGTATAACATCTATGTTAGGTGTAATGAGCTGCGTGCGGACGTGTTACCAAAGCCGTCAGGTAACAATGCTATGCTGTGTATGGTGACTTTAACTCTCGTCACACTGTCCTCGGTGATGTCCAGTGTAACTCTAATGGAAGGGTGTTCGTGAGTTACATCAATAATCATAATATCACTGTACACGACACAGACAAAGTGACACATCTGATGGGGGGCAAACATAATTATGTGATTGGGTATAACCTAGTAGACAGTAATGTCAAAGCTAAGGTCATTTCAGACCACCTAGTCAGTGATCATTATGTAATACTTACTGAGTACACTGTTGCTGATGTCAAGTGTGAACTCCATCCTAAGCACAGAATTAACATCCCAGATAATCTTAAACTGCTGGATAAACACCTGGGTCAGTGGATGAATTTTGCTGTGATCTTATAAATGTCATTACTACATATTATACCACCTGGGTTAAGTCAAGGTGGAAGGGGGCAGCACGAAACGATCTCTATGGACACATGACCCCATCCTCATCAAAGAAGGAGAGAAGGTAGAACAGCTTGCCAACACTTATAAGCAAAATAAAACTAGTGATAACCTCCTCGCATTCCTCACAGCTAACAAAGCATTTCGTGAACTCAAAGGTCAAGTGAGAAACACCTATTGGGAACAATTCTTACAAGGGATTAATAGAACAACCACTCTAGCTCACCCTCTGTCTCTAGTCTTTAACATTAACAGCATGCCCTTAGAACTATGTAGCTCTTATAAATATCTTGGAGTTTGTATGAATGATGCAAACTTTGTCAGCAACCTTCGTGCTAAACTAATGCAGAGCATTAAACCCCTCAGAACCCTTGGTGGCAAGGGCTATGAAATTAGCATCACCTATGCTCGTACTTTCTATCTTCACTTCATTCGTTCTGTAGTTATGAGCATTAGCCCACTCGGTCACAGGTCACTGACCCACATCAAGGCCTAGGGGGCGAAAATCTATCTATATATATTATATATATATTATATATATATATATATATATATATATATATATATATATATATATATATATATATATATATATATATATATATATATATATATATATATATATATATATATATATATATATATTTATATAAAACAAAGAAGTATGTCTGTGTCTGTGTGTTTGTTTGTGTGTGTGTGTGTGTGTCCTCACGAGAATCTCGGAAACTACTTTACCGATCTGTAGTGATGATGGATGGTGTTATATGTAGTGATGATGGATGATGTTATATGTAGTGATGATGGATGTTGTTATATGCAGTGATGATGGGTGGTGTTATATGTAGTGATGATGGATGGTGTTATGTGTAGTGATGATGGATGGTGTTATATGTATTGATGATGGATGATGTTATATGTAGTGATGATGGGTGGTGTTATATGTAGTGATGATGGGTGGTGTTATATGTAGTGATGATGGATGGTGTTTTATGTAGTGATGATGGATGATGTTATATGTAGTAATGATGGATGGTGTTATATGTAGTGATGATTATACAATAAAATAATAACAGTTTAATGCTAAAAAATATATTTTGCTGTATCGTTGCAGTGGAACTTACATACACCGTTAATGAATTATTGATGGAAGAAGAAGTTTTGGGGACTGAACAGTATAACAAACGTACTGAACAAAATGCCGCTAAAGAAACGGCCAAGGCTGTCAATTCTTGAAAGAAGACAGAGAGATGCACTGAAAAACCAGCAATCAAGATCAAGTGAATCAAGGCAACAAGTGGTGCACGTTTACAAACTAACAGGGAGCGAACAACGGCAAGTCCGTCACAGGAAACAGATCAGAAAAAGGGAATCCCGTCTTAATGCTATCAGAGATCGAACAACGGGATCCAGAAGTCTAAGAAAGAATACACAGTGGCATCCACTTGCAAGAACAGCATTTAACTATGACAATGAGATAGAATATGAAAAGTATCCCTCAGTTGTCATTGGTAACATGGATAAGACATGTGAACACTGCTGTGCAAAGAAGTAGAATGGAGAATCTGCTGGACTGTGCTGCTCTCATGGGAAAGTACGACTGCCAAATTTGGAAAAATCACCACAACCATTGAAGACTCTCATGCTGGGAACAACACCAGGGTCAAAACATTTCTTGGAAAATATACAGAAGTACAATTCATGCTTCCAGATGACATCCTTTGGAGCTACCAGAGTAGTTCGTGAGCACGGATACATGCCCACATTCAAAGTCCAGGTTCAAGTCTATCACAAAGCAGGATCCCTCTTACCACTGGAAGATGAGCAGGCAAAGTTCCTCCAAATCTACTTCATGGGAGATCATGAAAAGCAGACTACTATCAGGTGTGGCAACATTCAATGTGTCAGACATAACATTGTCCTATCTATCCAAGAAATGCTGCATGAGCGCAACACGTATGTACAGTCATTTAAAAATGCTCTGGAAAACATGCCTTCCGACGAGTACAGAGTCAGGATCAAAGCAGACACCTTAATGCACTACAGTGGGACAATGTGGAGCTTCCCGGAGGGTGGCGTCCTACCGTGGCCTTGCGAAAGAGCCGCCCGGAGGGCGGCGATTCCGCTAGTTGTAATACAAAGAAAAAGAGATGATGGTTTCAAACAAGCAAAGGCTGAACAACTGGGCCAGCACAACACAAACTGAACTAACTGGAATCTACTTAGCTACAGACTACCTTAAAGAAAATGGAGGTGGGGTGATATTCTGTGACTCTCAAAGTGCTTTTGGAATCAATGAACAGCCCGTCAGGTTCTATGTCTAAAGTTGTATGTGATATTGAAAGAAATGTGATAACTGCCAATGAGAACAACTCTCGTATCGAGTTTGTGTGGATTCCGTCTCATGTTGGAATTGTGTATCCTGACCTTGCTGATAGACTGGCCAATGAGGCATGTAAGAAAGAAAATGTTGACCGTGACTTTGGCCTGTCGAATGCCGTACTTATAAACAGTCAAGTCAGAATTATGAACTAGAAGAACTGAGAAATGCTGAGAGATCTGGCAGTTGCAACATTCGTAAATATGACAAATTTTGTGACGAGAGGTACCGGTATGGCCAGCATAAGGGCAGAATCAGACAATGTGATGTAGTCGTGGCCAGAATTAGGCTAGGATACAGATACATCTGGCAAGTTAGTAACTCTGGACCCATTCAGTAACACTCAGCATGTAAACTTTGTGATAAACCTTTAAGGCATACACTTGAACACTATATTATTGAATGTAACACTGTCAAAGACTTCAGGCCACCTGGCTTATTGTATCATGAACTTTGTAATTACTAAATTGGATCGGGGGTGCTTGGGGACATTCTTGGTGTTTATCCCAAATTTGCTAGCCCACACTGATTAATCTTCAATTAGAATATGACGTCAAATGTATATGAACCACTGTCTTGCATGGCAGTGAACAGTGACATTACCCACATGACTCTGACCTATATACAGTATACTGCTAATGAATATGATGTATTTCTTTGTCTACGAACCTCAGTCTTGCATGGCAGTGAACAGTGACATTACTCACATGACTCTGACCTATATACAGTATACTGCTAATGAATATGATGTATTTCTTTGTCTACGAACCTCTGTCCTGCATGGCAGTGAACAGTGGCATTACCCACATGACTCTGACCTATATACAGTATACTGCTAATGAATATGATGTATTTCTTTGTCTACGAACCTCTGTCCTGCATGGCAGTGAACAGTGACATCGCCCACATGAATCTGACCTATATATACTGTTAATGAATATGATGTGTTTGTGTAAGAACCTTTGGCCTGTGGCCAGTGAGAAGTTATACCACCCTCAGTGTCAAGACCTGACTGAATTACTCAGATTAGGCAAATTGTACTCCAAGCTTTGTCAATAAATTTGTTAAACTAAACTAAAGGTCCGGCCTGGAATTCTAAGTATGGTCATAAAGAGTGAGGTATTGATATAACATTTGTCCAGCCTAGTGACTGTGACTGGTGACGGTGGTGGTCGCTGGGTTGAGATTGACAGGTGACAATGATGGTGGTTGGGTTGCGAATAACTGGTGATGGTGTTGGTGGCGAGGTTGCGATTAACTGGGTGGTGACTGGCTGGTGATCTTGGTGGTGGTGGTGGAACTACGGTACACGTTAAGACGCACAAGTTAGGATCCGCTTCTACCTATACATCATTCCCAAATTTGTTATCATCTATACTATATAATTGTAGATTCATTTTAAAAATTTAAGCTACGAGATAATTAAACTGTCTCTTCTGTGTTGATAGAAACACATTCAAGTTCACATAATATTCGTTTAGCAGCCGAAGATTGGGAACTAAATTCCAAACGTTTACCTGAGATGTGATCACTACACACCCCAGGTTTGATATGGCTATGCCATTAGTGATCGTATAGTTTCTTAATTCTGTTGTGTTCTATGTTTAGTTGACGGTGGTAGGTAGCACTGCACGATGGGGCACTCTTTTGTTGCATCATTGTCTTGTTCATAGGAGACTGCTGACATTGCTTCGCGAAAACTTCATATTACTCTAAAAAAATTCATATAATAGCGAAATAATGGGGAAACAAGTTGCCAGGGCCACCAAGGCCATTAGCAGCATCATTCTCGTTCTCGGCGGATCTCTTGTGGTCTCAGGAGATTCTCAAGACTTAACTTGGTGGTTGTGGTGCCAGCAGGCTCAAGGTGATTAAGGGAATGACGCAAAGTGTGTGTGGTAGTGAAATAAAGTTGTCCAGCTTGACTCACATTATCTCTAATGATATCCCTAGCTCCACCCTCCCTCCCTCATCCCCCCTGTCCACTCCCAACAAGGCAGTCCTAGACTCCCTCCCCCATCCCCCTTGTTAACTCCCAACCCGGCTGTCCTATACTCTCTCCCCCAGCACTCAGTTGCAGTCCACTGTTCCAGCCCCACTGCCCTATCCCCCATGTCCCAACCCCACTGTCCCAGCCACCCTGCCCTAGCCCTCCTACCCAACACTCCTGCTCCAGACCTCCGGCCCCAGCCCCATGCTCCACCCCGGCCCCAGCCCCATGCTCCAGTCCCCGGCCCCAGCCCCTGGTTCAGCCCCCGGCCCAGCCTCCTGGGTCCCAGCCCACGTTTCCAGCCCTTTGGCCCCAGCCCTCCCTGCCCAACACCCCTGTCCAACATCTGCCCACTGTTCTGAGGAAGATTTAAATATTTTTCACAAGAACAAGCATGCTTGAAAATATTCTGCAAGTTTTGAGACACAGCATAGCACCAGCAGCCCGGCCCGGTAAGATACCATATCTATCCCCGCAGTTCCTTCATGAAAACAGGACACGGTTGCTTATCTCTGAACTTCAGCTAAATCTGAAACATCGTATGCATTTCACAGAACAATGAGCATAGTCTTGGGAACAAATATAGCCCTACACACTACTTGCGTTTTGTTTTGACTTCCTCATTACATATAAACAAATTGAAACCATCCTTAGCATAACGAGTTTAAGTTCTGTAGGACGCTACGTTATACAATGTATAGCTACGTTGCCTGCCACAACATCCTCTGTTACGTTTTAGAGATAAGAAGACACAACACTTAAGAATTATGAAAATAAATGAGTAGTGTAATACAAATGATATGTGGCAGCAGAGCTTCTGGGTTGCGCCCAGGACATTTTTAGGTAATTGATTTGTAACAACTACTTAACTTCACAGCTAGGGAAGCAAAAGAGGTCACACTGCCTCTTGGAGCACGGTAAAAAGGCTTAGTTTGCAGTATGCTGTATCCCCACTGTCACGAATTCAATCTGGGACAAATTTTCTAAAATATTTTTTTCATATCGAACAGTACTTCAGGCGCCATCTTCAGTACTACCACTAGTACTACCAGTAACATGGTTCTGAACAATTGCTTGTCTTGCAGTCTTTGGGGAAAGGACCGCTGCAATTGTTTATCGTGGTGTGGTGTATCATGTCCAGATAAATATACTCTCGTTCACTCATGAATATGTAATGAAAGACATTGACGTATTTATATATTTTATCTGCTATTTATTTTGTGTTTTGAAATAACCTCACTAATATATGGAAATATTCATCTGAATATTCTGTTGTCTATCAGGGCATAAATATTACAGCTAAATTAGGTTAAGTTAGTTAGTTAATATGGATGCTATTCATTTACATTTTACAATATGCACTGAACTTATCTACAAGACCGCTCCTAAGTATACACACAATATTCTGTAAAAAACAATCGATACATATATATATACATATACATATATATATACATATATATATATATATATATATATATATATATATATATATATATATATATATATATATATATATATATATATATATATATATATATATATATATATATATATATATATATATATATATATATATATATATATATATTATATATATATACTACACACACACACACACACACACACACACACACACACACACACACATGTTGTTTTTTTGGCGAGCACAGACTGTCTGCACCAACTTCTGAAGATGTGAATTACAATTTGCGCTTGGGAACTCTGTGTTTTCTTTCTTTTCCTTGTGGTTATCAGCATATACCCAGATCACGCGAGACCTTACAGTGATATATATATATATATATATATATATATATATATATATATATATATGAGCTGCAGGTTGCACTTTCTGTGCAATGTTTGTATGGCTCAATAAACAGACTCTGTGCAAAATTTCATGCCATTTCATGCATATTACTTTACCCTGCTGCATCGCGAACGACTTTTGTATATATACATATATATATATATATATATATATATATATATATATATACATATATATATACATATATATATATGCTGATAACAAGGAAGAAGAAACACAAGAAGTTCCCAAGCGCTTTCATTGTAATTCATCTTCAGGGGTAGTAAGACAGTCACCATACTCACCCTGAAAATAATTAGCTGAAAACTTTCGTCTTCTTTCACTGATTAATCGGCTGCTCACAGATCCTTACAGGTGGTTGCATATATGTATATGTAACCAACCAATATATATATATATATATATATATATATATATATATATATATATATATATACATATATATATATATATATATATATATATATATATATATATACACATATATACATATATATACATATATACATATATATACATATATATACATATATATATATATACATATATATATACATACATATATATATACATATATATACATACATATATATATATATATATATATATATATATATATATATATATATATATATATATATATATATATATATATATATATATATATATATATATATATATATATATATATATATATATACATATATATATATATATATATATTGCAAAATATGAGTTGCAGGCTGCACTTTTCAGGCATCGTTTGTATGGCTGTAACAAACACCTGTGCAAAATTTCATGCCATTTCATGCATACTTACCCTGCCGCATCGCGAACGACTTTTTGTCAACTTTTAGTGTATACCAAAACTTAGGTGTCATTTAATGTTTTCCAGGATAATGATAAATTTTACATGGGTGACATCGATTTAATTCACATGTTATTTTACAGGTACACCGTATAGAAAATCATTACAAGTTCATATTGAAATTCTTTTTTGTGCGGAACCTTGGCATCATTTTCCTAGACAATAATCTATGCCTAATATATCCATCTCTCGATTCGTATCCCGTCACTTCAGTGCAAGCTTCAGTCATCACTTTTATGCCTCTCTCGACCGCCTGAGTGCTGTTTGGCCACTTGGGCACCACTAATGGTGTCTCAAGAATGTAATTAACCTGTAGATTTGACAGAGAAGCAATGTAAGGAGGCTCAGTCTTGAGTTCATTCCTCCAGTTAATCATGGAATGATAGTTTTTTGCTTGCCACTTTAGTTTCGGAGTCACCACCTTTCTCATGTTGACTACAGGAGGCACATCCTCATTCCCATCTCCATCTTTACCCTCCTCATCAGTATAGTTTAACAAATTCTCGTCAACAGCAGCATCAGAATCTTCCTCCTCCTCTTCAGATCTGCCAGTGCATTCTTCCTTTTGCTGATTCTCCTCTCTAATTTTTCTTATCATTGAGACAGCTTTTTCTCTAACAGTCATGTCCTCATCTGCACACATACCAAGAAGAAGTTGATCTGTGTAGGCGAAGTATGCATTTCTCTGGACAGCCTTCTTCACTATCGTCTCCTTCTCACTATTCAGGTGTTTCATATATAGCAGGGACTGGAATACGTTCCTTGAGCCGTGTGTTATGTAAGGGTGTATCTTGATGTAAAACCACATTGGAACACTGAACTTTATTATTGTAATGACAATTCTTTTCAACTCATGGCTGGGTCTTGATGTTGCTACATAC
>NW_024713129.1:39525729-39583229 GCF_018991925.1 Homarus americanus | reverse complement strand
TTGGCAATGACTAGTTTGATTTTATAATTACTTGTTTATTAAAATCTTATTAATGTATTACGTTATGGACACAATAGATTGTGACTTGTTAAATGTGCTCTCATATCATCTAAGTTTTAATCTAAGGTGGATCGTTGTGGCAGATATAGATGGGTTGCGGGTTGGGTTGTTGTAGTACGGGCAGACTCGGTGACCCAGGCATGGGGTCGCCCTCCGTTGATATCTTCCCCACGTAGGTGGTCTGGGCTGTGAGGGTCGTCCAGGAGCTTGTCCCAAACCTTCTTCCCTGGGCGATGAAACCAAACGTTGAGGGCCTCTGTTTAATTTCTCAGGTGGATGGTTTCCACTAACTCCTGGTAGGGTGACGCTTGGCCACTGGTTGATCTCAGACACTTGTTTTTGAAGCTCTGTAGTTGCTGTAGACTGGTCGTCCCGAGCGTGACGAGTGGGACGTGTGGGTACTCCAACACAGGCCTCACCAGCGCCTTGTACAGGTGGACTTGTATCTTCCCAGGCATCAGTTTAAAACGTCTTAATTTGGCGGCTGCGACTTTGGCTTTCTATAGTCTGTCCTTCACGTGGGATGTGATGCCCGTCCGAGATACAGGTATGGTGAGGCTGAGCAACATGCCTTGTTTAGAGTACTTAATTTCTTCGTCGTCGATCATCAAATATGGCTGGCTTGAATTTGGCTATGGGTATGACCTCGATTTTGTTTTTGTTTTTGTTTTTTTACATACCCAGAGATAACCTCTATTGCCAGAGCAGTGAGTAGCGCCATCCCTGCAATGGACCTTCCTGGGCAGGTAATGATCTGTGTCACATCGCCGGCATACATGACGTACTCGCTGCTGACGAATGGGAGTGAGGTCAACCGTGCATAGCGTGAACAAAATTGGGCCACCTTGGTGTAGGAGGAAGCCAACAACTACTGCGACTCTGCCTCATTCTGGAAGGGAGTCATGTGACTGATGGGTTCCACCTCTAACTCGATCCCTTACCTGCTTGACCAAAACAACGAGAAAATATTCGGAGGAGGAAAACCAAGAACAATTACATCGGCGATATTTACGAAAGATCTTTACCATTAGTGAACAGGAGAACGAGGGCTTCGACAGAGTTTGAGGAGGACATTTTAGGTCAGTTGCAGAACCATAAGCACCTGCTCCAGGCGCTTGCATGGACTAACTTCACTAGACTGGCGGACGGCAGCTAACTGACGGAGCGGCGCATAGTTCCTGCAGACATGTCAGCCGTCATAAAAAGGTTTAAAAACAAGTCACCTGGGCAAAACCATATTAACAAGAAGATCCTGGCTGGATACTTCCCAAGATGTTCAAAATCGTTGTTATCCGCCTCATACCAAAAGCAGGGAAGTCTTCAAAAAGGTAGATAACTTTCGACCGATATCGCTACTGGAGGTACCAGCCGATATCATTGAAAAAAATAGTAAACAAGCGGTTGCGGGTGTATCTTGAGGACGAAGACGTGTATAATCCCTGCCAGTTCGGCTTACGCCAATACCGAGGCACGTTCACCGCCATAGCCCAGGCCTACGAGCAGACGCCATGACTGGCCGTCTGCAGTGCAACGTAGTACTGAGGGACGTTAGCAAGGCGTTTGACAAGGATTGGCACACGGGACTGCAGTATAAGATCATACAACTGGGGCTACCCGAAAACCTGACACGTTTGCTGTACAACTTCATTGCGGACCTCAGAGCCAAAATCAAGATGCAAGAACATTGTGAGGAATAATTCTCGCTCTCTAGTGGCGTGCCTCAGGGCTCTTGACTCTCATTTTCCCCATCCCGTCCTCAAAGTATCCTTACTTCCTCTTCCAAACTCCCTTTCGCCTTCCACAACGACCCCAAGTATTTAAACTTGTTCATGCGACTCAATTCCCCATTTCTCCCGACACAACCATGACACCATCCCTTTCCAACTTGCTACACGCCATAACCTTTGTCTTTTTAGGCTTTAACTTAAGCTTATGATAGACCCCATCATCTAAGACTGGTGATTTGCCTCTTTGAATCTACAAGAAACAACCATGGAATAAGTGCTACACCCCCCCAAGGAAAATATAGTTATAAATAGAGAAAGAACTACTGTTGCATAAATTCATTAATAATGAGGAAAGAATGCCAAGAAAACTCACCAGGTGGGCTGTTTCACAGTTTGTCTTCCTATATTCAGTATGATTCGAACCCTTGTTGCAGGTCATGGGCGAGAAGGGTTGCTAGTTATCTTCCTCACACCTCCCCGCCATTATAATTTGACTAAGTTGGGGCCAACAAGATTATATAGAGAAAAAATAATATTTTAAAGAATATTCAGTATAAAATATGTAATATTAGGCAACATTAAACGGAGTGGGGGAAGACTGGTAATAATTATGCATCAATTATTTTCTTGTAATACTTTTGTAACAATAAGTTTAGAAATATTAAGGATCGTTAAGTGCAATAACTCTTGCGATTAAGGTGATGTTTTTTTTTCTACTATAGAACATCTGGTTAAGAAAGAGACCAGACCTCGTATAATGTGTACCCCTCTTCCTTATGATTGTGTTTAATAAGTTTTGAGAACTGGGTAAAATGGCCACTAAATTGCCGGGTACGTTCTGTACATTATAATAACACAAACTGATTTCTAAGATACTCTGTTACTGGAACATACTAGACAAATGTTTTTGTTTTATAAATGGTTCAGAGTGACTGTTAAATCATGTTTCTAAATTAATTTGTTCCTCATATATCAAAAGGCTCATTAATTCGCTGTCACCTTCTTTCATTAAAAATCTTCGAAGGAATATATATATATATATATATATATATATATATATATATATATATATATATATATATATATATATATATATATATATATATATATATATATATATATATATATATATATATATATATATATTGTTATGCCACCACTCCTCTTTATCAACATTCTGCCACTAGTCAAAATAAGAGGCGAGGCTTGATCTTAGCAGCATTAAGAAACACACCCCTGCCACTTGTGGTCACATCTATAAGCAGGGTAAACCTTATAACAACAATTCGTATTACCTTCCCCAGGTTCTTAATAATAAGTCTCATTAACTCAAACTAAATGGGTTTCTTAGTGAGGAGAAATCATTCACTGCATAAATTAGTATAATAAAATTAAAGAACATATAAACAAGGGACATGTAAAGGGAACACCATGAAATATTGAGAGCCACAGACTAAACCAACCTAAGCCCTAAGATCAGCCATAACATGCAACTGAACAGCACAAAAACTATGCACTACTTATCTCCACAATAATGTACTGAGTCCAGATCAACTGAACCACAACCTCACATCAGCCAGGCAAGTCTGCTTCTGCCACGGTCTCCACCGGCTGAGTTGGTGATCATTTCCCAACACTATTTTACCTCACTAATACACAACATTAAACTGATCTATTTAACACAAGCGTACTATACAATAATATTTAATACATATTGAACAATAATTCCATACAGGAACAAAGTAATATAAAATATAGCCTTACCTACTGAACAATCAGGGTAATTACCTCTGAACATGTTAGGAAATTACCTATAAATCAAATATATATGCGGTGCTACATAACGACAATATATATATATATATATATATATATATATATATATATATATATATATATATATATATATATATATATATATATATATATATATATATATATATATATATATATACATATATATATACATATATATACATACATATTGTTACGACCGTGTCGTATTTTTCTATTATTTTCTATAACATGCTTCCATGTTGTTCCATATTATTCCTGTAATGATGTGTTATATTTACTATTATATTTTCTAGTCACCTTACCCTGTGCTGTTAAGGTTTTAACTGTTATTATTTGTTCAAGCCCATCTTATTTCTTCATTTAGTATTGTAACAAGCATTTTTTGTTTCTCTAACGACCGTCTGCATCGTTAAACGACCCATGTTTCACCTGGGTGTCTCACTGGCTGGAGCCGACCTTATATACAGTACCCCACCAGCAGACAGAGTTCAGTCCAGTCCTCTTGTCATTCAGTTCACTTTCTTTTGAGTGACACCCGTCACCTGTTACTTATACTTTATTTTATTTCTGTGTTGTTCCTGTAACCACCAATGTGGTATATCTACGTGAGTACTTATTCATGTCTCTTATGTGTCCATCAGTGCTTGCTTAGTTACATTTAAGTAATTCAATGTTGTTTCACGATAGTGAATATTAGTGTTAGTTATTTTATATGTTTATGCAGTGTTAACGTAATCTAGTGCTTTATTTTTATTCTAAATGTTTAAGCAGTTCTTTGGATGTTTCGATGTTTTAGTATCATTTGTGTCTTAAAAGTTTCGATAGTGAATTAATTTGTTGTGAAAGCCTACGAGGCTCTTTATTGTGTTAGTATTTAATTTAAATAAATTCTTAAAGGTTTACTTTATTTATTTTTATTCCCTTTTGATTTACTTCATTTATTTTGTTTGGTTAGGCCTAGAACCTGGATATTAAAGTAAATTAAGAGACGGCGTAACAATATATATATATATACTGGCGGAAAAGCCGCCCTCAGGGCGGCTCTTTCGCTAGGCCATGGTAGGACGCCACCCTCCGGGAGGCTCCACATTGTCTCACTGTAGTACATTAAGGTAGACCACATTTTTGGTTTTGCCTTTAGTAGCAAGTATGTACAGATTTTTGCCAGTTCCCACTCTGGAGCATCCAACATAGAACTCTCCATGAGAGAAGCTAGATAACACCAGGCTTAAGCCAACCATCTTTAGGGACTCTCCCTGGCTTTTGTAGATGGTCATGGCAAAGCTTACTTTAACCGGGAACTGAAGTCACTTGAACTCAAATGGCAGGTCAGTGGTGATGAGAGGTATCTTTGGTATAAAAACGTCCTCTCCTTTAGCTTTTCCTGTCAGTATTGTGGCTTCCAGTACATGTGGCATCATGTTCTTCACCACCAGTCTTGTGCCATTGTAGAGGAATGGTGGTTCAAGATTTCTTAAGAACATTATAGGAGTTCAAATCTTGAGAGTGAGGTGGTGAGGAGGCATTCCAGCGGGCTCCAAAGAATTAAGGAATTCTGCAGGGTAGTGGACTGCTTGGTCCTGGACGATTACTGTATCAACAGATTTGAATGAGGTCTCACTGCCTGGAAGCTGTCTGAGTAGAGTCATGTTGATTTCAGCCACTGTTTCATTCTTTAGTGCCAGAAATGCGCATTCACGCAGCCACTTGTGATCCTTGTAGTGGTGGATAATGTTTGGGTAGACCATATTAGTGAGCTCAGTTGAGGGCTTTACAACATTTCCATATCCTTGAGGAATGATTATTTGTCCTTCTGAATCAACAGGGAAAGTTCCATTCCCAATCTGTAGTAGAAGGTTTGCAAACCGTCCAGCATCCTGATCTCCTTGTAGATGTACTCTCATGTTTGTGGATAGGGTGAGTGTCTGAACACTTCTCCAAAGGTATGATGCCTTGAGGCACGCATTCAGTTCATCAGCTGTCTAATCATCACTACATATAACACAACCAATCATCACTACATATAACATCATCCATCATCACTACATATAACACCATCCATCATCACTACATAACACCATCCATCATCACTACAGGTCGGTAAAGTAGTTTCCGTGATTCTCGTGCGGGCACACACACACACACACACACACACACACAAACATACAAACATTTTCTTCAAGAAAATTCACCAGAACTTTAACTGAGTAGTCTGTCTCTCTGAGCAACTCCCTGTTTGCAACTACTGTTCAGTCCCCAAAACTTCTTCTTCCATCAATAGTTCATTAACGGTGTATATAAGTTCCACTACAACGGTAGAGCAAAGTATATTGTATAGCATTAAACTGTTAATATTTTATTATCTAATCATCACTACATATTACACCATCCATCATCACCACATAAAACACCACCCATCATCACTACATATAACACCACCCATCATCACTACATATAACACCATCCATCATTACTACATATAACACCATCCATCATCACTACATATAACACCATTCATCATAACTACATATAACACCACCCATCATCACTACATATAACAACATCCATCATCATCACTACATATAACACCATTCATCATAACTACATATAACACCACCCATCATCACTACATATAACATCATCCATCATCACTACATATAACATCATCCATCATCATCACTACATATAACACCATCCATCATCATCACTACATATAACACCATCCATCATCACTACATATAACACCATCCATCATCATCACTACATATAACACGATCCATCATCACTACAGATCGGTAAAGAAGTTTCCGAGATTCTCGTGCGGTCACACACACACACAAACAAACACATACACAGACATACTTCTTTGTAGCTAGATGTAGGATAGATATTTAGTGGGTCCCTTATTTTTGACCTAACTTAACTTGACGAGTCACGTCGCCCCTTTCTCTTAAGCTCCTCTACGTGTGTGTTGGTGTTGGTGTGTGGATTAGTGGATGTCATGATTATGACGTGACCTCATGTTTAATAAAGTCACCCAGTATATTTAAGCTTCGCTCTGTCCATGTAATTCAGTTGCCTCTGAAGATGTCTTGAATAAAGACGAAAGCTACGGTGCTCCATTGTTTCCCATTTCCTGGGAAATGAAATTGGTTACTCAGGAGAAGGGGTAAAACAGGACCAGGGAAGGGTAGTTTTAAATGTATACTATACCAACAGTAAGAGCGTTAGAAATAAAATAGACTTGCTGAGAGCGAAACTTAGATGAATCTGGCGAGCAATTTTTTTTTATCAGAGTACCACATAGAAGGGTACAACCTTTTTCACAAGGACAGGGAAGGTAGGAAGGGGGGAGGGGTCGCACTCTTTGTCAAGGATACATTAAAATGTTGTATTAATAATTCAATAAAGGGTGAAATAGGAACCGAGTATGTATGGGTAGAAATCACGGAAGGAAGAGAAAAACTAATTATGGGAGTGATTTACAGGCCCCCAAGTCTTGGGAAAGAAGCAGCTCAGCCCATAAGGCAGGAAATGAATAGGGCAGTAAAATATAACACTTTGTGCATTATGGGGGGATTCAACTTCAGAAATATTGACTGGGACAACATTGTAGGTGACTATGAATCTGAAGACTTCCTAGACACAGTACAGGACAATTTTTTGAAACAACTAATTACAGAACCTACTAGAGGTGACACTATATTAGACCTAGTATTAACAAATAAAGAAAATATTATCAGAGATATCACAGTAGGGGAAGAACTAGGTAACAGTGATCACAGAGAAATCAGGTTCACCCTAAATAGTTAAACGAAAAACAAGGACAATATGGTCAGAGTCCCAAACTTTTGGTTGGAGGATTATCAGGGGTTAAGAAGGTACCTAGGTGAGGTCACCTGGGAACAGTCACGTCAGTCCACAATAGGAAGGGGTGAGGTCATAGATGACACAACAATTGATCATGACTATAATATATTCACTAGAATACTACATAATGCACAAGAACAAAATATACCATAAAAAAAATCCGGTCAAATAAGAATGAGCCAAGGTGGATGACCAGAAAACTTAAACATGACATAGGAATAAAGAAAGGACTATATAAGAAATTAAAGGGAGGGGAAGAGCAGCTCAGAAATAGGTATAATAAACTATCTAGGAATGTTAAGAAAAATGTAAGAAAAGCAAAGAGAGACTATGAAATGAAAATAGCAAGAGAATCCAAGGCGAATCCCAAGGGATTTTTCCAGGTATATAGAACAAAAGTCAAGGACAAAGTTGGGCCTTTAAAGTCAGGGAGGGGAGAAATGATAAATGGCAGTGAAGAAATAAGCAAAGCATTGAACAGCTTCTTCTTATCAGTTTTCATAGAAGAAATTCCCGAGGAAATTCCAGAGGTGGAACTGACATTTAGGGGAAAGGAAGAAGAGAAATTAAAGAATATCACTATCAGAAAAGAGGATGTTCTTAAGAGGATAAATAAACTAATGAAGACAAAATCCTCAGGGCCGGATGAAATTTTTCCTCGAGTCTTGAAAGAGTGTAGGGAACAGATTAGCGGACCCCTCGTAAATTTATTTACAAAATCATTAGACACCGGAGTTGTGCCAGACTTGTGGAAACAGGCAAATGTCGTACCCATATTCGAAAAGGGATACAGAGCATCAGCGCCAAATTTCCAGCAGATCAGTTTGACGTCAGTAGTGGGGAAATTTCTTGAATCAATTTTAGCAGATAGCATCCGATCGCATCTAGAGAAAAGCAAATTAATCTACGACTCTCAACATGGGTTTACAAAGGAAAAATCTTGTTTAACAAATCTGCTGACATTTTTTAGGAAAGTCTTCGAGGTAGTAGATAATGACGAAAATTACCATGTTATTTACTTAGACTTTAGCAAAGCATTTGACATAGTACCGCATCAGAGGCTTCTGAGAAAAATTAAGGCTCATGGTATCGAGGGGAAGTTTTAAATTGGATAAAATCATGGCTCACCGATAGAACGCAGAGGGTCAGCCTAGATGGTGTTAAATCTGAGTGGGGCCGTGTAACCAGTGGGGTTCCGCAGGGGTGAATACTAGGCCCACTCTTGTTCATAATCTACATAAACGATCTAGATACTGGGATCAGCAGTGAAATAAGCAAGTTTGCGGATGACGCCAAAATAGGGCGGCAGATTAATTCAGGGCAGGATGCAATTGCATTACAGGAGGATCTAAATATACTGCAGGGGTGGTCTGAAAATGGCAAATGAAATTCAACACCAGCAAGTGCAGCATACTTAGACGCCAAAATAGGGCGGCAGATTAATTCAGGGCAGGCTGCAATTGCATTACAGGAGGATCTAAATATGCTGCAGGGGTGGTCTGAAAAATGGCAAATGAAATTCAACACCAGCAAGTGCAGCATACTTAATATTGGAAGAACAAATACTGTCAATGTATACAGCCTTAACAACATCAACCTAGAGAAGTCGACTTGTGAAAGAGACCTAGGGGTACTTGTAAGCCCGGACCTACGGCCTAGAAAACAGTGCGTTAATGTTCGAAATAAGGCAAACAGAGTATTGGGTTTTATATCTAGAAGTGTAAGTAATAAGAGTGCAGAGGTCTTATTGCAACTATATCTCGCGCTAGTTTGGCCGCACCTCGATTATGCTGGTGCCCTTGTTATAGAATGGATATCAATTCACTAGAGTCGGTGCAGCGAAGAATGACGAAAATGATTCCGGGACTTAGAAACCTTTTATATCAGGATAGGTTAAAGAAGCTAAACTTGCATTCCCTAGAAAGACGAAGAGTGCGGGGAGATATGATAGAAGTATTTAAGTGGAAAGGAATCAATAAAGGGGATATAGATAAAGTTCTTATAATATCCGAGCAGGATAGGACTCGGAGCAACGGGTTTAAGTTGGATAAGTTTAGGTTTATTATGGAGATAGGAAGGAACTGGTTCATAAATAGGGTTGCTGGACGAGTGGAACAAGCTTAGCAACTTTGTAGTAAGTGCTGGAATGCTATAAAGTTTCAAAAGGAGTCTGGATAGATTCATGGATGATAGAGTGTGGTAGTAACTCTGGACAGGAGCTGCCATGCATAGGCCAATAGTCAAATGCAAACTCCCAAAACACCAGAGAGACTGTATACTACTTAATTTAAGACAACTGTGCCTAGACTGACTAGAGTGTACCAGTGGGTCACAGATGTCACCTCTCTACCGCCAAATACTGACTATCCTGATTGGCTCAAAACGTGAACTTTATCTAAATTATCTATTGACATTAGTTCCACTTATGTAACCTATATGCAAACCTACTACAATTATATATAATACACTCAAACATAACACAATGAATATGCAATGTAATAAATAAAGTAAATACTTGAATGACGAATCATTCAGTGTGGGTGAGTAATGATCAAAACTTCTCGAACTAACCACACACACCCGAACCAACGTATTTCATACCAAGAACAGAAACTTATGGTGGACACTCTTAACGTACCCCTCCTTATCTAAAAAAATTATAAGCAAAAGGAGAAACTTTTAAACGTCACGGGATAGGGTGTCTGCCAGAAGATTGTTTTTCCCTTTAATATTTTTCACTTCTATAGTGAAGGGCTGCAGTGCTAAAGCCCACCTAAGTAACCTTGAATTCTTATTCCTCATCCTCTGTACAAATTGCGAAGGATTATGATCTCTGTACATCTCTACGGTACATGGTGAACTCTCAACATACACTGCAAACTTTTCTAAGAAAAAACAAAAGCCCCAAAGCCTCCTTTTCTATCTTAACATAACCACGCTGATGTGGATTTAGTTTCACAGTGTGGAAGCAAACTGGGTCTAGTATACTTTTTCAAACTGTAGCAATAAAGCACCCATACCCACATCACATGCATCAACTTGAATCACAAAAGGCTTGTCAAAATCTGACACTTTTAACACTGGACTTAAGGTTAACAGGTGTTTAAGGTTTCAAATGCAAGCTGACATCCCTTTGTCCACAAATTCCTTCTTTTTGGGCTGAATAAGTCTGTCAAAGGAGCCGACACCTGCGCAGAGCTCTTACAAAATCTTCGGTAGAATCCTACCATACCGAGAAACCTATGCAGAGCTTTTCGATCTGCTGGAGGTAGGAATCTCTGTAGAGCCTCTGTCTTGTAATTGGTTGGAGCCACTCTCCCTTGGCCCATCACATGGACAAGGTAGGTGGGCCGATCTCACTTTTAGCCAGGTTGACAGTGAAGTTGTACTCCGAAAAGCGGGTGAAAAGGGTACGAATTCGCTAGAAGGTCATCCAAGTAGGCACAGACACCAGGAAGCCCAGACTTCACCACATTCATAGCCCTCTGGAATGTGCAGGAGCACTGCGAAGTTCAAAGGGGAGGACTTTGTACTGCCAAAGCCCACCAAGAGTGACGAAGGCAATAATTCTCTTGGATTACTCCGTCAGCTTCACTTGATTGTACCCCTTCATCAGGTCGAGCATCGTGATGAATTTTGCCTGCCCGATTCTGTCAAGGATGTCATCTATACGAGGGAGAGGATAGGAGTCAGCCCTGGTCACATCATTTGCCCGTTTGTACATATGCGAGAGGAACCGTTGAGCCCTGTCACCTCGTTAGATGAGTTTGAGTCAAAGTAAATAGTCCACTTCCTCCCCCAGAATCTTTCTCTTGGCATGTCTGGTCCTAAAGGGTGCTTGCTTGATAGGGGTCATCTCTGGAAGAAGGGTCACCTGGTGTTCTAAAGGTTACAGGCCCGCGGGACGTCCCCAAACAGGTGCTTGTGTTCCTGTGACATCCTTGTGACATCTTCAACCATAGCTGTGAAAGATGTGTTACGAGTGGGGGATTTAGAATACAGTTAAAATTCTACCCAGATCCCAACAGGCAACAACAATAAAAAAACAAAGACAATCGGACTATAAAAGGGGAGACAAAGGATGCGAGTTTTTGTTGTGTATAATAAAGTACCATAAATTCCTTAACAAAATATTCAGCTTTCTATAATTTACCCTTAACCATACTTAACCTAAACATTAACAGTATATACATATTTATACAACATACAATAATTTGAAGCAAGTGGACGTGTGGGAGGCAATATAAGATTACAAATACTTAAGTGCGGAGCTGAGATGGCTGACGAGTAAGGATGAGTATTGTAGAAGACGGTAGGTAGTCACTGTGCCGTAGGTTTCCAGGATAGGTGATCCTGTGGTCACTTCCCAGAGTGAACTGCCCTCTCATAGAACTGGAGCTGACGAAGAAGACTTTGAGGAGGTGACGCAACAACCAGGATATGGAGAAGGGAAACCCCGTAGTGGTAACTAAGATTAGTCATACTCGGGTTTTGTCCCTAGATGGCGTTGCTCGTGGTGCTGGGTAGGTAGATCAGGACAATAGATGGCGTGGTTCGTAGTGCTGGGTGGGTAGATCATGACAATTGGTGGCGTGGTCCGTAACAATATATATATATATATATATATATATATATATATATATATATATATATATATATATATATATATATATATATATATATATATATATATATATATATATATATATATATATATATATATATATATATATGTGTGTGTAACCGGTCGGAATTTACTGGACTTTAATTTCTCACTTGACTTGGGGTTTATGAAAGATTATTAGATGGTAATGGCAGTGGAAGCGCCCCTTTGAGAAAAATCCCGAACCAGCACAAGAACACTTAAATCTACTAAACAAAATGAATTGTCCGTGACCCATGGAAGGATAGCGTCTGTGACTGGGATGAATGAGACACTGTAAAATTTAGACACTTATCTTCCCTCCAACACCACAAACACAATCAAATAATGGTACACCAATATGCGCACCTCTTAACTTGAACTTAAAACACTACTCTGGGGAATAAAAGTTATACATGATATTGAAATTATTAGAAACTCAGGCAACAATAAATTTAAAGTATTAAGAAATGTTGCTTGCACACATGAAACAGGCGTTAAGGGCTTTCAACAAAATTATATCACCCCAACAGATGCACAATTCCTAACCAAACTTAAACACTACTCTGGGGAACAAAGGTTTCCTGAGATCGGAATTATAAAGAAAAATTAAATGTATTAAAAGAATTAAATCACAGTATCACTCTGGTTCCGCTTAGTGACACAAACATTCAAAAAACAATACTATCAAAATTATTTAAGAAATATTAAACCACACACGTCAAGATAACATCAGTAACTGAGAAATGGTATTAACTACACACAAATATAGTCACTATTATTGATATGTTACTGGGTCCACCAATACTCGTGAACCATGCTCCACCCAACTCAACATACACCCGTAATAAGGGAGATAAAATGTTCCCCTAGGTAACTCCTAGAGTCCTAAACTCATGGTCTCAGTGTGTGACCATTAATTTACTCAGATAGCCTCAGTGTACTCCCAGTGCGTCTATGGGCAGGAAGAGAGAACGCCAGCAGGTGTCTATGGCCAGTAGGTAACACTTCTAGCTGACCGAGGACAAGTGGTGTCGTGCACCCACGTGGTAAGAACTGATCACCCACTGCTGATGCTGGTCCCGTGTCGTTTTAGTTGTCAGGAGCACTCGTTCACTCAAGAGATCCTTTGCTACCCCGCTAACCAGTGACAAGCCTACACTGATCGTTCCGAAGGCGACAATCGCCAAGCCTCAATCATCAACGGCAGTCTCAAACGGCAGTCAGTCTCTCGCAGCCAATTTCTCGCAGTCAAACTCGCGGTCAAGTGGGTTCTGACGGAAACCCTGAAATGAACTCACTGTTAGCTCTTGTTAACTTTACCACTGCCCTATCTAACCCTGTCTGAGATCGAATGAGACTTACTTGTTATACTGCAATAGTGCAACACAGGTGACTAGGCCACGTGACTATTTCTGTGACGGACGCGCAGGGACGTCTTGTTTGTCTGAATGCTTCCCAGTGACTGAGAGAGAGCCCGCCTCGTGTCCTCTCAAGGCGTTAGCTTAGGCCTACGTGACATATTTTCCGCCTAACTAATAACTCCTTGGGACACCCGTAACATTATTCAGACTGATAAACGATCTATAATAATTTCAAATTCAATAATAGTCCCTTAACTTCATGAATCGCATCATTATTAATTCGGCAAATTACATTTAATATCACTTAGGCCTAGTTCCACAACCTCTCGCTATGTGCAGGGAGCGCTCTCTTCCCTCCGACGACCTTGAAAGCTCAGTATCGCCAATGGCTCGTGTTTGAAATTACTCTGAAATTTCTGAATATTACATATATATATATATATATATATATATATATATATATATATATATATATATATATATATATATATATATATATATATATATATATATATATAAAATAAAGAAGTATGTCTGTTTGTTTGTATGTGTGTGTCCGCATGAGAATCTCGGAAACTACTTTACCGATCTGTAGTGATGATGGATGGTGTTATATGTAGTGATGATGATGATGGTATATGTAGTGATGAATGGATGATGTTATATGTAGTGATGATGGATGTTGTTATAAGTAATAATGATTAGACAATCTATCTATATAAAACAAAGAATTCTGTCTGGTTGTTTGGGTGTTTGTTTGTGTTTGTGACCTCAAGAGAATCTCGGAAACTACTTTAACCATCTGTAGTGATGATGGATGGTGTTATATGTAGTGATGATGGATAGTGTTATATGTAGTGATGATGGATGATGTTATATGTAGTTATGATGGATGTTGTTATATGTAGTGATGATGGGTGGTGTTATATGTAGTGATGATGGATGGTGTCATAAGTAGTGATAATGATGGTGCTATATGTAGTGATGATGGATGATGTTCTATGTAGTGATGATGGGTGGTGTTATATGTAGTGATGATTAAACAATAAAATAATAACAGTTTAAAGCTAAAAAAATATACTTTGCTGTACCGTTGTAGTGAAAAACATAGTGTAACTTACATACATCGTTAATGAACTATTGATGGAAGAAGAAGTTTTGGGGACTGAACAGTGAGACAATGTGGAGCCTCCAGGAGGGTGGTGTCCTACCATTGGCTAGCGGATGAGCCGCCCGGAGAGCCTCGATTCTGTTAGTAAATATACTCGTATATATATATATATATATAAATATATATATATATATATATATATATATATATATATATATATATATATATATATATATATATATATATATATATATATATATATATATATATATATATATATATTTATTTATTTATTGACGTTTAAGGCATCATTGTCAAATAGTGGAGTTCTGTAATTACCCAAGTGAAAGAAAAAGTGAAATTGGATCCGACAGAGCTGTAGACATGCTACAGGCATTATACGGATATTGCACATTGTAAACCTTATTTTTCGTTTTACTAGAACAAAGAAACAGTGTGGTCGGTACTGCCAATAAATTTTTTTATTTCTACAACTAAATTTTTAGTTCTCCATTAGCAGTGAAAATACAATGCAATAATACAGTAATTAGTTAATCAATATTAGGATCGAGGGAGCTGACTTTGGAAGGGATAAGCAAGTACACCAATAGTGTCCCATAACTATTTTACAAATCCAGGATAGATGTGGTTATAGCGAGACACACATTGATTATATCTTACGTTTTTTATTTTAGAAATACTGAAACAGTTCAAAATATACGAAACAATAAAATATAAGAAAGTCATAAGTCAATGTGGATAACAATATACGACGTTATGAAAAGAAAGAGATGACGGAGTCTTTCTGTCCTGAGAGTGTATTGACAAGGAAGAAATTCACTTGGGAGAGGAAATGGTGTCATGTAAGTGAGCAGATGTATGTAGTCAGTGAGAATTTATCCTGACTGAGAACTATAGGGGTTAATATGTCAGGGTACTGCTGGCTACAGTCACTAATACTTTCTTTTTTTTTAAACGTGGCCTCCAGCCTCCCACAATAGCCACACCTTCGCCTCCATTTTATTACCTTAATATTAAATATCCTAATACATAAGTAGCTATCCTACCTGTGTTGAACTAGTTGAGCCGCAGATCTATGTGATATTCAATGACTGTAGCCTCATAGTCAATATCTCCAGCTGTTGTCGGCTTTGGGGCCGAAGCTCTCGTTCCCCTGAGGCAAAGCAAATCCGACCGAAGGAGAGAGAAAGACAGTTGACATCTCATCCAGGCTGTTACATAACTTCTGGGCTGCTGCTTCTGTTCGGATAGCACCTCTGCGAGTCTCGCGTAAAAGCATCTTCCACTTGGTCCTATCCCACCAGAGGTTGTGAACACCCACCAGAGGACTGAAGCTGCCTTGTTCAACGTTCTGAATTCTCTTCCCATATGCCCTTATCTCGTCGTTTACTACTACTACTACTACTACTACTATTACTACTTTTTTTTTTTTTTTTTTTTTTTTTTTTTTTTTTTTTTTTTTTAACGTGGCCTCCAGCCTCCCCCAATAGCCACACCTTCGCCACCATTTATTTACCTTCAATATTAAATATCCTAATACATAAGAAACTATCCTATCTGTGTTAAATTAGTTGAGCCGCAGATCCATGCGGCATTCAGTGACTGTAGCCTCATAGTCGATATCTGCAGCAGTTGTCGGAGTAGGGGCAGAAGCTCTCGTTCCCCTGAGGCAGAGCAAAGCCGACCGAAGGAGAGAGAAGGACAGTCGACATCTCATCCAGGCTGTGACATAACTTCTGGGCTGCTGCTTCTGTTCGGAGATCAGCTCCGCGAGTCTGGCGTAGAAACATCTTGCACTTGGGCCCATCCCACCAGAGGTTGTGAACACTAGAGGAGTGAAGCTGCCTTGATCAACATTTTGAATTCTCTCCCCATATGCCCTTCTCTTGTCGTTCTCGTTCCTCCTATGCGCAGCATCGAGAGCTAGGTTACGGTGACAAACGGCCATGGGATCAAAAATCCTGATGTCGAAGAAAGCTCGCTGTCCCCGCGTCCAGAATCCTCGAGCACTGACGTCCACACGGGCTTCGTTAGATGTGTTTGAAGTCCTGTGTTGGAAGATCTCGCCATCCAGTGGAAGGAGGGTCGGTTCTACCATGACGTCCCGGCAGATTTCCTTCAACATATTGCTGTGAGATCCCTTACCTCGTCATGCCTCATGCATATGAAGCCCCCCTTCTTGCAAACCATGGCGTGATCGCCATCATAGGAATAGCCACACACGCATTGGGAGGGCAAACCATCTACTGGCCAACCGTACCTTAGAGCAATGGCATCTGTAAATTCTTGTTTGTTAAGGCTGAAACCATTTGCCCTTATCGGTAACGTAGTTAGCCAGTTCGAGGCGCCCACCTCCTGCGCTATAGCTACTTTTTTGTCAAATTTTCTGGAACCAGCAGCAATAGTTGCTGCAACATGTCATTTTGGCAGTTCTGCCGATCTGTTGTAATGGACCTACGGATCTTATTAACTTCGCTGGTGTCCACTTCCCCTGTTGCATTCTGGGCGATTATGTGGTCAGTGAGGGCTGCCGTGAGCTTAAGTGAATTTTGATGTTCAGAGTTAGCAATCTCCTCTGGATTAGTTAGTCCCATCCCTCCCAGTCTTGGTGGAAGTGCAAGAAGTGTTCTTTCTGCTAGGGTTAAGTCGTGGTGTTTCACTAGTTTGGGAATGAACTTGACACTGACTGCTTCTTCCAAGGGGTGGAGGAGAGGTCGGATCTCAGGGATGGTACGCATCAGGTAGTTCCAACGATGCTTGACTCCATGTGTGAATGCTGCAAAGGCCGCATGTGGCTCTGTGTTAGCAATCTCCGATAGAGCATGGATTTCGCTAACCCACTCATTCACTTTTCCCCCTACGTACTGGGTCTTGAAGTCCGTAGTTCCAATTACTGCGCCAAGATGTCTTTGGCCGTCCTTAGTTATTTTAACCTCGCTTTCGCCGAAAACCTCCACAGCCCGATCATAATGATCTGGCTTCACGATGAGGAAGGATTTGCTGGCGTTAGGGTGGTACCCTATATGTGGACCTCGCGATGTTACCAGGTCCCACCACTTTTTGATGTCCTCCACTTTTCCTGCTCCTGTGAGGTCATCAGCATATGCCACTTGTTTGACCCCAGTTGTTTCATACTTTATTTCTTGTTGGAGCACTGATAGGCCTATTGCATACATTGCCATTGCAACGGGGTCCCCCTGTGTTGTTCCCTCGGTCGACTGTAGGATGGTATCACCTCGGAGAGCCTTGTTGTTTACTATGTAGAGGTCTGAAGGATTCCTATACGAATTTTCAACATACATCGCAAAGCTAGGACACTTGATCTTGATGTTGTGCAGTGCAGCCTTGCGGTTAAGTATGTTGAATGCGTTTGAGGCATCCACCAGAAGAATGGCCTCACAATCACGCTGCTCAAATATCAATCTCATGGCGTGAATGGCCGCCTCCCCACCAGCCTGGTGGCCAGCACACACTTGTAGGTTCCCTGCTGCTGCCCTGACTACTTTTTTTTAAGCGTGGCCTCCAGCCTCCCCAAATAGCCACACCTTCGCTAGCATTTTATTACATTAAAATTAAATATCCTAATACATAAATAGCTACCCTAGCTGTGTTGAGTTAGTTGAGCCGAAGATCTATGTGGCATTCAGTGACTGTTGCCTAATAAATAGTCAATATCTGCAACTGTTTTCGGCTTTGGGGTCGATGCTCTCGTTGCCCTGAGGCAGAGCAAAGCAGACCTAAGGAGAGCAAAGAACAGTCGACATCTCATCCAGTCTGTAACATAACTTCAGGGCTGTTGCTTCTGTTCGGATAGCACCTCCGCGAGTCTGGCGTAGAAGCATCTTGCACTTGGTCCCATCCCACCAGAGGTTGTGAACACCAGAGGAGTGAAGCTGCTTTGATCAACGTTCTAAATTCTCTCCCAGTATGCCCATATCTTGTCAATCTCGCTCCTCCTGTGTGCAGCATCGAGAGCTAAGTTACGGTGACATGCGGCCATGGGATAAAAAATCCTGATGTCGAAGAAGGCTCGCTGTCCCCACGTCCATACCTTGAGCACTGACGTCAACAGTGGCTTCGTTGGATGTGTTTGAAGTCCTATGTTGGAAATTCTCACCGTCCTATGGAAGGAGGACCGGTTCTACTACTAATACTACTAATATTATTATTATTATTATTATTATTATTATTATTATTATTATTACTATTATTTTTTTTTTTTTAACGTGGCCTCCAGCCTTCCCCAATAGCCACACCCTCGCCGCCATTTTATTACCTTAATATTAAATATCCTAATACATAAGTAGCTATCTTAGCTGTGTTGAACTAGTTGAGCTGCAGATCTATGTGGCAATTTAGGGTGTGTCATAGGAGGGAAGATCAGCTAAAACTAATGGCCCATCACCTTTTTGGTAGATTTTAGTGTATATAAACAGAAAATAATTTCAGTTTCAATATTTTGCAACCTTTTGCTAGGTAAATTTTAGCGTGAAATTTATCGAAAATCTAACTTACAGCTGCATAAGTGCATTACAATTAAATAGTGAACATTGCTTTCTGACTTCATTCTTTAACAATCCAACAAACAATATTTTTTTCTGTTTCAGATTCTGATGCATTTATAAGTTGATAACATTTGCGATGGCTGCTTGTGTCAGGACGAGGAACCAAAAATCCAGCCATCTCAGTCACTATCTTGGGTCTGGGAGAGAGCTCCTGAAGTCGGAGTTGCCTACATTGAGAGATGCTTTGAGATACGGTGTTTTAATCAGGCAAATCAGTGAAAAGAACCAAAGAATTTACACAAACAAAGACATTGCTAGTGATATGACCAAAGCGTTCCTAAGTAATAGTATGCCTTGCTAACGCTCAGTCTAAGCCTCCAGTCACACAAACAGAAGAAGATTAGAGAGACGGCAGCTGTTGGGGGAAAAGGCAAGAGATATCTCTCTTGGGAGAGGAAAACTTGCAGTTAAGGACAGCTTTGCCAAGCAACTGGACCAGTTATTTGACATAATTACTTGCAAGTGCCCAATTGTTCTCTGTCCTGAGTTTGGATGCGATCGTGACTGTAAATCCGAGGCCCACATCTCCTATATTTGCAAGCGTGAACTGAAGATTCATGTGATCGAACTGGCATTTGTCAAAGCACAGAGAGAGAAGACTGGCAGTATAGGGGCTCTCATGATTTCTAGTCAAGATATTCCGGAGTCCAAGAGACAGGAGGCTGCCACAGAGAGACAGAAGAGGAGAAGAGTTGCCGAGGAAAAGAGACTTGAGAAGGCCCAGGGTGAGGTAAAAATGGCCGATGATTGGAGTCAAGCTGATTCAGAGTGTAATGACTGTCCCATGGCTGATCCGAGTGCTGACCAGGAGAATGGTGACTTTGTCCCTAACCCAGAAAATAATGATCCCAAACCTTCCAGGCATAAGATTCGAAATAGGAAAGATATCCCGAGCATAGCTCTGGCCAGCATGCGACACCACACTGGTCTCAGAGAAACTGCAGAAATAGCAACAGCTGCCTGGATTGACGGTGGTTTGATAACACCTGATGATGTTCAATCACCTGGTGATAGATCATAAATGCTAAGGAGAGCTCAGGAGAAACTTGTCAGTAACCCAGGAAGAGGAGTTTGATAAGGATAAGAGAAAATGGAATCAATTGTTTGTTCTTTGATGGGAGAAGGGATGACACTAAAGTGTTAATGAAAGTTGAGGATTCTGACAAGTTGTTCCCCTGCCATGGTGAAGGAGGGAACACTACTCCTGCTGCAGGAACCAGGAGGGAAGACGTAGGCATTTCACTCCAGAGAAAGATGACATCAGGAAACCATTGGAGATAGTGCGGCAGATAACATTGTGAACTGGCTCAGAGAGGAACGTAGACCAGACCCTGCAGGCCATTGGAGGGGACAGCACCAACACGAACACAGGGTGGCAAGGGGGGGGTCATACAATGGATAGAGCGGAAGATTGGGATTGTTTGTGACCTCCACACCAACGAGTTGCCACTCAGACATCTGATCCAGGAGCTGGATGGCAAGACTCTTTCAAACAACAGATGGTCTGGTCCTCTTGGCAAGATGCTGGACTCTGCCACTGGGTTAGAAATAAATCCGAGCTTTGAAAAAAATCACAGTTGGCCCTCCACTCGTTGAGCTTGCACATACTGTCATTGACGACCTGAGTACTGACCAGTACTATGGTTACATGATTTGCAGTGCCATCAAAACTGGGGTCATGCCTGATAGACTTGCTTACCTGCAGATAGGTTCAGTCTCACATTCTAGGTGGCTCACAACGGCTCTCAGGTTCTGCAGAATTTGGGTCGCTCATCATAAACTGAAAGGGAACCAGCTTCACAACCTGAGGGCTTATTGTCCAATTCATCGTGAGTGTCTACTTGCCGTGGTTCAACACCAAGGTCAAGTCATCGTTCTCCGAAAGGTCAAGGCATATTCTCTTCCAGCTTGAGCTCCTGAGAGTCCAGCCAAGAAGGTTGTTCAGATTGTGGAGCAGACTGTGAGGAGATCTTCCTGGTATGCTCATCCTGGCAGTTCTGCAGACAATGCTCTGCAGTAAGGATGAGGAGGAGAGAAGATGGCAGTCAAAAAGATCTTGGATAGGAGACTTATGAGAGGATCTGGGCATGACGAATCAGTTGGTGACGATTCCTTCAGGGTCAGGAAGACTCCTGAAGTCAATTAGGTGCCAAGACCCTCACTGATCTCATAGATCTGGATAACATCCAGGCTGGCAGTGAGCCTCACTCTGCCTGCTATAGATCTGGATAACATCCAGGCCAGTGAGCCCCTCTTACCTGCAGCCTCACCAATGTTCAAGTCAGAGCTTTCCTGGACAACCCCATGCATGTCCCTGCCTGGCCCTCGCACACCCAGAGTATAGAGCGTTGTGTACAGCAAGTGAGCGAGGCCAGCAGTCACATGTACAGCCAGTAGAGGAGGGAAGGCTACATCCGAGCTCAGGTGGTCAGCAGGGAGGTGATGAGTAGAAACAGAAGCAAGAAAGACATGTTCTCTATGGTGTGCAGCAACACCGGGTCTTAGTAGTAAAACCGGTTTTTGTATTTGATAATTTTGTTTTCTAAAGGAATATTAAATTTAATAAATGTGTCAAGATCATTCGTTTCACTATTCTGGATCATTTTCATCCAAATAAATTAACCTGATACATTTACTTTACTTTAAATAAGCTATTTAGTGGTGTTGGTAAAAGGGTGGGAATACTGAATTTTCATAAGATTTCAAGTTAAAATTTACCTAGCAAAAAATGAAAACCTTTCAAATTTGAAGATATCACATGATTCTGCACATAGAACTACATCATTAATACCATGGGTCGATGTTTCAAACTAAAAAAAAAAAAATCGCCTCCGTATGATACACCCTACTCTATCATCGTTCTCGCACTCGCAAGAAAGGGATGAACAACGACTCGATCCATTGTGATGTACTGTCATTTTCGCTCTAGAGTAGGGGGAGGAGGCTAATCTTCCAAAGTTACCTCTTCCGTTCAATCAATTTGAACTACGACGAGACATACTCCTTCGTTCCAAGCAAACAACTGAGGGCATTGTTACATAAATTGTCCTACCTGATACACTTCGTGAAACGATACTAATGTTGTATCACGATGCTCCCCAAACAGGTCACCCCAGACGCGACAAATGTCTGGCGAACGTCAGAAAGAAGTTTTTTGGGAATACTATGAAGAAAGACATAGAATTGCATATTGCTAAGTGTTTGTCATGTGCTCAGCATAAGGGTACTACAAGGGCACCGGCTCCAATTCTACAATATCCTACACCAGAACATCCGTTTGACACAATCGCAATCGACTTGTTACAACTTCCGAGGAATCATCAAAGATCCTCGTACGTCCCAGTGTGTGTGTGGATAATTTTTATAGATTTGTGATTTTAGTACAACTGAAGAATAAAACAGGCGAATCTGTGGCTTATGCTTTAGTTATTCATCTCAAATGTCCTTTTACTACGCCCAAGGTTCTTCTCTCCGACAACGGATTAGAGTTCAAGAACCAACTTGTAGGGCAAATATGTAGATAATACGACATCCAACAAAGTTTTATCGCAGCCTATCATCCACAGGCTAATGGCCTTGTTGAAAGAACCAATAGCAAAATCCTAGAGATTCTTCGTCCAATAGCTAGTCAAATGCACTATGCATGGGAAGATTGGTTACGGCAAGTTGCCTCATCTATTAATTGGACGATCAACACCTCTACAGGTAAATCACCCTATTACACTGCCCTGCATACTTTTTGAGGTTTGTGTATTATTAAGCTTTTCTGGGTGTATTTTGCATGCTGATCTCAAAAATGTTATCCATTTTGCTCAATCAGGTCAGCATTTTGTGCTATAACATTTTAAGCGGAGATTCAGGTAAAATATTGGCATTTTTCGCTCAAAATGGGGTCCTCATATTCGTTCATTAAAAAAATCATCCTATACATTGGCAAGCCTCACAGAAAAGATTTCGGTCAGTTTTAATGCCCTTACGATGCATTTAAATACACCCACGTGCTCGCCGGCCATTTAAATGTCCGCCGTGACGCAAAGGAAAAGAGTATATGTCCGTGTTTTTTTACATATATTTTTTCACAATTAAATTTCTTGGTTATTCCAAGTTTCCATGTTTCCTCTGTCTGTGGGATAGTCGAGCAGACAAGCAGCACTACATTCAACGTGACTGGCCTGCAAGAAGTGGACTTACTCCAGGTTCTCACAATGTTGTTGCCCATGCTCTGGTGAATCCGCAGAACATTCTTCTTCCGCCACTGCACATCAAGCTCGGTCTGTTCAAAAACTTTGTAAATACACTGGACAAAAAAAGCCAGGCTTTCAATTTTCTGAAAGAAAAATTTCCAAAAGTCAGTGAGGCAAAGCTGAATGCAGGAATTTTTGATGGCCCTCAGATCAGAGAGCTTTTCAAAGATCCCAAGTTTGATTGCAGCATGGATGTAAATGAGAAGAAAGCCTGGCATGCCTTTAAGTCTATTGTCTCCAATTTTCTTGGCAACTACAGAAGTCCAGAGTATGAACGAGTTGTTGAGGACCTACTTCTGAGCTACAAAGTTCTTGGTGCACTCATGTCCATCAAGATGCACTTCCTCAGCTCCCACTTGGACTACTTTCCAGAGAACTGTGGTGATGTGAGTGAGGAACAAAGAGAACGCTTCCATCAAGATATCCGTGTAATGGAGGAGCGGTACCAGGGTCGCTGGGATATCAACATGCTCGCCGACTACTGTTGGTGTCTGAAACGGGACGCCCCAGACACCAACCACCAAAGAAATTCTCTGTGACAGCCATTTATGCATGCCTAACTGTAAAGGCATCTATGTAGTTGACATATTTTGGTCCTATGTGTTGTGGTTACATTTCTTATGATATATTTTGCATAAAAATTTGACATCATATTTAAGAATTTCGATTTTTTCCTAATTCCTATAGCATAAAAATCTGACCTGATTGGGAAAAATGAATGGCATTTTTGGAATCAGCACGCAAAATACATAAAGAATCAGCTAAGAAACCCCGCACCTCATGAATTTTTTTTTCAAATGCAGCCCAGTGTTATATTGTCTACGGCATAAACAAACGTCTACCGTATGACGTACTTACAGACAAGTCATGCCCAGTGGACGATTTCGCTACCAGGCAAATCAACGTATTCACGGATATTCATGGCCAAGTACGTAAACATTTAGCAGCGTCACTCGCTGAAATGATATACAAGCAACATAAACAAGCGATGCTGTTTTGGTGCGAGAACCTAAACGAAAGTCCAAGCTTTCACCAAAGTTTGACGGACCATACCGCATTTTTGCTAAAGAAGCGTGCAACAAATTTAAAATTTTGAAGCCATACTCACAAACTTCAGACGTTGTTCATGCAGACAGACTTAAAAAGGTCCATTCAGATTCATTTCCAAGGAATGATAATGATATCCCAGACGTCGATGTCCCAGACACAACTGTTCAAACAGGAAACACGTCAAATACACCCAGTGTAACTGATGATTATTGTTTAAAACTACGTTCTGCGAAACGTATATAATAATGTTCCTGACATTTCTACAAAGATATTAACACGAAAAGATTTCTGAGTCTAATAATTAATTCAAATTTTTATAATTTCATGAATTCAGTGCCTACACTGAAATAAATATTTCTTTTTCCAAGCATTTTGCGTGCTACAAAAGCTTCAATTAACAAAAACGAACTAATTGCAAGTATGGTTGATGCAGGGTTAGGACTAGTGGATGCACAGTATGTGTATGTGAAAATTCTTCTTGAAGCCATAAAAAAGCCAAGACGAGTTATCTGTTAACTCCAAATTTCGAAGACGAAGAGGTAGAATAGTATATCCTTTTGTTAGAGTCAACTCTCAAGCACTATGCTTTCCTCATCCACGTAACTATGCTAGTGCAAAGCAAATTAATGAATGGCATGTAGAACCTTTCCCAGTATACGCTGATGACACACTGTTTACTCTGGATGTACCAACCGATCTTTTACTATTATATACAGTATATATATACTCACCCCTGAAGATGTGAATTACACGAAAGCGCTTGGGAACTTCGTGTTTTCTTCTTTCCTTGTGGTTATCAGCATATATATATAAATATATATTTATATATATATATATATATATATATATATATATATATATATATATATATATATATATATATATATATATATATATATATATATATATATATATACATATATATACTAGCAGAAACGCCGCACTCCGGGCGGCTCATTCGCTAGGCCACGGTAGGACGCCACCCTCCGGGAGGCTTCACATTGTCTTACTGTTCAGTCCCAAAAACTTCTTCTTCCATCAATAGGTCATTAACGGTGTATGTAAGTTCCACCATGTTTTTCACTGCAACAGTACAGCAAAGTATATTTTTTTAGCATTATACTGTTATTATTTTATTGTCTAATCATCACTACATATAACACCATCCATCATCACTACATATAACACCATCCATCATCACTACATATAACACCACCCATCATCACTACATATAACACCACCCATCATCACTACATATCACAACATCCATCATCACTACATATAACACCATCCATCAATACTACATATAATACCATCCATCATCACTACATATAACACCACCCATCATCACTACATATAATACCATCCATCATCACTACATATAACATCATCCATCATCACTACCTATACCACCACCCATCATCACTACAGATCGGTAAAATAATTTCCGAGATTTTCGTGTGGACACAAACAAATAATCAAATAAACAAACATACAGACAGACTTCTTTGTTTTATATATATATATATATATATATATATATATATATATATATATATATATATATATATATATATATATATATATATATATATATATCATGTAAATCCACAATGAAAACGTGGATAAGATAAATCTTGATAAAATCACACGGGAAAATGGAAACAACGGAGTACCTTAGCTTTCGTCTTTATTCAAGACATCTTCAGAGGCAACTGGATTACATGGACAGAGAGAGGCTTAAATATACAGGGTGACCTAAAAACATGAGGTCAGGTCATAATGATGACATCCACTAATCCCCACACCAACACACACGTAGAGGAGCTTAAGAGAAGGGTGGTGACGTGACTAGCCAGGTCAGGTCAGAAAAAAGGGACCCACAAAATAACTATCATACATCTAGATCAAAGGTTTTCAAAGCATTTTTAACCTTGGGACAAATTTTTGTAACATATTATCAGCATATACCTAGATCACGCGCACCTACAGTGATTTACTTATATATATATATATATATATATATATATATATATATATATATATATATATATATATATATATATATATATATATATATATATATATATATATGCTGATAACCACAAGGAAAAAGAAAACACGAAATTCCAAGCGCTTTCGTGTAATTCACAATCAGGGGTGAATACAGACTAAGGAGAAGTACAAAACAAGGTGTATATATACAGAGGAGGGTGAGATCAGGTCCACAATGGTCAGGTATTAGGTAATGACCCTACTAATCTTTATAAAGCACCGCAACGGTTGGTAGTCAGGTTAGAGGGTAAGGTGACCCAACCATCTCACCTTGTTACAAATCTTCTTAATTACAAAATTGTCCAGTTTGTTCATGCCATTACTCAAATTCATGTTGACTGCATCGGTATGTTTAATGAGACTAGATTCTATAATGTTCCTACTGTCAATTGAATTACAAGGTAATATTGTGGAGGCATTATCCCAGTCAATGCAATGCTTATTATCCCTCAAATGAACAAACAGAGCATTGGATTCCTGGCCTGTCCTAACACTATATTTATGTTGTTTAAGTCTAGTTACAAGATATTTACCTGTCTGGCCTAAGTGAAACATATTACATTCCTTGCAAGGAACTTTATAAATGCAACCAATTGTGTTGTTGGGGGAGTTCTTGTTACACATATTTTTAACAGTGCATGAGTTTTTAAATGCCACATTGACGTTCCAGGTTTTTAGTTGAGAAGGAATTTGAGATAAATTTTGGTGAAATGGTAATACTAAGAGATTCTTGTGGGCTTGGGATCAGTTCTATAAAAAGATTTCTTAGTAATGTTCAGGCATTTGTCTATGAAAGATCTAGGGTATTTAAGGTTTGTGCCAATATTATAGATATATTTATATTCCTAATTAATGAATTCCGGGCTGCAAATTCTCAAAGCACGAAAAAACATTGTTGAAAATACTGACTGACTCTATTATGGTGGGCAGAATAATAATGAATGTATGAACACACATTAGTAGGTTTTCTATAAATATTGAACTTAAAGGTGTTACCTATTTTGTGTATCAGACAGACTAGGAATGGCAATTTACAGTCATGCTCTAATTCCACAGTGAATTTGATCGAGGGGGCTATGTTATTAAGTTGTGGCAGGAAAGCTTTTAGGTCCTCATTACTTGTATTAATGATTGTAAATTTGAATTCAATGGATAATATTATGTTCAACAATTTGGTATGGCAATGGGTAATCCACTCTCACCTGTATTAGGGAACCTATATATGGAATTCTTTGAAAAGAAAATATTAAGTAATATTTTACCACCTTCACCAGTCTTGTTTAGATATGTAGATGATGTATTATATCTCTGGCCAAGTAATGAGGACCTACAGCTTTCCTGCCACAAGTAAAAACCTTGAAAGTCAATGTGGCATTTAAAAACTCATGCACTGTTAAACAAATGTTAATCAAGTACTCCCCCAACAACACAATTGGTTGCATTTATAAAGTTAGAACATAAGAAAATAAGGAGTCTGCAATAGGCCGGTTGGCCTGTGCATGGCAGCTCCTGTCGAGAGTTACTACCACTCTCTATCATTCATGAATCTATCTAGCCTCCTTTTGAAAGTTTCCAGAGTTCCCGCACTTACTACAAAGTTGCTAAGCTTGTTCCACTCGTCCACCACCCTATTTGTGAACCGGTTTCTTCCTATCTTCCTCCTAAACCTAAGCTTATCCAACTTGAATCCGTTGCTCCGAGTCCTTCCTGCTCGGATATTATAAAAACTTTATCCATATCCCCTTTATTGATTCTCTTCACCCACTTAAATACTTCTATCATATCTCCCCGCACTCTTCGTCTTTCTAGGGAATGCAAGTTAAGTTTCTTTAACCTATCCTGATATGGTAGGTTTCTAAGTCCCGGAATCATTTTTGTCATTCTTCGCTGCACCGACTCTAGTGAATTTATATCCATTCTATAATAGGGCCACCAGAACTGAACCGCATAATCGAGGTGCGGCCTGACTAGCGCAAGATATAGTTGCAATAAGACCTCTGCACTCTTGTTACTTACACTTCTAGATATAAAACCCAATATTCTGTTTGCCTTAATTCGAACATTAACGCACTGTTTCCTAGGCCGTAGGTCCGGGCTTACAAGTACCCCTAGGTCTCTTTCACAAGTCGACTTCTCTAGGTTGATGTTGTTAAGGCTGTATACATTATAAGTATTTGTTCTTCCAATATTAAGTACGCTGCACTTACTGGTGTTGAATTTCATTTGCCATTTTTCAGACCACCCCTGCAGTTTATTTAGATCCTCCTGTAATGCATTTGCATCCTGCCCTGAATTAATTTGCCGCCCTATTTTGGTGTCATCCGCAAACTTGCTTATGTCACTGCTGATCCCAGTATCTAGATCGTTTATGTAGATTCCTTGCAAGGAATGTAATATGTTTCACTTAGGCCAGACAGGTAAATATCTTGTAACTAGACTTAAACAACATAAATATAGTGTTAGGACAGGCCAGGAATCCAATGCTCTGTTTGTTCATTTGAGGGATAATAAGCATTGCATTGACTGGGATAATGTCTCCTCAATATTGCCTTGTAATTCAATTGACAGTAGGAACATTATAGAATCTAGTCTCATTAAACATACCGAAGCAGACAACATGAATTTGAGTAATGGCATGTACAAACTGGAGAATTTTGTAATTAAGAAGATTTGTAACCAGGTGAGAAGGTTGGGTCATTTTACACTCTGACCTGACTACCGACCGTTGCGTTGCTTTTTAAATATTAGTAGGGTCATTACCTAATACCTGACCATTGTGGACCTGATCTCACCCTCTTCTGTATATATACACCTTGTTTTGTACTTCTCCTTAGTCTGTGCTCACCCCTGAAGATGTGAATTTCGCGAAAGCGCTTGGGAACTTCGTGTTTTCTTTTTCCTTGTGGTTATCAGCATTTACCTGGATCACGCGCACCTCCAGTGATTTACTTGCATATATATATATATATATATATATATATATATATATATATATATATATATATATATATATATATATATATATATATATATATATATATATATATATATATATATATATATATATATATATATTAGCGAAATCGCCGCCCTCCGGGCGGCTTTTTCGTTAGGACACGGTAGTTCGCCACCCTCCGGGAGGCTCCAAATTGTCTCACTGTATTGCATTAAGGTAGACCACATTTTTTGGTTTTGCCATAAGCAGCAAGTATGTACAGATTTTTGCCAGTTCCCACTCTGGAGCATCCAACATAGAACTGTCCATGAGAGAAGCAAGGAAACACCATGTTTAGGCCAACCATCTTTAGGGACTGTCTCTGGCTTTTGTAGATGGCCATGGCAAAGCTCACTTTAACCGGGAACTGAAGTCGCTTGAACTCAAATGGTAGGTCAGTGGTGATGAGAGGTATCCTTGGTATAAAAACGTCCTCTCCTTTAGCCTTTACTGTCAGTTTTGTAGCTTCCAGTACATGCGGCATCATGTTCTTCACCACCAGTCTTGTGCCATTGCAGAGCCTTGGTGGTTCAAGATTTCTTAAGAGCATTATAGGAGTTCCAATCTTGAGAGTGAGGTGGTGAGGAGGCATTCCAGCTGGCTCCAAAGAATTAAGGAATTCTGCAGGGTACTGGACTGCTTGGTCCTGGTCTATTACTGTATCAACAGATTTGAATGAGGTCTCACTACCTGGAAGCTGTCTGAGTTGAGTCATGTTGATTTCAGCCACTGTTTCATTCTTTGGTGCCAGAATTGCACCATTAGAACATTTCCATATCCTTGAGGAATGATTATTTGTCCTTCTGAATCAACATGGAGTGTTCCATTCCCAATCTGTAGTAGTAGGTTTGCAAACCGTCCAGCATCCTGTTCTCCTTGTAGATGTACTCTCATGTTTGTGGATAGGGTGAGTGTCTGAACACTTCTCCAAAGGTATGATGCCTTGCGGCACGCATTCAGTTCATCAGCTGGAGTGCTGCGAGGAATGACAGGTAGGGTCTGGCGAAAGTCTCCAGCAATGCCCATTGTAATGCCTTCCACGAGCTGGTCATTTTCTCGTACGTCTTGCAAGGTCCTGTCCAATGCTTCAAACGCTAACTTGTGAGACATAGTGCATTCATCCCAGACTATGAGGCTGCATTTTTCTAAGAGTTTTGCCTTTGCCGATCCTTTTTTGATGTTGCACACTGGATTCCCATTGTGAGCGAGGTTGAGAGGCAGTTTAAAAGTTGAGTGTGCAGTAAGTCCTCCTTCTAGTAGTGTTGCAGCAATGCCTCAGGATGCTACAGCAAGAGCAATTTTCCCCTGATAACGCACTTTGGCCAACAGAAGGTTGATCAGGAATGTGTTTCCTGTCCCGCCAGGTGCATCGAGAAAGATCATACCTCCCTGCTCTGCTTGTATTGCTTGCAAGATCTCTTCATAAACATTTGCTTGATCAGGCACCAGGTGAGGCTCATTTTCTTCAAGAAAATTCACCAGAACTTCAACTGAGTAGTCTGTCTCTGTGAGCAACTCCCTGTTTGCAACTTCTGCTTCTTTTCGGTTTGGGGAAGGCAATCCAAAATCAGTCAGGTTTTTTCCGCATAACTCCATCACTTTGTCTTCCAGCACGATCAGAGCCCTGTTGAACATGTTATCCACGAACTCAATCTCTTGACCAGGATGTCCTCTGAAAGACTTTCTTGATCGTTTTTCCAGAGCTGGCTTGGGTTGGAAAGTCGACATGTAGCCATCATGATGGTAAACAGGTTCCTCATTCTCATTGGCGATTGCGTAGCTGCTGCATCTTCTAATGTGTCATTCCAGTGACCATCATCTTCTAGTTGGCCAAGGAGATTGCACGCTTCCTGATAGTTTCTGCAGACTCGTCCATTCACTGTCTTGAGTGCGGCATATGATGTTGGGCCACGGATGTGGTGCAAATGTAGTCTCAAACAATAGCATTCAAAGTTGTTGGGGTGAGCCGTGTAGACACGTCCCAAAGCATTGCCTACCTTTATCCTTGGATATCCTTCAACATCAGATCCTTGAGCTCTTTTCTGGAACTTTTTCAGTGAAGCCTGCCATATGTAGAACTTGGGTACGGTAACATACAGGAGTATTTGAGCAAACTCGTCTTCCTGTGAAAGCTTGAAAAATGCAGCGAGGGTCGTATCAGCAGGATTTGCCATTTGATTTTGGAGGGACTCTTCTGTGAAGTATACTCTTTGTCCATTTTCCAGGTGAACAGCCAGATGAACTACTGTTGGACATCGTTCGTGTATGGGAAAATAAAAAAATCTCCATAGGGCTTCATTGCTGCATATATAACGGCCTTGCTGAAACTGTGTCACCTCATCATAATTTCCATCCTTTTCCAATGTAAAGATCGCTTGGTCCGAGCCTTTGTTGAAGTATTTGCAAACATACTTGATGGAATTGACTGAATTGTAGAACTCCGCATTGATGTGCGCATTGAATGCTTTACTCAAAAGAGGATTGTAGGGGACCACCCATTTATTGTCTACTGTTATTTCACTGTCTGTTCCAGGTCGCAACACTGCTGTAAAACCTCCATCGCCTGGCGCTCTTCTCCTGTACTGAGGATAGCCATCTTCTCCACTCTGAGTATCCTTTATCAGGTGTTTTGGGAAGTTTTTGGTACAACGTCCATCTCTCATGCATGGAGAGTGTCTGTTGATTGGTCCACAAGGCCCATGAATCATTTGCTTCTTGTTAATCTCATAGATAACTGGATCTTCTTCTGGATCAGGAAACTCTGCTCGTATGCAGTTGTCAATCAGGTTCGGTCGAAGTTTCTCTATCATCCAGATCAAGACATGGGCATGTGGTAGACCTCGTTTCTGCCACTCAATGGAATACATGTAGCACCGTGTAGGGCCAAAGAGACCGTGTAGTACTGGTGTTGTAATGGACGTGTAGTACGGGTGTTGTAGTGAACGTGTAGTAGTATATATAAGGATAAAATTACCTATAATACGTGGGATGTGATACGACTTTTCAACTTCTGTGTGGTTTAACGGGTCGGATCGGGTTGGTTGGAATATTTTTGAGATCCCCACATGACACTTGCGATGGAAAACTTCTTCTTCCATCACTAGTTCATTAACGGTGTATGTAAGTTCCACTACAACGGTACAGCAAAGTACATTTTGTTAGTATCAAACTGTTATTATTTTATTGTCTAATCATCACTACATATAACACCACCCATCATCACTACATATAACACCATCTATCATCACTACATATAACATCACCCATTATCACTACATATAACAACATCCATCATCACTACATATAACATCATCCATCATCACTACATATAACACCATCCATCATCACTACAGATCGGTAAAGTAGTTTCCGAGAGTCTTGTGCGGACGCATAAAAACTCAGACATACTTCTTTGTTTTATATATATATATATATATATATATATATATATATATATATATATATATATATATATATATATATATATATATATATATATATATATATATATATATATATATATGTGTGTGTGTGTGTGTGTGAAGGGTACCCAATTGTTTGTGCAATGAACTGAATGTGTTCTTCATCAATAAATTCAGGGTCACAAATACGCCTAAGAACTTAGGTACCCTTCATTGTTTGTCAATCATTGATTTAAAAGTGCTAAAAAATCCTGTCATTCTACTCAAACGAGGCAAGTTCTACATTTAAGAATATTTTGACTCTACCATATCGCAATGAATTTGTCTGGTTATTTCAGTCCCTTAAATCATTAAACATTAATGTTGTTTTGAATGCGCATGCATGCCGTAGGTGTCAACAGAGGCTGTAAGAGACTGCTCCTTAAAAGTCGTATTTCTGACGAATTCAGCGAGTCTACTAATCCCAGTCAGTGCAGAGAACTATAGTAAGACCCAGTTATCAGCACAGTGGCAACTATTTTTTTTTTACTTTTGGATATTGTCATTTTTGGGGAATAAAACGTCTGGTCCTACCACCCGGTCCCTGTGGTCGAAGTTTTTCAAGTTTGCCCATGCGCAATGTAAAGTGTGACGTAGCAGAGACGTCTTTACCATTCCACCTGACTGCAGAGTTGCTGCAGTGTTGCCAACGTGCCCTATGCCCATCGTTAAACGCTCCCGTTCGTTGGAGACGGCGGGAGTAGGTGACAGTGATGCTGAAGACTTTCATCTTGAAGACAAGTCTAAGAAGCAGAAACCTCAGAAGTCAGGGTCTCTAGCAGGGGCTACGGTTCCCTCTCGCACCCGTCTGGAGCTGTAGAGGGTGGCCTCCTTCTGCCGTCGGGCCCCCCAAGTGAGCTTACATGTGACTCAATAACCGACCCTCCGCCGACGATGGACACAGGGGATTCCCTTCGTCTCCCTGTCGCGTCGCGCCTTCGTTGTCTCGCCTTTCCTCGGGACTTGCCTCTGAGCACACGGGCGACCTCGTTCTTCCGTTACTGCTCTCTATTGCAGGACTCAACACTTCGCCTCCGCCGAGGTCCTACAGCCGTAATGGTCACCACACAAATGGACGAGACGGTACGCCTGCTCTCTCAAGTGGGCTTTCCTGCTCCCCAGGGGGAGGTGATGCTGAAGCTCACTATCATCACCCCAGAAACTCGTAGTACTAAGGTAATGGTTCGCCACGTACCCTGGGAGATCCCTATCGACGATCTTCGCCCTCTTCTCCCACAACTACTCGACATGGAGTACCGCATCAACCCGGTCTCCAAACGTCCATCCAACGAACTCGTCGGCTGGTGGATGGGCCTCCTCCTTCCGAAGGTGAATGTAAGACCTATTCACAACTGTCCTCTCGACCGATTTATCGGATCCCTGAAAATTTGTGGTCGTTGCCAATCGTGGAAACACCGCACCTGGGAATGCACGAGAATGGTCGCCTGCGGTTTCTGTGCAGGTCCTCATGACACAGTGGAATGCAAATCGAAAATTCAGAACAAAATCCCAGTTATTCCACGGTGTGTCAACTGCCATGGCAGTCAACACGCCTACAATGCCAATTTCCCACAGCGTCCTGCCACTCGCCAGAGGAAAACTTACCTTGTATCACCGCCCTCGTCTCTGACTAAGCCCCTGCCAACCAAACCTCACTCCTATCCACCATCGCCTCTTCCATCCACCAAGGATTTTCCATTGATCTCCTCTCCTCTACTATCACCCCCTATAACCATCCTTTCTCCCCTCCCTCCCTCTCCCTACTGTTCTTGGAACATGGTCGTTGCCGGCCTTGCCACACAGTCACCACCACCTCCTGCCCACCTGGACCCCAGCTGTCCTTCACCAGCACCACCACCTCTTGCTCACCTGAGCCCTCACCTTTCCTCCCCGTCACCACCACCTCCTGCCCACCCGGACCCCCGCTTTTTCTCACCAGCACCAGCACCACCACATCTTGCTCACCTGAGACCTCACCGTCCCTCTCCGTCGCTACCACCACAACCTGCCAAGTCTGGCCCTCGGCAATCCTCGCCGCCACCTCCAACTCCTGCACAGGTACACCAAGTTGGTTCTATGGAAACAATCACTCTCAGTCTGGATCGCCACTCCAAGCAAATCAACCTTCTCTCTGCCCAACTCGACTCGTTTGTGAAAACAATTGCGACATTGCAGAGGTAACAACAACTCATTTTGAACATCCTGACCCAACAGGGGCGCACTTTGCAAGCCCAGGTGACCCGCCTCCTTCCTCTCCCGAGATGGAGGATCCATCCCTCGCTCTCCCACTCCTCCCTCTCCAATATCCTCAACAGAATGTGGTACTTCCTACGGAACCCTGTTTATCCCCACCAACTCATCTCATACCGAAGGCCGTTCCCTCCTCTTCTTACAATGGAACATCGAGGGATTTAGACCTAGCATGATAGACCTTGCCCAGTTTGTGCTCTCCCATCAAGTAGATGTTGCTCTACTGCAGGAAACAATCACAGACGATGTTACTCCACTTCGCCTCTCTGGCTATACTGTTTACACATTGCGTCGGTGCCGTGGGCAGGCTCGTGGCCTCCTCACCTTTGTGTGTAACACCATTCCATCTGTTCGTCTCCCTTCACCTGACTCACATGGACCCCCGTCTGAATTACTTTCTGTCTCCCTTACTCTTGGTGACCTGACCCTTCGTGTCGTCAATGTTCATTTCAAGAGTGATTCTCTGGACCCCCAGGTTCTTCCAGACTTCCTTGATGGGGTTCCCACTGTTGTTCTTGGCGACTTTAATGCCCGCCATCCCACTTTTACTCCAGATCATCCCACTCTATGTACCCTTAACGGATCACAGCTCTCACAGTTTCTTAATGGTGATGATGATAAAATAATAATAATAATAATAATTAACGGTTTATTGAAAGAGCATAGCAGCCAGAAGGCTGAAAATATACAGTTACATAATTGGGGAATGGGTTTCGATTTACAAATAATATACAAGTAACATAAGTGATACAAATAAGATATATAATAACTAGATGGGGAAAAGCTCAAACTACACGGCATTTCAACATAGTGACAGTACAAGAAGTAGGATTTACTGGGAGTGAATACACTGGTTTATTACAAGTTATTGATAATTTTTACATTGGTTGGGACTGGGCTGTTCTTATAGCGACCAGTTCGTGCACGTATGGGCTGGATGCGGTTGTGGTGTCGAACAGCAATTCTCGGGCTAGGGATCTCAGGTGGTAGTAGGAGCCGGTGTCGAGGATGGTGCAGAAGCTTCTTACCAAATTTGCAGATGAGGTCGTGTTGATGGTCAGTAAGAGTCGAAAGGGTCAGTGTGTTGAGCGCTTCTTGATATGTGAAGTAGAAGGGGAGAGAATAATCTTGCATGCCCTCTTTTGCACTTTTTCTAGGTGTTTACTTTGTGTGGCATTTAGGGAGGAAGACCAGGTAGGGGAGGCATAGGTGAGCTTGGGAAGTATGAATGTTGAGTAAACACTGAGGAGCTCGGGTGCAGGAACTCCGAGGGACTTGAGTCGGCGGAGGAGGTGGAGACGAAACTGGAGGATTTGACAACTTCACTGACGTGTGGTTTCTAATTTAGTTTGTTGTCTATGGTGACGCCGAGGAGCTTAGTGGAATCTACAACCTGGAGTGTCTTGGGACCTAAAGTAATGGAAGGGGGTATGACAATGTCGGAAGAGAGGTTGATGTGCATAACCATGGTCCTGGTATGATTGATGGTGACGTGGTTGTTGGTGGCCTAGTTTTGGAGACTGTTCAATAAACCCTGATGGGCGGTATAGTTGGGAGAAGAATTGTTGACGCTGATCCCAATAGTGGAGTCGTCCACATATTTCCAGCGAGCAGGGGTTTCTCTTAGGGCATCATTGATAAGCATAAGGAAGCAGAGTGGTCCCATCTTGGTGCCTTGCGGGACGCCACAGGTGAGTGACTGTGCTTTTCCTTGAGTGCACTATAGAACAATGCTCGGTAATCACTAGAATGTTTTGCTGAATAGATCCCGGTGTAGTAAGGCTGGTAGGACGTTGGGATATAGGAGGGGGAGGGAGCAGGGCCAAACAGACTCGGCCTGGCTGCTAAAACCGGGAGCGCCTTCGGGACACGTCTTGTCTCACCTACTCGCCTCACCCATAGTTTCCTTGATGTTGGCTTACAATTGAACGGTCATACCTCCTTTCATCCTACCGTCTGCACCGAGCCTGCTCTGCATAGTGACCATCTTGCCGTTACTACCCATCTCAAGCTCTCCTTCTCTGCCCCTACATCAGCTCCTTATCGACCCCCTCGCCTTCGTCTCACACAAGATGCTGTTCCTTCCTCTACCCAATACCTTTCTACCTGGGTGAATTCCTATGTTGTCCCCCCCCACCCAGTCCCTTAACTTTTACAGCGCTGATTTTGTTGATGCCGTTTATGACTCTGTCAATCGCGCTACCCCTCCACGCCCTCCCCGTCACACCAGAAGTGCCACCAACTACTGGTATCGTATCCCTGCCATGAGACATCTCCGGAAGGTAACCCGTGATCTCCACTCTGCCATACGCAGGTCTCGCTCTTCAGAGGACTGGGAACTCTTAAAAAACTGGTGCTCCTTTGCAACTCAGGAACGTCGTCGGATTCGTGAGGCGGACTGGCTATCCTTCATGGGGTCTCTATCGTTCCAGTCGTCATCCTCTTATGTATGGAATCGGATTAATGCTATACGGTGTACTCGACGGAGGCCTCCTCCCCTTCCTGACCCCGCCTCCCTTGCCTGCTCTTTAATGGAGGACTGGGCACGACCTTACTCCCCTCAGGCACTTCCAGATCCGATGCAGGAGGCAGTGCAGGCTCGCATCGATGTGTTTGAGCCTGTTGTTCGTGCTTCTCTTATCTCCCATGCCCTCACTGAACATCCCATCACACAATTCGAGCCTGACAGTTCTCGTCGCTCTAGAAAAGACACCTCTCCTGGGGATGATCAGATAACCTACTCCTCACTCTCTACAATATATCGTATGAACATGGGGTTCTCTCGTCTAACTGGAAAAATGCCACTAATATCCCCATCCCTAAGCCGGGAGATCCTCGGAAATATCGACCCATTAGTCTTACCTCCTGTGTTTGCAAGATGATGGAGAGGATACTCCATCGTCGCCTTCTTCACACCATAGGCGGCTTCCACAACTCCCTCAATGGTTTCTTACAACATCGCAGCACAGCACACTTTATTGCTTCCTTTTATTGCAATCAGACTGCCCACATGCCCGTCTTCCTTGATATCAAGGGAGCCTTTTGATACGGCTCAGCCTGCCCTCATTCTAGCTGAACTTGTGCGGTTAGGGGTTAAAGGGAGACTTCTTCAATGGGTCGCCTCTTACCTCACTGGAAGTCAGGCCCGGGTTTGCTTTGAAGGCTCTATATCTCCTGTTCAAGAAATGAACCTCGGCACCCTTCAAGGTGGAGTCCTGAGTCCCACCTTGTTTAACACTCTCATGCACTCCATTGCATCTCTCCCGTGGCTGACAGAAGTTGTCCACTCAGGATATGCCGACGATGTCCTCCTCCAAGCCCTTGACTACCTCAGCATGCATGAAGCCTTTGATCTGGTCTCCAGAGAGTGTGACTCACTTGGTTTCCTTCTTTCAACTGCGAAAACAAAAGCCATGTGGCACGGTGGTGTTGTATCTCCCCCCCCCCCCTTCTCTTATCAGGAACGCCCTTGGACTGGGTTAATGAGACAAAATACCTGGGCGTGTATGTAACTCGCACATATTGGCAGATCCCTGAAGTCCGCTATCTTCGAGACATATGCTTTCAGCGTCTCCAGTTACCCAGAGGAAAGCTGCTCGTATCATCCTTGGGTCTCCTCAGTGGATACGCTCTACTTCTCTATATAACGAACTTGGTCTTTCCCCCTTATAGGATCGTGTCCAGGAGTTTTACCTAAAACTACCGTTTCCATTCTACGGGTTCCTCGGGGCAACTATGTCCAAGCCAACTTGACTCCTGCTGTCATTCTCTGCAAATGCCACCTCTCCAGGATCGCCCACTGGTCACAAGGTAGGGTCGTCCTCTACACTGATGGCTCTGTTGACCCCGCTACAGGTCGGGGCGGGGCTGGTGTCTACATCTCCCGTCCTGATGCCCCTGAGCCTATCAAACTTTCTCTCAGAGTTTCTGGCGGGGCATCCTCCACTCAGGCTGAACTGATAGCCCTCCTTGCTGCCCTTCTCGCTGAGGAAGAAGCCGATGGTTTCTGCCCTTTGCTTGTCTGCTGAGATTCCAGGTCTGCACTCAACGGGGTCGCATTTGGATCAGGGGAAAATAAGAACTCATCCTCCGAATACGAGGGTTAACACCCACACTTCAGGATGCAGGCCGTCCTGTGACATTCTTATGGATACCCAGTCATATCGGTATCTTGCGGAATGAGGCAGCAGATGGCCTTGCCGACACTGGCTGTAACAAGGCCACACCTGACTACGTTGTTCCTTGAACACTTTTACAGCTTAGGACCCAAATTCACCGCAAACAGAGAGAAGCTCGGGAAGCAGCCATCCCCCTGGACTCCCTGCCCACCTGGTACGATGTCCTCCGTAAACTTCCTGACCTCTCGTATGTCTATGGGAAAGGGTCGCGGAAAAGGGATGTGAATGCTGCCCGTATCATCATTGGGTATGACTTTGCTTGGGAGATTGGTACCCTCGCATCCCCTGAGCAACGCTCTTGTGCATTATACAAAAGACCCGACAGCCGCACCCTTATCCACTCCCTCCTAAGATGTCCCCACACACAACGCTTCTGTGACGCTTGCTGGACCACCACTCCACGATCCCCTGACGGAGACACGATGATCCTCCCCATACTGGCCAGATATTATGTAAATAATATTGATAATGTGTTAAAGGAATATCCTTCCTTCCTTAGGCTTTAGTAAGCCATTTATAATATTTATACGGTATATACTTGTGACACTTGCCAGATGTTTCTGGTGTTATTGTACAGGGGTACCTAATGACAGTACTAGGATCCCGTTTCCTCTATCAAGGAATAAACTTTTGAAATTTAAAATTTGAAAATGTTGTTTTTAAGTATGACTCAACTATTACTAATATGTTAATTAAGAATAGCCCATCCTTGAATGAATATGGAAGTGTTTACTGCATTCCATGTAGCAATCGTAATGGAAATTCTGTAGATCAGACTGGGAAGGCATTGCAACTCTGAATTGACAGCACAAGTACAATATTAGAACATCATCTGCAGGCAGTGCACTGTTCGTTCATATAAGGTACAATAATCATCCCATAGGTTGGGAAAACAGTTTAGAAGTGAATAAATCATCATATGTCACAGAAAGACTTCTGGTTGAAGCAATTTCGATTAAAGAGTTGAATTCTATAAGCCTTTGTGATGGTCAGTACACATCTGATAATATGTTACACAAATATCTTTGTCAGTGGCCCAGGGTTAAACATGCTTTGAGAGGTCGTGCTGATCGTGCTCCGGCTAGAGACCAAGGAAAATGGCCGCTTTGGATCGTTGTGCCGTGGGGGAAGAGGAGGGGAGTGTGGGGAAGGACGACCTCCTTGCCACGCTGTTAAGGCAGCTGGGGCAGTTGAGGAGTGAGGTTGACACTCTAAAGGGGGAAAATGAAGCCCTCAGGACGGAACTCCTTCAGGTAGGTGTCCTGCCTAGCAGGACACCTGCGAAGGAGGAGCAGGCGTGGAGAGTGGTTGTCTCCAAGGGGACTAGGGTCAGGCTTAGGAAAGCTGACCAGGGTGTGGAGTGCAGTAACCCTTACCAGGTGCTGCAGGAAGCTGGAGAGGAAGAGAAGAGGCAGGACGGTATGGATCAAGGAGAGGAAAGGGCAGTTGTACAAACCCTGCCCACAGGTAAGGTCGTGGTAGTTGGTGACAGCCAGGTGAGGTTTATGGATAGGGCTTTTTGTGCGAGAGATAGGAAACGTAGGACTAGGGTATGTTTTCCTGGGGCTGGGATAGGGCATGTAGCCGAGAGGTTAGACAGGGTTTTGTCAGGGGAGGGTACCAATCCAGTAGTGTGTCTTAGTGTGGGAGGAAACGACATAGGTAAGGTTAGGAGTGAGGAACTTTTCAAGAGGTATAGGGAGGCGCTGGGGAAGATTAGAGATAGGGGAGGGATCCCGATAGTATGTGGTGTCTTGCCTAGAAGAGGGGTTGGTCGTGAATGGCTGTCCAGGGCAATTGCTATTAATTGCCGACTGGAAAAACATTGTGCAAACAATGGTTGGGCATTCATTGATGACTGGCAACGATTTTATGGCAACGACTACCTGTACTGTCGCGACGGAGTACACTTGTCTCGTGAGGGGGTAAAGACGTTGTCTGCATCCCTGGAGCGTGAAATTGTCACTCCGAAGGGGGGGTTTCGCCAGTAGAGAGGGGTCGGGGAAAATGGGAGTAAAAAAACAAGCAGGTCCTGGGAAGTAGTGAAACAGAAGTAGATAATGCTGAAAATATAGTTAGTCATAATAACAAACATCAAAGTAATAAATGTAAAACAGATAGAAACGGAAGAAATATATTGAGTGTTTATTATACTAATAGTAGAAGCCTCTGTAACAAGATGGACCAGCTCAGGGCCATTGTTAGTAAAGAGAACATAGATATAATTGCAATAACGGAAACATGGATAAATTCAAACAGCAAGCATTTTTTAGCAGAATTTCATATTCCAGGATATAACCTATTTAAATTTGACAGAGTAGGAAGGAGAGGTGGCGGTGTAGCAGTGTATATCAGGGTGTCATTAAAAAGCTGCAATAAATCAAACATTAAAACAAATAGCGACAATGAAAGTATTTGGGTAGAGATTGGTGAGGGCAGTGAATCCGTAGTCATTGGTGTTATATATAGACCACCTAATTTGAGTAGGAACGATGGTAAATTGCTATGGGAGGAAATAAAGAAGGCATCTGATAGAAACAATGTATATATTCTAGGCGATTTCAACTTTCCAGGCATAGATTGGAAAAATCAACTTAGCGATAATGAATCTGAAGATTTTCTAGAAGTAGTACAAGATAGTTTTTTATATCAATTCATAAACTCGCCCACTAGAGGAAATAATATCCTCGATTTAGTTCTCAGTAATAATGAAAATCTAGTAAAAGATGTTGGGATTGGAGACGAACTAGGAAACAGTGATCATAAAGCCATATATTTTAACATAATATGGGATGGCAGGAAGAAGGAAAATTCGGCCTTGATCCCGGATTTTAGGAAGGCTAATTACGGTAGCTTAAGGAGAGACCTAAGGGATGACCCTATGGTCAAAAGATTAATCCCCCCCACACCTCCGGAAACTGTCAACTTAGGATGGGATAACCCCGAATTTAATTTAGCAGCTACTTATGAACAATTTATTGCGACAATCAATAATGCCCAAAATAAACACATCCCTAAAAGAAAATTCAGATCGATACGGAACCAACCAAAATGGATGAATAATAGACTCTTAGATCTTCTAGGGAAAAATAAAGGAGTATATAGAAAAGTTAAGAAAGGCGAAAATCACTTACTTGGTTACTATCAGAACCTAACAGACAGGTAAAACAGAAATTAGGAAAGCAAAGAAATTATGAAATCAAGGTAACCATGAATCGAAAAATAACCTAGCTTTTTTTATCAACTGTATAAATCAAAAGGTTAGAACAATAGGTCCCCTAAAACTTCGCTTAAGGAGAAATGACTGATGATGAGTTAAATGTAGTACGTTAAATAGTCATTTTCGCTCCGTATTCTAAATGAAACCTAGCACAGTTTCCAGAAGTTCATAAGGTATAACGACAGTATAGAAAATATGTTGATGAATCCAATATTACTAATAGCGATGTGCTTAAAAGTAATTAACAAACTGAAGCCTCGCCAAATGCTTATAGTCCAGACAGGTATATGTAGAATATTAAAAAGAATAGCCAGAGATGAGTTGAGTAATCCATTAGCAGTTTTATTTAATAAGTCATTAGAATCGGGCCTAGTGCCAGAAGCTTGGAAACTTGCAAATGTAGTTCCGATTTTCAAAAAGGGTGATAAATCAATAGCATCAAATTACCGTCCCATTAGTCTCACTTCAATCATAGGCAAGTTGCTAGAGTCAATTATTGCTACAAAAATCAGAAGCCACCTTGAAACATTCAACTTAGTTCATTCTTCTCAGCACGGTTCACCCAGGGACGTTCTTGTCTCACAAATTTGCTTAGCTTTTTCTCAGAAGTATATGAAGCAGTAGATAATGATAAGTCATATGATATAATTTATTTAGATTTCAGTAAAGCATTCGATAGAGTCCCTCATGAGAGATTGATAAGGAAGGTAGAAGCACATGGAATAGGTGGATCAGTATTAAAATGGATTAGTCATAAAGCCAACTGGTAGGAAATGTTAGAGTCAGTATAAATGGATACAAAGCTGTGATCAGTGTGGTCAAAAGCTTTGAGTTCTAGGGATCTGTATTAGGCCCTCATGTTTGTTATATTCATTAATGATCTTTGATTTAGCATAACTAGTAGGATTAGTAAATTTGCAGATGATACCAAAATGGGGAGAGGATAATTCAGACAGTGACTTTGAACACTAGAGATCTAGATATCTATATGAGTGGTCAGTCATCAGTAAAAATGAATTTTTAATACTGATAAATGCAAGGTACTAAGCAGATAGGGAAGACGAATATAAACGTGAAGTATAAACTAGGTAACACGGAAATAGAAAATCAGTCAGAAAAAGACTGTAGTATTTGAAAGAAAATCAGACTTGAAAACCAGAAAACAATACAAGGTTGCAAATAAGGCAAACAGGATTCTTTAAGTTCATATCTAGGTCTGTGAGTAACAGAACTGCTGACGTTATCTTGAAACTTACCTATATTAGTGAGGCCAGCACATGGATTATGTAATTCAGTTCTGAAGTCCTTATTATAGAATGGACACAGATTCTTTGGAGAGTACAAAGAAGAATGACAAAAATGATCCATAATATTAAAACTCTATATAAAGAAAGACTGAAAGCTTAGGCTTACATTCATTAGAGAGGCAGAGTTAGGGAGATATGATAGAGGTGTACAAGTGGGTAAGTGGGATTAATAAGGTAAATGGAAGATGTTCTAGCCTAGCACAATTAGAAATAACTAGAACAAATGGCTTTTAAATTAGACAGTCTGATTCAGGTACATATAGGCAAGAATCAGTTTGGTAATAGAGCCGTGGATATGTGGAAATAGACTACCAGTGCTATAGTAGGATCGGGGACGCTAGGAGCTTCAAGACGAAGTTGATAGTGCTATAGTAGGATCGGGGACGCTAGGGGCTTCAAGACGAAGTTGGATAGGCACATGGAAGTGCTGGGATGGGTGTGAAAGGATCTGCCTGTATGGGCAGTCAGCCTCCTGCAGTATCCACTTTCTTATGTTCTTATGGTCTCATATTTTTTACCTGACTTATCATGACTAGTTACGTCGCCCTTTCTTTTAAACTCCTATTATGTTTGCGGTGGTGTTGCTGTGTGGATCAGTGGATGTTATGTTTTTGACATGACCTCTTGATTTGTAAGGTCACCCTGTGTACATAAGCCTCTCTCAGTCCTTGTATATCAGTTGCCTCTGAAGATGTCTGAATAAAAGACGAAAGCTAATGTGCTCCCTTTTTCCTGTGTTTTTATCACACAAGGAAATATGTCTAGTGGCCTTATTTTACTTAGCCTTTCATTATCGCTTGGGATCCAGTCAGTCTATATTGGTTCACACTTCATGTGTTCTAATAATCTGGACTGCCACCCTGGGCCGGCGCCAGCCTATTTGAAGCCCTTAGCAGGACTGCAGCTGGCGCCCCCACCCGCCTCCCGCTTCACGATTGGGTTTGCCCACAAAGTAATCAAAGTACCACATTGAAGAGACTGTTTACCTTACACTGATCTATTTTAATTTGCTATTATATACATTAATTAGCAAATCCTCTTAAACTGTGGAATATCCAAAGAAAAGCACAATACAAGCAACATAAAATAATGGCATGAAAAGTGACTGTAAAAAACACTCAAAATCAAACTACCATTGTATTTAAACAATAAGCAATTCAATTAACATATGTCATGACATTCTGGATTCCGCCGTTTTCTCCTCTTCGCTACGTGCCTGCTTATAACAGTTATAACTTGACTCTTTTTGACTTCCTGGAACGAATTCGTCGATTACATCGTCATACGATAACTCCCGAGACACTGCATGGTTCACCCTGATGATGGCCAGCCCACTAAGACGTTCCTGCGCCATTGTGGATCAAATAAGTTTTTATCAGTTGTAACTTAGAAAAGCTCCGCTCTGCTGCCGACTGTTACAGGGAGAGTTGCACAGATCCGCAGAGCTACCCACAAGTTCGGGAATACTTCAGTAAGTTTCTTTTCATGCAGGAAAGAGAGAAAATCCATTGTTGTCATTCTCTTGGAAAGCAAATCTGGGACACTCTGCAGCTCCATGGCCAGTTCCCTTCCATCAATGTCTGAGTGTCCCTCGTGAGTAAGCGTGTTGCTGAGGGTTTGGCAGTGATCGACGATGTTTTTGTCAGACATGTCCGTGAACCCTAACAATATCTTGAACTTTTCATTCACCTTGCCCAAGGTCTTGAACCTCTCATTAAGAGAGGAAATCGCAGTGTCCACTACCACATTGAAAAATGTAGTCTCCATCCTCTTGAGTGCATCGCTGACAGGCTCGTGTGCACACTCATTGCTAAAGTGTCATTTTTTAGTTCTTAGTCTGTTCTGTTTCAGCACGGTGTCTGCGATCATCGCTTCACAGATTTCTTTAGCAATAGTTAGTGCATCAGCAAAACCTGTATTTCTGTAGTTGACAATATTATCTCTGGTCTTCTTAAGCAGATCTACAGCCACGCCGAGCTGCATCGTAGTCGACTGCATTATTTTGCCCACATGTTGAATTTTGCTGAGTATATCATACCACACAACTGAGCATATGACAAAACGATATGATCCTACTTCCTCTGCCAACGATTGAGCCTCAACTTTGATGACAGGGTCAGTTGCAGATTCTCTGAGCTCCAAAAGCGGTTCTCTGATTTGCGCAGGTTGATATCTAATTGCCTCCACACTTTTTACTCGGTTTTCCCATATGACGCCTGACCACGATTTCAGAGTAATATTGACATGTTTTAAAAGAACTTGCCACCTCTGAGGGGAGACTGAAAACAATGTGAATACTTTATTTAAATATCTGAAGTAACAAGTTGCATCTAGGTAGCTCTTGGCAGCATCAGCTAATATCAAATTCAAATTATGGGCACCACACGGGACAAATAAGGCCCGAGAATTCTGTTGAAGAAGCCTGGCTTGAACTCCTTTGGTGTTTCCTCTCACATTTGCTCCATTGTCGTAAGATTGACCTCGACAATCCTCAAAAGAAATGTTCAGTTGTTTCAGTCTTCCGAGTAGAAGGCATGACAAATTTAGCCCTGTAGACTTCTCTACCTCAAGGAACCCCAAGAAATGCTCCTTTATTGTTGGCTTGTCTTCAAGTGCCACTATCCTGATTATGACAGAAAGTTACTCCTTGTGACTCAAATAAGGGGTGCAGTCTAAAATAATAGAGAATCATTTCGATGCTTTGATATCGTCCACGATTCTCTCAGTAATCTTTGCACTGATAATGTTAATCAGTTAATTTTTGATCATTTGGCCAAGGTAGTGAGCGTGACTGTGATTGCCTGCATTACTTTCAACCCTACTTAATGATTCTTCATAACTGGATCAAATTTTGCCAAAAGTTCCACTTCTTGGAGAAAATTGCCGTTGGGTGAACAATTTAGTTTTTCGGTTGACCCTCTAGAGCCAAATTTCTTTCAGCTAGAGACTGAATAATCGCCACTAGTCTAGTGAGGACTTGGCGCCACCTGTTCCACTCAGCCATTAACATTTCCATTTCCCGTCGGTCTATCGTCCTTCCTCTTGCAATGTTGACCTCCAGTTCCTTCCATGTTGCCATGATTTAGTGTGTCCTATGCTACTTTCATGTGTGCTGAGCAAATAACTGGCATTTTTCCAATCATTGATGCCTTCTTCAGCAATTCTAACATGTTTCGTAGAATACATTTTACAACAGAAGCAAAAAAGTATATCCTGGTTCACCGAATAAATTAGCCAACTTCTTTGGATCTTCTCTCCATTTACTAAGATTCGGCGAAAGTAATCATGTTAACATCTTCTCCCATACTTTTTTGGAAACACATAATTAGGATCAACCTGGTAAGGTCTCTGCGAAGAAGTTCTGCTTTTTCCTGGTTGGACATTGAGGATGGCCAGTCAGTGGGGTCAACAGGTGCAGCCCTGGATGTAGCACATTCGAGCTGTGGTGGTGACACTGTATCTGTTGGCTGTGAAGAATGGAGCTGTGGTGGTGACACTGTATCTGTTGGTTGTGAAGAATGGAGCTGTGGTGGTGACACTGTATCTGTTGGCTGTGAAGAATGGAGCTGTGGTGGTGACACTGTATCTGTTGGCTGTGAAGAATGGAGCTGTGGTGGTGACACTGTATCTGTTGGCTGTGAAGAATTGAGCTGTGGTGGTGACATTGTATCTGCTAGCTGTGAAGAATGAAGCTGTGGTGGTGACACTGTATGTGTTGGCTCTGAACAATGGAGTTGTGGTGGTGACACTGTATCTGTTGGCTGTGAAGAATGGAGCTGTGGTGGAGACACTGTATCTGTTGGCAGTGAAGAATGGAGTTGTGGTGGTGACACTGTATCTGTTGGCTCTGAACAAGTGGAGTTGTGGTAGTGACACTGTATCTGTTGGCTGTGAAGAATGGAGCTGTGGTGGTGACACTGTATCTGTTGGCGCCCTTCGCATAGTTGGCGCCCTTAGCATCTTTGGCGCCCTTAGCATTTGCTAACCTCGCCTAATGGAAGCGGCGGCCCTGCCAGTGCCACCCGCCACCTGTATTTAGAAGGCATCGAAGCAGCATTATTTTTAAATCTCTCATACCTTCATTGGCTTCTTTGTGTTCCTTCGAGTTTCTTTATTTTATGAAGCATTCAGTCGGCATATTTAACTAATATCTTATGATGGTAGGTTTATGGCTTCTCTCTCTTTGACATGTATTATACTCGCTTGCTTTGGATTGAAGTGTTTTCCATTGTGATGCAACCGAACTCATTAGGATTTATCCGGGAACTCTTAATTTTCTTCTGCACTACTACGTGACTGGGAGACCAAAAGAACTTAACTGAAACAGCTATTCAGTATTATTATAGTCATCAATCAATCAGACGATAATTGACACCAGCAGAAGAGTGACCCAGATAAAGGAGGATTATGGGGAGAGCAGTGTACTGTATGGTGGGGAGAGCAGTGTATGACATAAACTTGACCACAAAAGGGAGAGAGAAAGATGGTTAAAATAGTTAACTTTTCATACAAAACAGTTTATTGCTCTTTTATGTATAGCATAGTTCTGTGAATGCACGGTTGCCTGTTTCCACACATATATATATGTATATATATTGTTACGAACCCCTCCACCAATTGTCATGATCTACCTACCCAGCACAACGAACCACGCCATCTAGGGACGAGACACGTGTATGACTCGTCTTAGTTACCACTCCGGGGTTTCCCTTCTCCATATCCTGGTTGTTGCGTCACTTCCTCCAAGTCTTCTTTGTCAGCTCGAGTTCGAGGAGAGAGCACTACACTCTGGGAAGTGACCACAGGATCACCTATCCTCTAAACCTACGGCACAGTGACTACCTACCGTCTTCTACAATACTCAGCCTTACTCGTCAGCCATCTCAGCTCCTCACTGAAGTATTTGTAATCTTGTATTGCCTCTCCCACCTCCACCTTGCTTCACGATTGTTTTATGTTGTATTAATATGTATATACTGATAATGTTTAGGTTAAGTATGGTTAAAGGAAGCTGATTATTTTGTTAAGGAATTTATGGTACTTTATTATACACAACGAAAATTCGCATCCTTTGTCTACCCTTTTATAGTCCGATTGTCTTTGTTTTTTTATTGTTGTTGCCTGTTGGGATCTGGGTAGAATTTTAACTATATTCTAAATCCCCAACTCGTAACAAATGGCGACCGTGACAGGACACGACCTTAAGTACCATATTCCTTCCTCCCTTGTAACTCCTTGTTAATTATTCCTCCCAGTCACTTCTGTTCACAATTGCTTTACGGTGGTTTAAAGTTTCCTTCATATGTGTGTGCATATATTGGTATTATCGTACAGTAAGAGTGACAGACGTAGGATATTAGGTTCCAAGTGTCATAAGGCTTACCTGTTATTACACGTGGCAGTCGTGTAGTAAGTCTTATGGAGTGTAGGGAAGAATCCGGATCTGTTTAATGCCGTACCCTCACTCCAGAGTAGGCTGTTCCATAGTCACTAGTTTAGGGTGAAGTGATATCTTGGGATGCCCCGCTCTACCAGGACCCCATAATTATAAAGCCTCCATTATTGTTCTTCTCATTATCTCATTCAGGGTCAATCATACCAAACTCCAGGGTTGTTAATCCGGATCTTTATATAAATGCCGTAATACGCCCTTCCTCTTTCAAGTATCTCAGGGTTGTTAATCCGGATCTTTATATTAATGCCGTAATACGCCCTTCCCCTTTCAAGTCTCTTATCCTTATCTAAGGATCTTCTCAGAAGAACAATAATCATAAGTGTAATTTCCCTAGGTATAACTTGGTTAGTTTCCGGGACTTTCTGGTTATCCACTGCCGTGATATTTTCTAGGGTAATCCACTTATATTATCTTTTGACCATTAGTTAATTTATCCTATTTTTCTTAACAATGGCCACCTCAGGTTTTGATCTCCAGGATTTTATTGAAAATCCTTCCGTAGCTAAATTACGTGTTAATATCCTGAAGAAAGAATGGAAAGAAATAGCCAACTATTACAATATCCCATTTTCACAGCAACTGACTAAGGAAATGTTAAAAAATCATGTGATTGAAGTGTTGGTTCAACAAGAAGTTTTAAAAGAATCCGCTGTTGACAGATTAACGCCCATGTCCAAGAAACTTCAACCACTATCCACCACCCCTCCTCACTCAGAAGTTGCCTCAGGTCTGGCTAGCCCTCAAGAAGAAACACAACGAATAGACGCCTTAGAACTAGAACGAACTAGGTTAGAGTTCCAAATCAAAATGAAAGAACTCGAGTTGGAACAGGCCAAGTTGGAGCAGGAGGAAAAGTTGGAACAGGCCAAGTTGGAACAGGCCAAGTTGGAGTACAAGTTGGAGCATGAGGAAAAGTTGGAACAGGCCAAGTTGGAACAGGCCAAGTTGGAGCATGAGGGAATGTTGGAACAGGCCAAGTTGGAGCAAAAGTTGGAGCATGAGGGAAGGTCGGAACAGGCCAAGTTGGAACATGAGGAAAGGTTGGAACAGGCCAAGTTGGAGCAGGAGGTTAGACTGAAAGAACTACAGGTGAGAGAGATAGAAGTCACCTTAACATCGGAGTTTAAATCAAAAGAAGTGGCATTAAAAGAGAAACTAGCTGCTTTTAACCCTGCTAATGCTTCTTCCCTTGTTCCCGGGTTTGATGAATCCGATATGGACGGGTCATTTAGGACTTTTGAGAAAATAGCCGGGAAGAATGAGTGGCCAAAGGACCAGTGGGTGTCGGTGTTAGTTCCTAAATTATGTGGTAAGGCTCGTAGAGTTTATAACTGTTTAGACCAGACTGATGACTATGATAACGTAAAAAAGAATATCCTCACCTCTTATGCTATCACGCCAGATGGATACCGGCAGAAGTTTCGTAAACTAACCAAACCATTTTCACACACCTTTGTTGAGTTTGCTCAAGAAAAGCTTAGGTTTTTTAAGAAGTGGTTAGAGGCTACAGAGACCTCCACATTTCAGGATTTGTTAAATTTGGTAGTCCTGGAGGAGTGGAAGAGCAAGATACCATTTCACATCTTGAAGCATGTGGAGGAGCGTGGAGAGGTTAATTTAGGGCGTGCGGCTGAGCTGGCTGATGCGTACGCCTTGCTGGTGGAGTCACTGGGCAGTAGGGAACGTGGTACTTTCCGGCATGTTAGGTCCTCCTCTGATGATAACCTTGGGAGCGTGAGTGGTAGGTCGAAAGGTCCCACACCTACCCCCCCCTGGATCCCAAATCCGACCAATAGCAAACACCAATGTGGAAAGAGCCCATCAGGATCTCTTCTCTTCATTTCACCTATGAGAAGAATTTCCAATCATGGAGGGGTCTCACGTTGCCCTATTCGTATACTACGTGATACGGTCACGCTGTCTATCCTCCTGTTTAACGTCATTCCTGATATATCTGCATTTACTAATGAGGAGTGTTCTAATTTCCAGATCTCTCATATTCTTCCTATCCTTTAGTTAAATTGCCTCAATGTCCCTTGATTACTGGGGAAGTGCAAATAGCCATTGAAGGAGCCAATGCCTGTGTCGCATTCATTTATTATTAAGGTAATGACTTGGTAAAGGAGATCCAAATTAAGTTTCCTAACATAAAGACAGTCGACTCTCCCTTACCTGTCAACTCCACCACTGACCTTAAAAACTATTCCTCATCTTTTCCATCTTGTGCTGTCACCCGGTTACAGAGTGTGCGAAGTGGGCCCTCTTCATCTAAAACCACCTCCAATATCTTCATACCACAGAATCTGTACAATAAGACCATTAATGGGATAGACTCATTAAAGCCCAACAATCTGATCCATCTTTGTTCAAACAGGTGATGAAAGACCTCAGTGTGGACCATTGTACATCTTCAACACCACCCACCAAATCCCAAGGTTGCTTAGACGGTTCCATGGCTTTCAAATCCTTAAAATAAACTATCTCCCTCCTCAACTATGCAAGTCCCTTACTCTGATCATAGAAAAAGATTCACAACTTGTTCACATTAATCTCATGAAACTTTACCATTCCAGGCAGGAGTCAGAGGAAGACATCCCAGAGGCTATAAGCCTACCTGTATTGCATACGGTTTGTATCAGGGCCCAGACCGGAGACAGATGACATGGACCTATTGGAATTTAGACTTCCCTCTACCTAAGAAAACCCTGCTAACAGTCATACTCAACAACTTGGATGATTTTTATTCTAGTCATCTCAAGCAAAAGATCTCACTAAGTTATTATCAACATTTCCTAAAAGGGTAAATCCAGACCTCCCAGGGTTTGCAATATACTTAAACTGATATTAAGCTAATCTCAGATGCTTGCAACCCATTGGGCTTGGTAACCTATCGATAAATCCACAAAAGAGATATTATGAAAAGAATTGAGCTTTTATTTAAAACATAACTTAGCTGAGCTTAGTATTGCCTCCCCTGGGCTTCACCTTGCCTTCCTTCTCATTTCCAAAACCCAATGGCACTTTTCGTTTCTATACCGATTGTAAAGTGAACAAGTCACTATCTCAAAACTCCTACCCTTTGCTTTGATTGAAGATATAATAGGCTAGCATAGGCTGTGCAAAATTTATCAGTACCGTGGACTGTTGAGAAAGGATATTATAAGTGCGACTCACCGATAGAATAAAAATAATCTCGGCATTTATAACTCCATTTGGTCTTTTCAATATTTGGTTACTAGCGATTGGCTTTCTAATACTCCGGCCACATTCCAGGCCCATAACTTCCTAATTCAAGACCTAGGTGGGACGTTCGCCTACCTGGATGACCTAGTGGTGGTAATCGGACAGCTGGGACCGGAACATCTGGTGCGTTTAGATACTGTTGCACGACTGCAAAAATGGATTCACCATAAACCACCAAATCTGCTTTTGGCGGGCCTCAGTGACTTACCTGGGACATATCGTTGGGCATGGTATGGTGAGACCCAAGGACGCAAACGTTAAAGCCATCTTCCTTCCACTCAAGGATGAGGAAGGGCTGTGCGCTTTCACAGGGGATGTGCGGCTACTACCGTCGGTTCTGCAGTAACTTCTCCAGCGTGGCCGGACCCTCACAGACCTTACCAATGCTGCAGTCCCTTGCCCATCTGGAACCAGAGGTTGCGACCAGTCTTTCCACCGCCTCAAAGCCTTCCCTTGCGCACTCCAAGCCGCCTTGGTCACACAAACTACACGCGCGCTATCTGCAAATCGACGCTGGCGGTGTGTCGGAGTTGGGGCTGTGCTCCTACAACCTGACCCAGCCACTGAAGTGTGCTACCTGCTGGCATACTACTCCGCCAAGTTGAAAAAACATAGACCAACTACTCGACCATAGAACAGGCCCTGGCTCTCGTTGGCAATAAAGTTTGAATGTTACCTCAGTCTTGCCCACAAACAACCTAGTCTTCACCGTCCATAACCCCACTCACGTTCCTCCAAACCAACAAGACCTCCAACCAGCAGATCCTCCGCTGGGCTCTCCTCACCAGCCCTATAATCTAGGTCCGGCACATAAAGGGGGGTGGACAACCTGATTGTAGACTCCTTATCGAGCTCAAGTGGAAATGCAGCAGCTACTCTCCAGGCCACCAGGTGCCTCCCTTCGCGCCCGCGCTGCGGAGGTCTTTGGGGGTATTGCGAACCTCACCCGATTGTCATGATCTACCTACCCAGCACTACAGACCCACGCCCATCTAGGGAAGAGACACGTGTGCCATTTCGTCTTAGACAACAAGACCTCCAACCAGCAGAATATCGCTGGGCTCCTCACCCAGCACCATAATCACAAGTCCGGCACATAAAGGGGTGGACAACCTGATTCACAGACTCCTTATCCAGGCTCAGTGGAAATGCAGCAGCCTCCAGGCCACCAGGTGATCCTCCTTCGGCGCCATCTGGTCTTTGGAGGGGTGTATTACGGAACCCTCCACCAATTATGATGATCTACCTGCAACTACGAACCACCATCTAGGAAGAGACACGTATGACTCAGTCTGATTTACCACTCCGGGTTTCCTTCTCCATATCCTACAGATCCGGTAAAATAATTTCCGAGATTCTCGATGACTAGACACAAACAAAAATCAAATAAACAAAACATACAGACAGACTGGCATTTTATATTATAATATATATAACTATATATATATATATATATATATATATATATATATATATCTATTAACACAAGGAAAGAAGAAAACACAAAGTTCCAAAGCTTTAAATTCACATCTTCAGGGGTGAGTACAGACTATCTGTACTCACCTGAATATGACTTACTTGCATATATATATATATATATATATATATATATATATATATATATATATATATATATATATATATATATATATATATATATATATATATATATATATATATATATATGTTTCATGTAACCACAATGAAAAAATGTGGATAAGATAAATCTTGATAAAATCACACGGAAAATGGAAACAACGTGGAGTACCTAGCTTTCGTCTTTATTCAAGACATCTTCAGAGGCAACTGGATTATATGGACAGAGAGGGGCTTTAATATACAGGGTGACCTAAAACATGAGGTCAGGGTCTTAATGATTACATCCACTAATCCCCACACCAACACAACGTAGAGGAGCTTTTATGAGAAGGGTGGTGGACGTGGACCATTGTATAGGCCAAAAAGGGACCCACAAAATAACTATCATACATCTAGATCAAAGGTTTTCAAAGCATTTTAACTCTTGGGCCATTGGACAACAAATTTATGTAACATATTATCAGTTTTGAACTGACCATCACTAAGGTTTATTGATTTTAATTCCTTAATCAAACTAGCTTCAACCAGAAGTCTTTCTGTGACACAAGATGATTTGAATACTTCTAAGCTTTTTTCCCAAGCAATGGGGTGATTATTATTCCTAACATGAACGAACAAGGCACTGCTTTCAGATGCAGTTCTGATATTATACTTATGTTGTTTGATTCTGAGCTGACCTACATAATTACAATTACATTTGCTACATGGAATACAATAAACACTTCCATTTACATTCAAACTTGGGCTATTCCTTATTAACATATTGGTAATGGTTGAGTCAAACTTGAAAACAACATTAATATTTAGAAGCTTGAGGGACCGAACTAACGGGACAAATTCATTACGATAGGGCAGAGTCAAAATATTCTTAAGTGTAGGAACTTGTCTGGTTTGAGAAGAATGAAAGGATTTTTTAGCCCTTTTAAAACAACGATCAACAAACACAGAAGGGTACCCAAGTTTCAATGCAATAGAACGAATGTGTTTCAATTCATTGTCAATAAATTCAGAGTCACAAATACGCAGACATCTTAGGAACATAGCAGAAAAAACTGACATTTTGGTAGACTCAAGGTGATTCGATAAAAAGTGAATGAAACTGTCTACCTGTGTGGGCTTTCTATATACCTTAAATTTATAGTTTTGGCCATTTCTCATGATAAGCATATCAAGAAATGGAAGGGATTCGTTTATTTCTCTTTCAATTTTGAATGTGATACTTGGGACAATATCATTAAGCTTGTCTAAAAATTCCAATGGGTCACTGTTTTTAGGCCAAAGACAAAGAACATCATCTACATATCTATACCATGGAGGAATAAAGCCCACTATATTGGGTAGTAATCTAGACTCAAAAACTCCATATAAATACAGGCTAGAGGAGCAGAAAGACAATTACCCATGCTCATGCCAAATATTTGCTTGTAGAACTTCACATTTGCACTAAACACATTGTCAGTTACGCATAACTCTATCAATTTCAGGAAAGTATCATGTTCAATAGTTAAATCTAGCAGTTGTAATTTATCTTTAAGAAATGAAAGTAAGTCTTTCACAGGTACTCTAGTGAACAGTGAATTTACATCAAAACTTATTAATTCGCAAGGTTCATTGTGTTTCTTGAGTTTATCAATTAAATCACTGCTATTGCGTATATGTGAATTAGATATTTGGCCTGTAAGAGGGGATATCATCTTTACCAGCCACTTGGATAATTTATAAGTAACAGAACCCACAGAACTCACGATAGGACGTAATGGATTATTAAGCTTGTGTGTTTTGATCAATCCATACATATAAGGTAAAGTGGGATTGATTTGAGAGAGCTGTTTAGTGAGATCGGGGTTCTTTTTCAATAACATCTTCATTTTGGAATTAGATAACTTATTAATATTTTCCAGGGGATCTTTCGTAAGCTCACAATACGTGCTTTCATCACTAAGTAATGAATTCATCTTATCATTGTAGTCACTTTTATCCAAGATAACAATAGCATTAGACTTATCAGCCTTGGTAATATGGATATTCTTATTTCTTTTCAAGTTTATCAAGGTACTCCGTTGTTTCCATTTTCCCGTGTGATTTTATCAAGATATATATATATATATATATATATATATATATATATATATATATATATATATATATATATATATATATATATATATATATATATATATATATATATATATATATATATATATATATATATATATATATATATATATATATATATATATATATATATAAATATATATATATATAAAAATATATATATATATATATATATATATATATATATATATATATATATCTTGATAAAATCACACGGAAAAACAACAGAACAAAAGGTGCTCCTTTGTTTCCCTTTTCCCCATGTGATTTTATCAAGATTTATCTTATCCACGTTTTCATTGTGGATCTACATAAAAAAAAAAAATATATATATATATATATATATATATATATATATATATATATATATATATATATATATATATATATATATATATATATATATATATTTATGGAACATCTTACCTACTAAGGATGAAGCTTAATGTTACAGAACACACACACACACACACGCAGTGTAACTTTGTGTGACGCGTTGTCTGACTTGGGGTGGCTTTGAGCGAACCATACACTTGATATTACAATTTATGTATCCTTCCCGTCCATGATTTACATCTATAACTGCAGGGCAAAAGTTACAATATTATACTAATAACACTGTCATGTATTGATACTATGACTAGTTACCAACATACAGAGCACGATGAACATAACATGATAATGATAGTGAAGCCTGAAGGATATCATAACTTGTATGTTCGTGTGTATGTTGCCCGTGAGAGTTACCGGGGGCCTCCATGTGCCCAGGTGGATGGTCAAAGTATTACACCATAAGTGTGTCAATGCTCCTCTAGCCTATGTATTTATATGGGTTTGATTAGATTACTACCCAATATAGTGGACTTTAGCTGCTCATAGTATAGATATGTAGATAATGTTCTTATTTTATCAAGATATATATATTTCATGTAAATCCACAATGAAAACGTGGATAAGATAAATCTTGATAAAATCACACGGGAAAATGGAAACAACGGAGTACCTTGATATGCTTATCACGAGAAATGGCCAAAACTATAAATTTAAGGTATATAGAAAGCCCACACAGGTAGACAGTTTCATTCACTTTTTATCGAATCACCTTGAGTCTACCAAAATGTCAGTTTTTTCTGCTATGTTCATAAGATGTCTGCGTATTTGTGACTCTGAA